>NC_059108.1:72371685-72695435 GCF_020740685.1 Jaculus jaculus | reverse complement strand
TAATTTTCCTCCAATGTAACTCTCTTGTTGTAAATACACTGACTTGGAATTTATCTCTGGGTCTCTATATTCTCCCTAATCAAGAAGACATGTAACTTACCAGAGGCTAAAAGTTAGCAAGTGTCCTATCATCTCCTGTGGCCTTCTGACTTGGGAGCAGGAACCAAAATATTGGTTATCCTCTTAACTCCAAAGTTTCCAATTGACTTTGGCTTCTACATATGTTATTAATCACTCAAAGAGACTGTACATATCTTATTAGCAAAGAGATTCAGTTTAAAATGTGTAGAACATATCTGGCTAGCAAGCCGATCTGGTCAAGGGATGACACAATCATTTAAAGTCATCCTAATCAGTATTTAATTTTAGTTGTCAGGTAACAGTGTAAGGTATATCTAGAATATAGAAAACCTACACATTTTGTCTTTTAACTATCTGTCAGTTATAAGTACAGGCAGAGCACATATTAATAGCCCTGGAAAAATATTTACCAATTATTTTATCAATAACTTTAAGCCAATTTATTTAATCTAGAAATTGTATACCAGGAAAAAGCAAGACAGTATAAAATTTTGGAATCTGTGTTTGAAAACAACTTTGGCTAGTCTGTATACCTATGGAGGTACTAATTACCTCCCAAACTAGAAGCAGAACAGCAGTTTAAGATTATTTTTCTAGGGCAAGAAGCATGATTTAAGTACCAACATCTCTATAAGCAATGAACTTAAGATACCAGGAATGAGACAATTAATTAAGTAAAATCTTGACTGAGACTGATTATAGATGGCTTACGAATAAAATCAAATCTGATCATTGTTGCATTAATCTAGCCTGATGTTAACATACACTAGAGACAATATGACATACAAAGTAATTTCTTAAATTAGTACCTTTTACCATTGAACAAGTTTATGGCCTAACTAAAGAAATATTTATGGCTGTTATATATAGCTTAGACAAACTATATTAACATTGTTTGTATACAGTAGGTTTCCCTAAGACATGGGAACATTTTCCCTAAAAACAAAGTCACAATGACCAACTTACCTTTTATAAGACTTAAATTATAACCTCAGTGATAACCATCCAACAAAACCAGCAAGAACAACACAGGAACTGTCTTAAAACTGCAGGGTTTTAGCCAGGCATGATGGTGCACATGCCTTTAATCCCAGCACTGGGGTGGATGAGTTAGGATCATTCTGAGTTTGAAGCCAGCCTAGGACTATAGAATGAGTTTCAGGTCATACTAGGCTACAGTGAGACCCCCCACACACCTCAATAAAACATAAATAAATAAAAATTACCCTAGCTTTTAATTTTTTTCAAGAGAAAAAAACACATTAAGAAGAGCTTTGCATAAGTTTTGAGGTTTTTCAATGATCTGACTGGCCAAAAATAATGTTAAGCAAATGATCTAACAGTTTACATTTTCTTTTATATTCTATTACTACTGATTGGTTCAGCTGAATAGTTTTGTTTATTGATAGCCAAATATCATGGACTTTGTAAAAACAAAATTACAATAGTTTGATTTCTGGAAAAATCTGACATTCACAAAAAGTAGATTTCGTCTATTTAAGGCACATGAGGCTACATAAAATAAACTATGAACAAAAGATCTGCTAACACAATTCAAAATAAAAAAAGAAATCTATATTATATAGTAACATTTTGGGGCTTAAATATGGAGACATGAAAAACTTTATAATTTTTAAAGTTCATCAGAATCAGGATACTTTTATATAATATTTTCTCATATTTTTTTTTCCTTTTTGAGGAGATTTAGCACTTTTAAAAGCTAAGTAAAATATCCACCCCATCTATAAATCAGTTTCTGAAATTAATTCAGCTATATATAACATACCCAAAGAATGGAAGAACTGGACTAAACTGCCATGATCTAATAAAACAGGAGACAAGTCTCATGGAAAGCAGAGGGCATGGGCATGCCAAGGCCACTTGCCACTGCAAACAACCTCCAAATGCATGCTCCACTATGAGCATCTGGCTTTATATGAGTACCGGGGAATTGAACCCAGGCCATCTGGCTTTGCAAACAAGCACCTTCAACTGCTGAGCCAGAAAGAAATATTCTCAGTTTCCTCCAAATCAATTTCATAAAATTAAAAAATTTCATGACACAATCTATAACTACTCAAACCTTAACCAACTCTATAATTCTGCCAGTGGCACCTTGATAAACTTGCTCAATAATGACATAAGTTAAATGTAAAGTATTAAGATTGTGATTGCTGGAGGAATTGAGGAACTGCATCTTAACTCACAACATAATTTTGTTTAGAGGGTTTTTTTTTACTGTTCACCATTAAGTAAATACTTTCCAAGTGTGTGACAGATAAATGCTGTTCAGTGTCTCCAAATGTGGTCTATTTGCCTTATAAAATAGAAAAAGAGAGTAAATAATTCCTCTGTGATTTTTTTTGAGTCAAGGTTTTAAATATAATAATCATAGGAGAGAATTAAATATTATTGAGCCAATTTTAACTTAATATTTAGTTAAAAGGCTGGCAAATAGAGGGACCTAGCTAACTTGGTTGGGTTCTCTAAATTCAGTCTTTTACAACCATTATCATAATCAGATTAACATCAATGAGTTAAAGTTTTAAGTTTATGCCCTGAATACCATAGCAACCTGCTGCCAGCCAGGGCCATCTTTTGTTAGTCTGATATAAGCCTTAGGCTAATAGTCATTTTATATTTCAAGAAGTCTGAAATCTGGTAAAGTACTTTAAATAATGGGGTTGGCTAGGTGTCATCTTTCTCACACACACACACACACCATTACCACAAGCACCATCACACACATATGCACACATGTACACAAGTCATGCACACTATCACCACAAGCTCCATCACACACACATGCACATATGTACACACACATAGAAAGCACACATGCACAAAGCATACATACCACCACCATAAACACTATCTCTTACACACAAATACACACAGAGAAATGTGCTGAGTCTGAACAGGGTAATTATTCTCACAAAAGATAGGACATCCAGCAGAGGCAGTGAGGACCTTTTCTCTATTGATAAGAAAATATTGCAGGCCCAAGACCCACTCCTATGTGTCTGAAATGGGACTGACTACTGCTCCCAGCCCTTGTACCAGTGACCTTGCAGAGAGGCTCAGGGACCACTTGCTTTTTGCTGTCACTGCCTCAGCCCCAGCTTCAGATTTTCTCTGAGAAATGAAGGTCTGCCTACTTTCAAAACCATCATTATCAAAGTCTGTACTTTGAACTCTTCTGAAACATAATCTGAGAACATCGGAGATGTAATGTCTTTTAAAATATTATGGATAAAAGCTCATCATTTCTGTATTGAATTCTTTCCATTCATTGGTTAATGCCGTGGATCTTACTGATTCCAACTTTCATTGTACTAAAATTTAGGGAAAAAATGTTCAGAACTAAGGACTTAGGAAATTTTTAATAATTACTTTTTATTTCTAAAAAATTTATGTGAGAGAAAGAGAAAAGAGGTTGGGGGGAAGAGAGAGTGAGAATGAGCATGCCAGGGCCTCCAACAACTGAAAATGAACTCCAGAAGCATGTACCATCTTGTGCACTTGGCTTATGAGGGTCCTGGGGAATAAAACCTGGGTCCTTAGGTTTCTCAGGCAAGTGCCTTAACCATTAAGCCATTTATCCATCCCTGGAAACTTTTATATGTTTCCCTAAACAGTTATTTTAGAATTTTGTGAATTTGCCATTTTTACTTCACCATTTTTTGTTTTGCAAGGAATGCTGTGAATCATTAGTTATGATGTTATGCTTTCTGAGCCTCTTTATTTCTTTACTACACAGAGTTTCTGGGGTAACAAAGGTTGTTTTTCTTAACAAACTTATTCCTTGACTGTTTCCATACAATCCCAAGCAAGATAGGTTTTCCAAATTCTGGTTTCACAGACATGCAAATTCTTAACATTTTCTGTATTATAGAAATTAAATTCATTAAATATAATAATTAAAATGAATGAGAACTCAGTATAAGCAGGAATATCCTGGTGTAAAGTATTAGGCCACCAGTTTATGAAGAACATTTTACAATATTGATATGGTCTTGTCTTTTATCCTTAAACCATAGCAGGACTGAAGGACTCAAAGACAGATATAGCCTGTGGTCATGTCTCTGACTGGGGTTGCTTTGGTTAGCTTGCAAAGTCATTGCAAGATGTCAATCCCAGGCCTGATCTGGATGAAACTGAAGAAATAACTCAATCTACCTTAGTTTTAGGCATGCTGGGTGCTAAGTGTATGAGAAGGTCACCAATGAGCATCAGATGTGTCATATGATTGGATACCTGAGGAGGTTTGATTATTTGGCCCACTGCCCACTCCCTTGCTAGGAAATCTCTAAGTCAACAAAAATGCAACTGATGAGATTTTAAAGTAACAGGTGTCCTTGCATATGTTCATAGAGCTTTTGAAATTAAATGGAGAAAATCTTGTTTAAAGAAAAATCTAAGGTTTAGAGTGGTCAGGAAATAATTTTGATATAGTTTGATTAAAGTGGATTTGCATTTGATTCCAGAAGTATACACAGACACACACACACACACAGAGAGAGAGAGAGAGAGAGAGAGAGAGAGAGAGAGAGAAGGACTCAAGGAATGGAAAAAGCTAAGGTACTTCTATGGGAACTGAAGAAAGTTCAGGTTTTCAATAGGGAATATTCAGACTAAGTTCCAGAAACAATTCACATGCTCTTTCTGCTTCAGTAGTTTGTCAAAGAAATTCTGAAACTTAATTGCTTAATTATTAGGTCTCAAAAAGGGTTACATTTACAATTACAGACCACAATAATAATTAATTAAAGTAAAACATTAAAATACATTTGAAATTATTCATAATAATCTAAGAAAAATATACAATATCCATTATATGCTAAAGAAGATAAATTTAAATTAAAAAGTAGTAGGTTGGGGATGTATCTAGGTGGTAGAATACTTTGCCTAATATAAACAAAGCAATGGGTCCATAACACACTCACACACACGCACGCACGCATACACAGTAAAATTAGAAGTACTATCACATTTGTCCTATCTTGAAAGGCCATTAAACTTCCTTTCAAAATGTACTATTTGTTTTTAATTGCAGCACCTCTGATGGATAGGGGAAGATCATATGCTGGAGTGAAGGAGGCTTACTAGGTTCTGCAACATCAATAGTGTTGGACTGAGAAGCACAGTCATGGGTTCTATAAGCCTCACCTTCTGGCTTAGAAAATTGCACATCATCTGGCAGAAGATATGAACAAGCTCTCTGTTACCAATATAGCATGTTGCTAGCTCAGGGATTCCAGCTAGAAATCCAGGCAACTGCATTCCCTGCTGCAAAAGGACGATGTTCTATAGGCAGTCAGATCAGAGCTCTCCTCCTTTTTTACTTTCTTCTCTTTCTTCTGGATAAAACAGTGTATACCTTATAAGAAACATGTGATACTATACAGTGGTAGGGTAATGAGTCATTGTGAAGGGATTTTGATGTGGGAGGATGAGTGTGACACATGGGCAGAGGCAGAAGAGTCTGGAAGGTGGTGAGTATGCACTAATGTGCTGAGTGAATATAAACTGCTGTAGGAGGGTATGTGAAAGCATGGGTGAGTGAGTATACCTTGGTATGGAAGGATGCATGGGAGCATGAGTGAATGAGTGTACACTGATGGGAGGGGTAGAGAGGGCAATGCCTAGAAGCATCAGTGTGTGAGTATACCTTGGTGTTGGAGAATATGTGGGCCTTCCTGTCTGGGGTAGTAAGTGCACTCTGATGTGGGAGGATGTCTAGAAGCATGACTGTGTCAGTACACCCCAGTTTGGGAAGATATGTGGGATTTCATGTCTTAGGTAGCAAGTACACACTAATATGAGAAGATCTGTGGGCCTTTGCATCTATCTTTGGAAAAGAGACATGTGTTGACTGGACTCAAGTATACAGATTTTAATAGTAATGAAAAGGAGGTTCATTTACTTATCCAGACAGTATTAATTGAGTATCTGTTGTGGACCAAATGCTGTTTTGATGATAACACCAGTAAGAAACATAGATCACCACCTAATTTTCATGGACAGAGAGAGACAAAAGTAAGTAAATGACATTGTAAAAAATATAATTAAAAATATTTTCATTTATGAATTTCAGAGAGCAAGGGAGACAGAGGAGTATAGGTGTACTAGGCCTCCTGCCACTACAAACTAACACCAGATGCAAGTATCGCTTCTTGCATCTGGCTTTACGTGGGCACTGGAGAATCAAACCTGCACCATCATGCTTTGCTAGCAAGTATCTTTAACCACTGAAAAATTTCTCCATTCCCCCAATATAATTTTTCTGGTTTATTTTTATTTATTTTATTTTTATTTATTTGGAAGAGAGAGAGAGAGAAAGAAAGAGGCAGACGCATGCACCATCTTGTGTACCTGGCTAACATGGGGGATCAAACCTGGGTCCTTTGGTTTTGCAGGCAAGTGCCTTAATTCCTTAGCCTTCTCTCCAGCCCACCAAAATATAATTTTTCATAGCCATTATTATTGTAAAGAAAGTAAGATGTGTTGGGATAATATGACTGGGATCCTCACACTGCTGCATTGTAGACAAACACACAGAGAGTTAAGAGTTGAGGGAGAGTGAAAAAAAAAAAGACCTTAAAAATCAGCTGGCCATGCTAAATGAAGACATAAAGAAATACAAAGATGAATTCCAAGAATCATCAAGAAACTCAGAAAATGATGTGAAAAGGGAGCTTCACGGAGGGATGGAAATTATGCATAGATAAATAGTAGAAAATGCAAACTTAATTGAACAAGTCCAAAACTCTCTAGAAGCTCTCAAGAATAGATTCAGCCATGTGGAGGACAGAAACTGTGATCTGGAAGACACAATAGAAGAAACAAGAGTTCAAAAATTTCAGTAAGTTCAAAAGTTCCTGTGAACAGAACATGAGGGAATTATGGGATACACTTAAACATCCTAATATCAGGATCATTGAAATACCAGAAGGAGAAGAAATTCAGACCAAAGGCATGGAGAAGTTATTTAACAAAATAATTGAAGAAAACTTCCCCAGTCTCTTAAAAGAAAGGCCCATCAAGATACAAGAAGCCAACAGAATTCCAAACAGACTGGACCAAAGGAGAAACATCTCTAAGACATATTGTCATTAAGACTCCAAACATTGACAACAAAGAGAAAACCCTGAAAGCAGCTAGAGAAAAACAGCACACCACTCTCAAAGGTAATCCCATCAGAATTACCTCAGACTACTCAATGGAAACCATGAAAGGTAGACGGGCCTAGAATGAAACATTGCAAATCTAAGAACCTATGGTTTCCAACCCAAACTACTCTACCTGGCAAAAGTATCCCTCTTAATAGATGGTGAAAGAAAAACTTTCCATGACAAAACTCAGCCTTACAATTATATGAACACAAAACCAAACCTGCTTCACCAAGGCCGTACAATAATGCCTCTGTGTTTGTGTCTAAAGTCTCAAGAAAAGAGGTCAAGGAACTCCTGACATCTCCCCCTTCTTTATTTATTAAAAGAAGCAACTGTGCCTTTCTTAGGTTGTCAGAGGCAGGAGAACATCCTTACCCATCATAGGACAAATATATTATCCTTCAATATGTGCCCTGTCTTAGGTTGGATGCCTCCTTCCACAATCTTACCTGTCTCTGGCTACCAGCCAGACAAAATTCAGGGAGGATTAGGATAAAGTCTGAGGGAGCCAAGGACATGCTCTGTAGTGCATTCCTCGGACCTCTGCGTGAACATTTACAATATACTTCATTAGACACTTGAAGAAAATAGGCAATAGGCATAAGAGAAGCAGAAGGCAAACTCCCACAGCTGCAAAGCTGCCTATCCAGGAACTTAGAGTTCCAACCAGGCAACACAGACTTAATTGCAGTAAGTAAATCATTAGTAGCCTTGGTGGAATCAAAGTCAAGATAACTGTTCTGTATAGCTAGAATTTCTGAATGTAAACTAACCAAATCTAATGAAATGTTACCATGGTGACAAATTCCTTCCAAGTGCATTTTGACCTTTACCCAAATTTCATAACTAGCATTGTAAATTTTAGAGGTGATGTAGATCCATTGGTAATCTGTATGGCATTTCAATCAAGCTCTGTAATTGGCTATGTGTATTTGAGGAACTTCAAACAAACTTATTTTAAGCAAACTTTATCTATGACTACAGGAATGCATGGTGTAGACAGTCTATTCCCCCTTATCAGGAAACTGACCTTACTGGGAAGCAGAAACTTAGGCCTATTGATGATTCTGAGGCTTATTATGGCTTCCAGAGTCCCTCATTACTCCCTCTACTTGTAACTTAGGCAGACCCAATCTTGCATCCTTATTAGGGGAGAGGATGTAAAGGATGGTACTGGGTACTTAACACCATGAGTTGTAGTGCATTAATTCATTCCCTGACAAAGAAATTTGTCCATTGATTATGCAGGGTCCAAGGGTTAGTGACAACAATAATAGGTAGAATCATGGGTCCAGCTAGGGCTGAAAGCAAGGTCATTAGCCATGGGGACCAATCAAACATGGCTTCATATCAATTTTGATTATGCTGTCTAGCATTAGCCCTTTCCTCTAGTTTCTTGTGGACCATGGCTAAGCTATCTCTAACAATACCCAAATTGTTGATATAAAAACAACATTGCTGTCCCAGGGCTTGGCATATTCCTCTTGTAGGAAGAATAGATCTAATCCCCTGTTATTTTCCCCTCTCATGAGAAGACATTCTAACTGCTTTAGGGGACTGGGTCGAAGACATCAGATCATTTACTATTTCCTGCTGAATGGTACATGAAGTGGGGACTTGTTGCAGCTAGACAGTCTCCCCCAGAGAGGGAAACTATTTTAATGGACCCCAGAGTGTAGGAAGATAGTCTTGAACATTGGGGAGAAAGAATAAAAGTAAGGAGTTAATGAGAAGTGAGCACACAAAAACTGGTCTTTTTGGAAGTCGAGGGAATCCAGGTAGACAGGTTTGGATCATCTCAGGACCATCTGAGGATGAGCTGGCTGAGATTTTCTTCCAGAAATGTTCATTAGATGGCACAGTAGTATTCAACATGGCTTGTAAAACAGATGAGATGTTAGCTGAGTTATCAGAAACATATACACAAGGGACTTCTGGTTAAGATGGTGGTGTAGGTACCATGCCAAAGCAGCCTGGGTGAGGGGGGAAGACCAAAAAAACTCAGGAAAATACACACTTTTACTAAAAAGTGAGGTGTATAGGAAATTGAAGTGGCAACGGAGAAGTAGAAGAGATCCAGAGCCCACACAGGCTAGCAAAAGTGGCTCCGACAGCTCCACCAATTGCAGCAGCAGCAGCGCAACAGAAAGCGGCCAGACTTGGCTCCAGCCGCAGAAAAAGCCAGGTGCAGGAGCTTCCACTCACACCGGCACTCTCCGCAACTCAGGAAACGTGAAAGGAGAGCTGCAGTAAGCAAGGAAGGAGCAGACCACGAGGTAGAAGAACACATGGAACAGCAAGAGAACCAGAGCATCTGCGGCTCCATCCCCTCCCCCACCACCTGAGCCCAGCTCCTGCGAACAGAGCAGCGGTCCTGGGACCTGGCCACACCAACTTGAGCCGACAGCGGGACCCAAGCAGGAACAGAGTTCGGCAGCAACATCAGTGGCTCCGGCACTGGTAACAGCAGCCCCAGCAGTAGCAGCTACAGTCACGGCAGCAGCAGCACATCCAGCAGCAGCAGACCCAGAGCAGCAGCAGCGGCAGATCATGTAGCAGCAGCTTCAGTGGCAGGAGTGGCAGTGGACACAGCAGCAGCAGCTTAAGCATCAGTGGTGACTCCAGGAGTGGCAGCTACAGCAATAGCAGAGGAAGCAGCAGCACTGGGCCCAGTAGCACCAGCTTCAGCAGCAGCGGCTACAAACCCAGCAGCAGCAGCTTTAGCAACAGCAGTTCCAGCAGCAGGGGTGCTGATCTGCAGGGCCACACTTGCCATGCTCGGATTGCCCCAAAGGAAAAGACAGTGCCCACCTCCAGAAATCAGAACAGCAGCCCAACGACCTAGGCAGCAACTTGACTGAGACCAAAATCATCCAAGGTAACTTGGATTGCATCAGGGAAGGGTCTCACATGATTGCAAGCTGACTTGGATCCCTCAACAGACCAGAAATCTTAACCTCTTTGTTGATAGAGGATCTGGTCATTATAATAACATTCTTGCATACATACTTGGGGCTGTTTTTGAATAAATGTGTACAGTGTTTAGTTAACTTTTAGAATCTACCTATATTTTATTCCACTCAGCCTGCTTGAATACTCCCATAGCAGGGAAACTCAACCCCTAGGAACAACTTTGTAGATACTCTGAGAGTCTTAAGAGCCACACCTAACACCTTAAGCTACTACCGTGAAAATATATAACATCAAATCAATTGATACAGCTAAGAATACCCAGCTAGCTAGAAAATCGAAGCATTAACTTAACCCAAGATGCAAAAATATATACATTATAACACAAGAAACACGAAAAAGCAAGATGATATAAATCCACCTAAAAGTATTAATGCATCAGAAATATCCCCCAGTGAGAACGAGTCAGAGGAAATGGCGGAGAAAGAGTTCAAAAGAATAATTATAAATATGTCCAAAGAGGTCAAAGAACAAATCAAAAGAATCAAAGAAGAAATCAAAGAGGAAATCAAAGGAATCAAAGAAGATGCAGGACACCAATTTAGTGAAATAAAGAAGGCAATACAAGACATAAATAAGGAAATAGAAATAATAAAGAAAAACCAGTCAGAATTACTAGCAATGAAGAACACAGTTAATGAAATAAAAAAACTCTGTACAAAATCTCACCAGGAGGATGGATGAGGGAGAGGACAGAATATCTAAGCTAGAAGACTAGGTGGCAGATCTAATACAGTCCAACAAAGAAGAAGACAAACTTATAGAAAAGTATGAGTGGGAATTTCAAGATATTTGGGACACTATGAAAAGATCCAATATAAGAATTCAGGGCATAGTAGAAGGAGAAGAATTCCACTCCAAAGGCATAGTAGGCGTCTTCAACAAAATCATAGAAGAAAATTTCCCCCAAATTGGGAAAGAGGTTCCAATGCAGATACAGGAAACATTTAGAACCCCAGCCAGACAAAACTGGAAAAGAACCTCTCCTCACCATATTATAATAAAACTTCCAAACACACACACCAAAGAAAAAGTATTGAAAGCAGTTAGAGAGAAAAATCAAGTTACCTACAAAAGCAAGCCCATCAGGATAACATAAGACTATTCAACACAAACTTTTAAAGTGAGAAGGGCTTGGAGTGATATATTCCAAGTTCTGAAAGATAACAACTGTCAACCAAGGTTACTTTATCCTGCAAAGTTATCCATTCAAATAGATGGAGAAATAAAGACATTCCATGACAAAAGCAGGTTAAAGGAGTATTTGAAGACAAAACCAGCTCCACAGAAAATACTTGATAGAATCCTCCATGCTGAAGTAAAGGAAAAGCACACATATAAGGAACCTAGAAAAAACAAGCAATACTCAAATACTAGTTAACAGAAGAGAGAACAGGTAGAACCGGAACCACAAAAAAAAAAAAAAAATGGCAAACATAAATACACACCTTTCAATAATATCTCTTAATATCAATGGCCTCAATGCCCCAACGAAAAGACATATGTTTGCAGACTGGGTTAAAAAGCACGATCCTACAATTTGTTGTCTCCAAGAAACTCACCTTTCTACAAAGGATAGACATTATCTTAGGGTGAAAGTTTGGAAGATGGTGTTTCAAGCAAATGGGCCTAGAAAACAAGCAGGGGTTGCTATCCTAATATCGGACAAGGTAGACATTAGTCCAATGTTAGTCAAGAAAGATAAGGAAGGTCACTTTATATTGATTAAGGGCACACTCCAACAGGAGGACATTACAATCAAACTACAAATTAGTAGCAAGAAAGGCTATAGAGCATACACAAAATCATGGAAACTAAACAATACACTACTAAATGATGAATGGGTCAATGAAGAAATCAAGAAGAAAATCAAAAAATCTATAGAGTTAAATGATAATGAGAGTACAACATACCAAAATCTCTGGGACACAATGAAGGCAGTTCTAAGAGGTAAATTTATAGCCTTAAGTGCCTATATTAAGAAATTAGAAAGGTCGCAAGTAAATGACCTAATGCTTCACCTTAAAGCCTTGGAAAAAGAAGAACAAGGCAAGCCAAAAATCAGTACATGGGAAGAAATAATAAAGATTAGGGCAGAAATTAATGAAATAGAAACAAAAAAAAAAAACAATCCAAAGAATTAATGAAACAAACCGTTGGTTCTTTGAAAAGATAAACAAGATTGATAAACCCTTAGCAAATCTGACCAAAAGAAAGAGAGAAGAGACACAAATTAATAAAATCAGAGATGAACAAGGTAACATCAGAACAGATTCCAGAGAAATTCAAAAAATCATAGGGACATACTATAAAAGCATATACTCCACAAAGCATGAATGATATTGTATATATGTAAGTACAATGATTGTAATGGGGAGGTAATATGATAGAGAATGGAATTTCAAAGGGGAAAGTGTGGGGGTGGGGAGGGAGGGAATTACCATGGGATTTTTTTTATAATCATGGAAATTGTTAATAAAAATTTAAAAATTAAAAAAAAAAGAAACATATACACAACATTTAATCTTGATAATAAAGAGCTATTGGGTGCCATTAAAGGCTGTACAAATATATTTTTTGGTCTCAGAACTTATTTTCATATTTTGGGTTTGAACATCTATAGTTTTTTTTTTCTTTATTATAGAATTAGAACTATGGGGAAAGGATATCTTAATGTTTGTTTGTTTCCCCTCTTGGAAAGCCCTTGTGTTACTTAATATGCCATTCATATATTTAAGGTATTTTTTATCCTTGGTTATACATTTCTCTCTGAGTGTTTAAGACCATGTTGCAGATAGCCAAAAGTTAATTAAGGATTAATTTTGAAGGTCATTAATGGCTCTCCAAAGAGGCTTTAGGGACACAGGAGTAGCCCTATAGCTTACTGGAGTCTTTTGCCTGTTAGGATGAGTCAGGGCCATGCTGGCCAAGTAATTTTCCCTTCTTTGGGAAGTCAGGAGGACTGATTGTTCCTCAGTTGTGACTCTTCTGTTTCACATTGTACACCAATTTTGTTTGGGTCTCCATATCCTCCATGCTCAGGGAGACAGGTGACTTACCAGGGGGCCAGTATAGAAGTGTCCCATCATCTCCAGAGGCCTCATGCCATGGGAACACAGGCCAAAATATTTTACTCCAATGATTCCAATTGGCTTTGGCTTCTTCATAGGTGTTAACACACTTAGAAAGGAAGTTACACCAGCCTGGATGTATGTACATATAAAGCACATTTAATTACTGAAATAGACTTTGTTAATGAATGACACAAGGGCTTCTAAAATCATTTTGTCCTATCTTTAAAATTTTTGTTGTACTGTGGCAGCATAAGACATATATCTGAGGTATAGAAAGTAGGCAGATCTCACATTTTAAACATCTAACATTTATAAATATAGGCAGAACCTGTTACCAGTCTTGAAAACAGTACCAGTTGATTTATAAACTTAACTAATTTAACCAAGAAACTGTCAGAAAAGGACAAGTAAGACAGTATAAGGTCTTAGCACCTGCGTGAAAACATCTTTGATTAGTTCAGATACATGTGTGGGTACAAATTACCCAGAGAACATTGGAAACAGAACCATGAAGCTTGAATATATATATTTTTTCTCAGATGAGGACCATTGTTTGAGCATGAGGCTATACCCTAAAGTAGGGAATACGTCTTAAGGGTTAATTTTGTTATAAGCAATGAACTTAAGATGCTAAAATTGAGACAGTTACTTTACATATAATAGAGTAGAATCTGGTCTTTTCTGAGCAAAATAGCTAGCTAAATATTAATATAACCCTTGATAAATTTTTTTGAAAGAAAAACATTATTTGAAAATCGATGATTTTGGCTTAAACTTGATAGCTATTGATTTCATGTACCACAGAAATTTTTATTAACATAAAGCAATTTTATGTTTTACCCATGACTTAAATTTGATAAAGCTTAAGCAAGCTATCCCAATGTATTTTAGCCTGAAAATTAGTTTGTTTGTTTTTTTTTTAAGAGCTTGTAAACAGTTTAAAAACCTCTATCTTAAGGCATGGTTTTTAGGTTTAGTCTGAAAATTTCTTTTTTTACATCCGCACACCTTTATTTACATACTTTAACATTTTGATCTAAGTACCACTTAAAAGGCATTTTTAATAAGCACTCTATGTCCCAACATTGAAAAATTCCTTCCCAGTTCCTTCAATCAATTCACCACACCCCATCTTGGCGCCAACTTACCTTATTCCAGAAGACTGAGTGGCAACTTCAGTCCTCTTTTTAGTTTCACTTTCTTCTGGGATCCTGAGTTGATGTTGGCGTTCCTCACTGAAGTCCCTTGTATTCAGGTCCCTGTCCCTGGTGCCACGCTGTGCTGACCTGTAGCACAAGAGTCGAAACAGACCCTGAAGGAGGGAGTGGGAATGGATCTGAGAAAAGAGCACAAGGAATGGAGGCAAGACAAGTTCTGATCAAGACTCGTGTTTATTCAGGCAGACACAAGCTTCTATACAGAAAATAAAACTCTTTCGACAATGCCTACATGCCTAAAGTCTGCTTCACCAAAGCCATACCATAATGCCTCTGTGTCTAAAGTCTCAAGAAAAGAGGTCAAGGAACA
The DNA here is from genome assembly GCF_020740685.1 of Jaculus jaculus. NCBI lineage: Eukaryota > Metazoa > Chordata > Mammalia > Rodentia > Dipodidae > Jaculus > Jaculus jaculus. The sequence goes on along the minus strand of NC_059108.1, from coordinate 72,680,608 downwards.
GCTACAGCTCCCAACACAATTAAGACAATTGAAAAGACAAAGAGCTGGTTCTTTCAAAAAATAAACAAGATTAAAAACCCCCTGGCCAATTGGATCAAGTAAAAAAAAAGAAGCTTCAAATTACCAAAATTCAAAATGAAGAAAAGGAGAGACCACAACAGACATAAGTGAAATTGGGAGAATAATCAGGACTTATTTCAAAAACCGCTACTCCACAAAACTGGAAAATGTGGAGGAGATGGATAAATTCCTGGATGCATACCATCTATCAAAGCTAAACTCAGAGCAGATTCGTCACCTCAATAAACCCATCACACTCATAGAAATTGAAAAAGTAATTAAAAAAAAAAAAAACCTCCCCAAAAAGAAGAGTCCAGGACCAAATGGCTTCTCAGCTGAATTCTTTCAAACTTTCATGGAGGAACTCAAACCAATCTTCCTCAAACTGTGCCACACAATTGGAGAACAGGGAAAGCACCCGACTCCTTTTATGAATGTAGTATCACCCTAATTCCAAAACCAGTCAGAGATGCCACAAGAAAAGAAAACTACCGGCCTATTTCCTTAATGAACTTAGATGCAAAGATCCTGAACAAAATCCTCACAAACCGAATCCAACAACACATCAAAAGCATTATCCACCTTGACCAAGTGGGATTCATCCCAGGGACACATGGATGGTTCAACATATGGAAATCTGTCAATATAATACACCACATAAACAAGGTTAAACATAAAAATTACATGATCATTTCGATAGATGCAGAAAAGGCCTTTGATAAGATACAACATCACTTCATGATCAAAACATTTGAGAGAATTAGCATGGTTGGATCATATCTTAACATAGTAAGAGCAATATACAAAGCTCAGACTGCCCAAATAATACTTAATGGAGAGACTGGAGGAATTCAGTAACAAGACAGGGTTGTCCACTCTCACCTCTGTTTTTGAATATAGTACTGGAAGCCCTAGCTCAAGCAATAAGACAGGAGAAGGAAATAAAAGGGATACAGTTTGGAAAGGAAAAAGTTAAATTATCTCTATTCACTGATAATATGATTGTATATGTACGAAACCCAAGAAACTCCATCCCAAAACTCCCGAAGGTGATTAACTCATATAGAAAAGTAGCAGGATACAAAATCAATGAACAAAAATCAGTAGCCTTTCTATATGCAAATGACAAAGATACAGAGAAAGAAATAAGGGACATAGTCCCATTTTCAATAGCAACAAAAAAATAAAAATAAAACACCTTGGGATGACATTAACCAAGGAACTGAAAGAGCTATACAATGAAAACATTAAAAAAAAAAATCACCAAAAAGAAATTAAGGAAGACTTGAGAAAAAGGAAAGACCTCCCATGCTCCTGGATAGGCAGAATTAACATTGTGAAAAGGGCAATCCTACCAAAGATAATATACAGATTTAATGCAATTCCAATTAAAATCCCCAGAGTGTTCTTCACAGACATAGAAAAAATTATCTCAAATTTCATATGGAAAGGCATAAGGCCTCGCATATCCAAACATATCCTCAGCAAAAAAAAAAAAAATACCTCTGGAGGCACCCATACCTGATCTAAAGCTATATTACAAAGCCATAGTAATAAAAACAGCATGGTACTGGCATAAAAACAGGAGTATAGACCAATAGAATAGACTTGAGGACCCAGACTTTGGGTCAAGCAACTATAGCTACTTGATGTTCAACAAAGGCCCTAATAATATAGGCTGTTGAAAAGACAGCATCTTCAACAAATGGTGCTGGGAAAACTGGATAACCATATGCAGGAAACTGAAACTTGATCCACACATTTTGCCATGTACTACACTCAAATCCAAATGGATCAGAGGTCTCAATATAAGACCAGAAACTCAAATACTACTGGAAGAAAATTTAGGAAGCACTTTCAATGATTTAGGAATAGTAAAAGACTTCCTGAACAAAACCCCAATAGCGCACAATCTTAAAGAGTCACTCATCCAATAGGATTACATGAAGCTGACCTAACAGATATATACAGGACATTTCATCCAAAGGCTGCAGAATATACATTCTTTTAAGCAGCACATGGAACATTCTCTAAAATAGACCATATATTAGGACACAAAGCAAATCTTAACAAATTCAGGAAAACTGAAATAATTCCTTGCATTCTATCTGACCACAATGGAAATAAACTACAAATCAGTAGCAAGAAAGGCTATAGAGCATACACAAAATCATGGAAACTAAACAATACACTACTAAATGATGAATGGGTCAATGAAGAAATCAAGAAGGAAATCAAAAAATCTATAGAGTTAAATGATAATGAGAGCACAACATACCAAAATCTCTGGGACACAATGAAGGCAGTTGTAAGAGGTAAATTATAGCCTTAAGTGCCTATATTAAGAAATTAGAAAGTTTGAAAGTAAATGACCTAATGCTTCACCTTAAAGCCTTGGAAAAAGAAGAACAAGACAAACCAAAAATCAGTAGACAGGAAGAAATAATTAAGATGAGGGCAGAAATTAATGAAATAGAAACACACACACACACACACACACACACACACACACACACACACAAAACTATCCAAGGAATTAATGAAACAAAGAGTTGGTTCTCTGAAAGAATAAACAAGATTGATAAACCCTTAGCAAATCTGACAAAAAGAAAGAGAGAAAAGAAACAAATTAGTAAAATCATAGATGTAAAAAGTAATATCACAACAGATTCCAGAGAAATTCAAAAAATCTTAGGGACATACTATAAAAGCATATACTCCACAAAGTATGAAAATCTGAAAGAAATGGATGATTTCCTTGATTTATATGACCTACCTAAATTAAATCAAAATGAGATTAATCACACAAATAGACCGATAACAAGCATGGCGATCTGAACAGTTATCAATAATCTCCCAACTAAAAAAAGCCCAGGCCCAGATGGATTCACTGCTGAATTTTACCAGACCTTCAAGGAAGAGCTAACACCATTGCTTCTTAAGCTTTTCCAGGAAGTAGAAAAAGAAGGAATTCTACCAGTCTCCTTCTGTGAAGCTAGCATCACCCTGACACCAAAACCAGGCAAGATAGAACAAAAAAAGAAAATTACAGACCAATCTTCCTCATGAACATAGATGCAAAAATTCTCAACAAACTATTGGCAAACAGAACACAAGAATATATCAAAAAGATCATTCACCCTGACCAAGTAGGCTTTATCCCAGAGGTGCAGGGATGGTGCAATATATGCAAATCTATAAATGTAATATATTATATAAATGGATTGAAGTACAAAAGTCACATGATCATCTCATTAGACACAGAAAAAGCGTTTGACAAAATCCAACATCCCTTCATGATAAAAGTACTACAGAGATTGGGAATAGAAGGAACATTTCTCAATATAATAAAAACTATTTATTTAAAAGCTATTAGGAATATTTCTCAATATAATAAAAGCCTACAGCCAACATATTACTAAATGGGGCAAAAATGGAAGCTTTTCCACTAAAATCAGGAACAAGACAAGGGCGTCCACTGTCCCCAAGTTTATTTAATATAGTTTTGGCAGTCTTAGCTGTAGCAATAAGGCAAGAGACACACATAAAAGGGATGCAAATTGGAAAGGAAGAGATCAAGTTATCATTGTAGATGACATGATTCTATACATAAAGGACCCTAAAGACTCTACTAGCAAACTGTTAGAGCTGATCAAAAATCTACAGCCAAGTAGCAGATTACAAAATAAATACACAGAAATCAGTAGCCTTCATATATGCTAACAACAAACACACAGAGGATGAAATCAGAGAATCACTCCCATTAACAACTGCATCAAAAAAATAAATAAATAAAAGTACATTGGAATAAATCTAACCAATGAAGTAAAGAATCTCTACAATGAGAACTTTAAAACACTCAAGTGAGAAATTGCAGAAGACACTAGAAAGTCGGGAAACATCCCTTGTTCCTGGATTGGAAGAATCAATATTGTGAAAATGGCAATGTTACCAAAAGAAATCTACACATTTAATGCAATCACCATCAAAATTCCTAAGGCATTCTTCATGGAAATAGAAAAAGCAATCCAAACATTCATTTGGAATCACAAAAAACCTCAAAGATCTAACATAATACTGAGCTACAAAAATAAGGCTTGTGGTATCACCATACCTGATTTTAACCTATACTACAGAGCCATAGTAACAAAAACAGCGTAGTACTGGCACAAAAACAGACATGTAGATCAGGGGAACACAATAGAGGACCCAGATGTAAGTCCAGGTAGCTATAGCCCCCTAATATTCGATAAAATTGCCAAAAATACTCATTGGAGAAAAGACAGCCTCTTCAGCAAATTGTGTTGGGAATACTGGATATATATTTGAAGAAGGATGAAAATAGATTCTTCTCTCTCGCCATGCACAAGAACTAAGTCCAAATGGATTAAAGACCTTAACATCAGACCTGATACTCTGAAACTGCTAGAGGGTAAAGTAGGGGAAACCCTTCAACATATTGGTCTTGGCAAAGACTTTCTGAATACAACCCCAATTGCTCAGGCAATAAAAGCACAGATTAATCACTGGGACCTCATGAAATTACAAAGATTTTGCACTGCAAAGGACACAGTGAAAAAAGCAAAGTGGCAACCTACAGAATGGGAAAAATCTTCACCAGCTATATATCTGAGAGAGGATTAATATCTAGGATATACAAAGAACTCAAAAAGTTAAATAATAAGGAATCAAACAAGCCAATCAAAAAATGGGCTATGGAGCTAAACAGAGCATTCTCAATGCAAGAAATACGAATTGCATATAAGCACCTAAAAAAAATGTTGTATGTCACTAGCCATCAGGGAAATGCAGACTAAAACTACATTGAGATTCCATCTCACTCCTGTCAGATTGGCTACCATCATGAAAACAAATGAACATAAATGTTGGTGGGGATGTGGGAAAAAAGGAACCCTACTACACTGCTGGTGGGAATGCAATCTGGTCCAGCCATTGTGCAAATCAGTGTGGAGTTTCCTAAAACAGATAAAGATTGATCTACCATATCACCCAGCTATAGCACTCCTAAGCATATATCCAAAGGACTCATCTCATTTCCTTAGAAGTACATGCTCGACCATGTTTATTGCTGCTCAATATATAATAGCTGGGAAATGGAACCAGCCTAGATGTCCCTCAACTGATGAGTGGATAATGAAGATGTGGCACATTTATACAATGAAGTTCTACTCAATGATAAAGAAAAATGAAGTTATGAAATTTGCAGAAAAATGGATGGATCTGGAAAGGATTATACGATTATACTAAGTGAGGTAACCCAGGCCCAGAAAGCCAAGCGCCACATGTTCTCTCTCATATGTGGATCCTAGCTACAGATGATTGGGCTTCTGCGTGAGGAGGAAAATACTTAGTAGCAGAGGCCAGTAAGTTAAAAAGGAGATATAAAGGGAAGAGAAAGAAGGGAGAAGGGTACTTAATAGGTCGGTATTGTATATATGTAAGTAGAATGATTGAGATGGGGAGGTAATATGATGGAGAATGAAATTTCAAAGGGGCAAGTGCTGGGGATGGAGGGAGGGTATTACCATGGGATATTTTTTATAATCATGGAAAATGTTAATAAAAATAGTGAACAGAAAAACTAAAAAAAGAACTTGTACTTGCTGTGCGTGGTGGTACCCTCTTTAATCCCAGCACTTTGGAGGCAGAAGTAGGAGGATCACTGTGAGTTAGAGGCCACCCTGAGACTACATAGTGATTTCCAATCAACCTGAGGTAGAGTGAGGCCCTACCTCAAAAAAAAATAAATTCTACTCACTCAGCGCTGAAATGGATTTGTGCCCCCATTTTAATCATAAGGTCTTGCCCCAAGAGTGGATATGGGCACCCAGGGACGACCATGAATGAATGGGTTACCCTTTCCATTCCTATGTCCCCTTCTCTCCAGGTCGTCCATGAATATTGATTTGCCCCAGTGGCTCCTTGGACACATGTCCTTTTGGTGGAAATGGGTCCCATGGGCTGTTTCAGGATCAAATGGTGAGCCTTACTGTCAACTAGAAAGTCTACTGGGTTCTCCTTCACCTTCAAGGTTACTCAGGGCTCATGAAGGGGATGGGAGCCCTGATGCCCTCAGTCATTGAGTTCTATCTCCAGGATTTTAGGATTTTTGTCCCTTTGTCTTTGTGCACATTCATTTTTCTAATGTCCCATCTCTTTGCAATAAGCACATTTTTCTTTTTGGAAATGGGGTAGTATTGCCCTTCCCCTCTCAATTGTGGGGTTTGTTTGCTCCTGTTTCTCCCATAAGCCATGTTTTTTAATTCCCTTGGTAAGATTTTCCCATGGAAGCCAGTAATATTTTGGCCAGGCCTCTAGTTTGCTTATGTTCTGGAGTCTCTCTATTATTATGAACTTTTTCTGCTATTGCTACAAGTTCTGACATCTGTTTACCCACAAAACTGTCCAGTCATTGGAGTTTTCTGTGGATGTCTGGGGCTGCCTGGTTGACAAAAGCCATATTCATGGCAGTCTGGTTTTCTCTTGCTTCCAGGTCCAGAGGCATATGGGTTTGGTAGGCTTCTAGTAGCCTCTCTAAAAAGGCCCTTGGGCTTTCCTCCTTGCCTTGTATAACCTACCCCACCTTAGATAAATTTGTGGGCTTCCTAGCAGCCTCTCAGAGATCCCTTGTCAGAATCAGGCAGTAGGCTTTGAGTCTCTCCTTACCTTCAGGGCTGTTGGGGTCCCAGCCAGGGCAGGCTAAGGGGAAGGCTGCATCCACAACAGCCTGTACTATCATGGGTTGGCCATTAGGTCCAGGAACTAGCTTACAGGCAGCTAGAATCCATTCCCTTTCCACTGTTGTAAAGAGAACCTGCAAAAGCTGCTGACAGTCATCCCAAGTGGGCTGGTAAGTTATCATTACAGAATCTAATAAGTCTAGGAGGGCCGAGGTTTTTTTCTGAAAACTTTGGATTCTGCATCTTCCAATTATACAGGTCACTAGTGGAGAAATGGGCATGGGCCATGAACTGTTGGCCGTCCTGATCAGGGGGTGTCTGTTGCTCACTCGGGCAGCACAACCGTGGTGGGGTCTGCCTGTCTCACTGTCCAGGTTTGCATATGGGGCAGACTGATCATGTTTCCTCCCTCTTCCCTGGGGCCCTGATCAGCAGCTACTGTTTGTGGTACAGGTTCTGGCACTGAGGCAGGTACATAGGGAGGCCGGTAGAGATCCTCCTTGGGGGAACAGAGGGGCAGGACTGCTGACTTATTATCCTCCAGTGGTTTAGATTCCTTGACAGGTAGGATGGCTTGGGCGGGCAGCAAAAAGGGGCTCAACCAAGGAGGGGGGCTTTCTACTAGTTATTGCCAGGCTGTGGTGTATGGGACCTGATCAGGATGCCCAGGACTTCCATACATGATACCTTTACCTTTATAAATGGTGAGGAGGTGGAAGGTGCCTCCCTCTGGCCATCCCACATTGAAAGTCATCCATTCATTCCTGCAAAAGATGGTTAGTTTACCCAACTGTACTCTCAAACATAGATTGTCTCCAGGTATCTGAATTCTTTGAAATGTGACGGGACTAGGTCCAGTGGGGCAGAACTGGTTGCCTGTCCCATAATACCTGTCAATAAAACTTTCAAAAAACCAGAAAAGGACAAATGAGACACATACACAGACACAAAAACATATTTCCTGGGAAGCAAAAAAGAAACCAAAACACTGCGGACAGTGGCCTATGCCATAAACGGGCTCCACCAGATTGTTGCAACCTATCAGCATTTACCAAAACCACAGTCAGACTGGAGCTCTCAGGCTCTACCAGATTGGAGCTTTCTAGTCCCACCAGATGGTGGCCTATCCCATGAATGGGCTCTGCCCAATTCAAATTGGAGCTCTTCAACTCTACCCAAAGGGGAGTCTGGAATGTCCATAGAACCCCCTCACCCCAAGGTAATTACTGGTTTGTCAGCCTAACTTCCATGGGCCTCCAGATTGCACCTGGATGCTAGATTTACTGAAAACAAAACAAAGAACACAGCAGACCAAAGACACACAGTACAGAGAGGCACCCCGACACACTGATCAGTGGAGAACCATAAAGCTCTCCTGGAAACGTTCCACTATTGAGTCTGGGGATTCCCAGGGATCCTGGATGAGCCCCCAAATGTAAGGGTCCAAGAATCACTGAAGAAAGACCCCAGACTCAAATATTATGTAAAAGCAAAGAGTGTTTATTCTGCAGAGTCAGTCAGCATGTGGGGCTCAACCATTCATGCAAAATGATGACCCCGAGAGGAGCTTGCAGGCTCCCTTTAAGGACAGCTAGAGGAGTTTTCATGGGCTTAGGTAATTTTTTAAAAAATGATTGGCTAGGCAAGGAGTAATTACAGTGTGCACTTCTGATTGATTGGGGCAGGAGGGTTGCAAAAAGGTGTGGAAGTGACATGTCTCCAGGAACTGACTCAGGCCCTGGGCAGTTATCTTTCTCAGCCACATTTCAAGATCACTGTTGATTAACAGCCCGCCCTTTCTCAGAAGTCTTGTTTGCATCTCCTGGAAACTGGAACTTAGGCCTAGTTAGGGTGGCACCTTACTGAAGCCTGTCATGGCGTCAGTTTGGTCCCTTCACTAGAAGAGTTGAATTTATATTGTACTCCCTAGATAAATTTTCTTTTATGTCAGGTCTAAAATTAATGTTTTCATACTAGAGACCATTTCTCTCTACCCTCTAGTTTATATTCAAGCCAGACTTGGTGCAGAATAATATCAGGCCCTTCTTTTGTTTGAATCAAAGAGATCCCAGTGGGTAAGGATACAGTCTAGGGGAGCCTTTGTCAAAAATATGATTACTCATCCAGAAGACAAAAAGATATACTGGAACACTTTCCAGTGTCTTGTGCCCCAGAGTGCTCTCCAGAGCCTCCTTAGTTTTTCATTGGTGTGGTAACAAGGGGAAATGAAACCTTTGGATTTAGTCACCAATTATCAATGCAGTCTGTAATACCTTGTATCCTTGGCCCCTCACTGGCAACAAGATGGGGAAGTGGAGCCTATATAGATTTGTGCTACACTTTACCATTGTCACCCTTCATTAACACCCCCAATGGTTCACCTCTTTATTTATTTGGTCTGTCCACACAGAAATCATCAAAACCTCTGGATTAAGCCTTTAGGTGTAAGAAAAGTGTGATAATTTCTAAAGTCTACACGAGCAGGGAGGGCCCTAGAACCCTCACAGTTTGAGCCTTTAAGATTTTTCTTAGAGCTGTTCTTCATTCTTTACCACAGATTTATAATTTCTTGTCTGTGTTATATACTCTAGTTTAGATCTGTCTAGTAAGTCACAGCTGCAGGGTCCCAGCCAGTGTGTTTGGCTGTGGCATGGGATCTCTCTCTGCCATTATCCTGCTGCTGTTTGTCATCTAGCATGGCTCACAACCCTTTTGTGCATATGCATCCCACAGCATATTCCACTACACTGAGTACTTAATGGAGTCCCACTAGCCTGAGGGTTTGTCTGCTCATGCTGTTTGAATCTATGTCCCACAGCAGTACCATAAACACAACCCAGCACAGGCCAGTGCTGCGTACACAAACCAGCACAGCCAGAATCTGCATTTCCCACAGACTAGCATTGGTCACTAGTGTTAGATCAGGACAAAATGGAGTTGCAGCAGGAGGGTGAAGTGAATCATCCACATTCCTCAAGAAAGATGCCCCAAGAACAGGATTTACAGCCCCTCCTTATCTCTCACCAGGTCACTTCTGCTCTCACCCTGAGATCAGAGATTTACTGTCCCCCTATCTTTCACCAGATCACTCCTGGTCTATCCATATGGCTAATGTAAAAGAATAGAAATTTACTGCTCTAACAAGAAAATTACTTCCCCTTTCTCACCTTCCCCCAATTGTAAAAACCTATTAAGCCCACTATCTGTAACTCCAGACTGACTGCTCTGCTCTTGAGAGTCAGTCCTGGCAGCTCGTGTCCCCCACCAAATAAAAACTTCCATCTTTGCCTCAAAGTGGCCTGTGTGGTGCTTGGTCACTCCTGAACCTTACATGTGGTGCCATGACTCAGATAGGAAGGCTTCTGATTGTCCTCTTAGGCAGCCAGACCTCCTTTTCCCTTGACCAGACCACCGAGCCATTCGACCCTCTGAAGGCCTTGGACCATCTCTGCCTGATATAGGCTCTCACACCCACCATGATTCAGCTTCATTGTTCTTTTCTTTATCTCCTTCCTTCTCGGTAAGTGTCCCTCTCTCTCAAGTTGGCCTGTCTTGGGGTTCACCCCTCCTCATGGAAACTGTGACAGCATGACAGGCTACACCCCTTGGCCACTAGGCCCCAACCCAGGTCTTGAGAAAGAAGCACTATGGACACCTCGAGTCTCTCACTCTCTGGTCTGCCATACCCTAAGGGGGGGCCTTTTGGTTCAGTCGCACCATCTCAGGACTCCCCCTCTCCCTCTCCCTCTCACTCCTGAGCTCTCATCTTCCACTGCCAGCAGCTTTCTCCATCAGGAGTGCAGTCACCCTCTTTGCCCATTAACAGGCTAAACAGCTGACAGTTGGGACCTGTAAGGCCTCTGCCCACGTGGGAGGTGCAGGCCCCATTCACCCTAATGGACCAGGGGGTCATATTGGTGTTCTGTGTAAATCCAGCTTAAGCTCTATTTTTCTCTCACCTTTGTTTTGCTTTTCCCCTTGTCACCTTAAGAACTTAAAGCCTCTACCACTCTTGGATGACATCTTGTCTTCCTCTGCAACTCTGCTTGGCCACACCCATAATCTGGACAATAGTCCAAATGGCCTGAGAATACTACTTTTTTGTTTGTTTGTTTCTTTGTTTTTCGAGGTAGGGTTTTACTCTAGCTCAGGATGACCTGGAATTTACTAAGTAATCTCAGGGTGGACATGAACTCACAGTGATCCTCTTACCTCTGCCTCCCAAGTGCTGGGATTAAAGGCATATTCCACCATGCCTGGCGAAAATGATAATTTTGATTTCCAAATTCTCACTGAATTAAAACAAACTTCTGCCAATGTACAGGCAAATGGTCCACAGTACCCATTTTTTACTCTGTATGCAGGCCTTCTCTCTGCTCTACCTGCCAGTCTCACCAGATCCTAACCAAGGTCTCAGAAATGTGCTCTCACTCAATCTCTCCCCGATACTAGTCTTCACCCTCTGCTTTTGAACCTGATGCCATAGAGGATCTCACCGCAACAGCTCCTTCGGCTCCCCAGCTCCCTCAGCCTCTCCTGACACCCTGCCTGGTAACAAGGTTAGCTTTTAGTCTCCACAGTTGCAAATAGAATAAAAATTCAACATGAAAATGCATAACTTCTGAATGCATGAATGTATGAAGGGGAAATGGCTGTCTAGAGTCTATATGAAAAAGTGCACTTAAAATGAATGTGTATATGTTAATATGTACATGTCTCACAGCCTTAAGGCTGCAGAATGATTTGTGTTCTGAGCAGTGCCATTTCATTGTGGGGATGTTTTCCACCAAGCCCATTGTACAAGATGGCCGAACCAATTTTTACTGTTGAGTGTCCCCCAGAAGGAACACTAAAAGTAATTAAGATCATAGAAAAAAATGCAAGACTCTCCTACTCTTCAAGAGGTATAAAATGACAGGTTCGAAAAGCTGCCTTACAGCTCTGAGGGAAGAATAAAACTCTCCCTAGAATTTAAGGGGGGAAAAAGGTTCTTTCTTAGCTTCCCTGCCTTGCAGAGCCAGGGAACTGTAAGCACAGGGAATATCAGGATCCTGGCCCCAGCATGATGATGAATGAATGGCAAGTCACTATGGGAACTTCTTATAAGAAATTTGTAACTGTTTTATGTTTACTTTATCTTTCTATGTTTATTTGGAACTACTAACAGACAGCAGCCTCAAGATTTGTTTAAATTTGTAAAAAAATTAATAAGACTTCTAATAATGTTTAAATCTGCTTTCATATTTTTTTAAAAAATGTGTGTCAGGAAAGTTATAAGAAACAAAGTTCCAAAATCTATGTTTATTCTGGGTAAATAGCATAAGTCAAATTTGATCCTTTTCTTAAAAAATCTTTCTTTAAAGCATTATTTCAAAAAGCCTTTTAAAGGGAAAAATGGTCATAATAAAAGTCTTATGGTAAGGACAATAAGTTTTTGTCAATAGTTATGAGATGAACCTTGTACTCCTTGTACACCAATGCACCAATAATTGGAGGTGCTCCTGGATCCTCCTCCTATGAATTCAAAGAATGAAATCCACAGACCAGAGGATAAGGTTCAGAAAGATTTTATTACAGTTGAAACCTTTAGGAGGATGAAGAGAAGGGGCCTTAAGCCTAGAACATAACAGAAGGAAGCAAGGTGGAGCCCTTACCCAGGGAGGTAAGAGGGGGTTTGAGAAGCCCACCTTGAGACTCAGATCTGGGTTTTTTTATGGGGAGTGGCTATGTGAGGAAGACTCAGTCAGCGGGTTACTATGCACAATGACCAGAATTTACAGCTTTGCCAGTAATCTTAGGTAAGGATCAGCGTTTCTGTCCTCTAGGAAGGGTCAAAACTTAATCTAGAAATCTTTCCTGGAGGTAGTAGCATCCAGGTTTCTGTAAGCTTTTATTCAAAGAATAGAAAACCATTACTTTTGGGGTTCTGTTACCCTGTTTGCTTAGCCAATTTCCATTTCCTATCATGACCCAAACCCTTCCTTCCGGCCCCAGTACTCTTCTCTGATTGATAGGGTCAAAAATGACTGTCATTCAAACTGTCTCCATGAGATGGGAGTTAGCTGTAGGCTTCGCTGGATCAAAGGCAACACCAAAAAAATTAATTTCAGCACATCAAAGACTGGAGCCAAACTGAGAATCAGTGAGAATACTTTATCTTCCCTTACAAAAGGTGCCCTCAAGGCAAACAGAGAAATAGTGAAGCTCCCTGAATACTGAGTCTTTCCCCAAGGAAGGCATCAGCAAAAGCTCATGTTTTTTAAATAAATAGAAGCATGAAAACAAAGTGATAAATCCTTTAGAAAAATCACTGTAAACTTGGAGAAAGGACATTTTTGGATGAGTAAGTCAAAGTCTGTGCAATTCTCATATCTCTTCTATGTGCACATTAAGGCTTCCTCTTTATTCTTATAGACACAGTTGACCCCTCAGAGTTTGGACAGGAGACCTTTAAGTGCTCTGAACCCATACACTCTAAGGACTATGGCCACATGTGACTTATACCTGATCCCATATGCAGTTCCAACAACTAATAGACAAGTTGATATAACTACATATATGCATACATCTATTCATCTCTATGCTAATCCACCCAGCTACTTCTCCACACACATAGATCTATATGCCAGTAACATGGTCAGTTGTTGACAGTTTAAGAAACATTTACAAAGAGCCAGTTCTTATAATTAGACACTAAAAATTAAATTAGAACTTCATTGTTATTAACCTTCTTTAACCTTCAAAAAAATTTTGTAACACTGTTACCTTGAATAGAAATTTACTAGAGACCAGGGGGCATACAGAAAAATAATTTGCCCAAGACTATGTAGAAAACAAGTGCTGGATGTGTCTACCTCCAAAAACACCATCACATAGCTATGATGGGCATCCTGTAATTTATTTCTCCAACTTTTACCCTCTATCTTCCAAGCACTTCAGTCAACATAATAATTGCCTGATTCCTCTATCAATGATCTTCCAGGATTCAAGAGCTTCTCAGGTGTGGACAGAGTTGGGTGGAAATTCCCCAGAGACTGAAATTTTTCCTCAAATTGCCATACAGCACAGTCACCTCAGGTAATACTTGCCAGGTGCCACTGCTGAACTCTCAACTCTTTTCTGGTACTCCTTGTTCAAGGAGCCACTGTGCTGAGTTCCACCAGCCTGTATGGAGTCTGGGTAAGGAATCCAATTACAAGTACAGTTGACAGGATTTTTAAAATTGCACAATATAGTAATTGTGGCTTGCTAGTAGGAGGTGCCAGTCAGAGCACAGGGCAATGGGAGAGGCTACTATTGAAATATTTTTTTTCCTTTTTAAAAACTATTTTACTCATTTGTCTGTTTATTTATTTATTTAGTTTTAGAGAGAGACAGAAAGAGGCAGAGAGAGAATGGGCATGCCAGGCCCTCCAGCCACTGCAAATGAACTCTAGATTCATGCATCACCTTGTACATCTGTCTTACATGGGCCTGGAGAATTGAACCTAGGTCCTTTGGCTTTTCAGTCAAGCACCTTAACCACTAAGCAGTCTCTCCAGCCCTACACTTTTTTTTAAATTATTTTATTTATTTATGCATGTGTGAAAGAAGAGGCAGATAGTGTGTATGAGAGAGAGAGAGAGAGAGAGAGAGAGAGAATGGGTATGCCAGGGCCTCTAGCCACTGCAAATGAATTCCAGATGCATGTAGCACCTTGTGCATCTGGCTTACATGGGAATCAATCCTGGGTCCTTTGGCTTTGCAGGCAAGTGCCTTAACTGCTAAGCCATCTTCTCCAGCCTTCCAGCCCTGTGTTTTATTTTCTAACTTGATTTTTCACTTTGATATCACTCTGTCACATTTCTTTGTACTGTCAGAAAGCATTGAGAAATCTTTACAAAGTAATAAGGTGCTTGCTTGTGAAGTCTAAGGACCAAGGTTCGATTACCTAGTGCCCTTCACACCTGCAATGTGGAGCCTCCTGGGATTGACTCGGCTCAGCAAAAGCCTTGGTCCATCACTCTTCGTCATACATCAGGAAAACATGGTAGTCCCCAACCTTGAGACAGGGCTGCCAAAGCCTTTGGAAGTGATCTTATCCACATGTAAAATGTTGCATTCTAATTCCTTCTGATCACAGAAGGTGAAGTCTAGACTGTACAACGAAGCTGCTTTGAGCAAAACAAAAGATGGGTGGATAAGGTAACCAAGAACTCTCAGGTGAAGCTGGGACTTTCTTTTACTCTATATTTGTTTTAATGTGGGCCATTTTGGTTTCCTTAGAGAAAAAAAGTCCTTATTAGTCTGTATTGTTAGGGACAACTTTCCACTGAGGTCATATTCAAAGCACTTCAAAGAAAATACTTTGAACTCAGGGTTGGCTCAGGGAAGAATATGTATCATTTCAGAGTGGGGAAAAGCAGCTAGTCATTAATTTCTCCCATCCTATCCTAGCACTCACTGTTAAGGTATTACTTTGCTTTTCCCTAATCTCCATGACAAAGCAATCCTTGTCTGACTTCTCAATGTCTCTCTAGTGCAGAGCTTGTATAACCAGAAATGGGGCTGTAAATTCTCAAGAGACTACAAAGGATAGTCACATGACTGTCACAAATCATTGCAACTTAGCCCTGTCATTGTGCTGCCAGGACACATTCATTGGGACCTCAATAAATTATCCTGCCTCAGGCTTAGAGAAATTTTGGGGGATTTCACTATGGTCATTATTCTAATTTATGGAAAAGTTTGTGGATAGATCAGAGAGGGGATGATATAGTAGCTTCACATGTGTAGTTAAAATATTAGTTAGTAGGGGAAAAATGGAAATTATCAGCATGCTATATCTTGCTTTTTGATTGTAGAAATGAATCTACATTCTTAATTTCTCAGACATTTGATGCATCTATCTGGAAATCTGTACATCTCAACTTACAAGACATTATTTTAACTGTTCTTCTAATTTAGGTATGTCATTTATCCTGACAATTTCCTTATCTTCATAAAGTGAGCTATTTCAATATTGCATAGCATTTATTGAGTACTTTAATTTGAAACCTTTATTTATCTTACACTTTTGCAGTTGTCTGGATGGAAGACAGAGCTCTACATTTATAACTGCAAGATATCATATGTAACTTCCAGAGTATATCCTAGTGGCTTAGAGTAAAACAATGCTACTTCTAGAAGCGCCTTCTATTAAAGAACCCCTATGTTCAGGAGAAACTGAACAAATGTGACAGTGAAAACTTATAACTATTTTGCTACTATTCCAGGAGCCTTCCACAGCTGCTGAAAGCTGTCAAATTCACCAAGCCTCATAAACTTGGAGATTCCAAACCTCTCATAATTTCCTCTATAAGTTTTACCATAAATCTGTGCAGAGTTCAAAATCTTCCCCCTTTTGCCTTTTTGCTAAGTCCCATTCTTCCAAGAATGTCATTTGCCCCTGTCTGGGGGAAAAAAAAAAATGTTTTGACAGGCTATTCCTTCAGCTGCCTATCACAGACCATCCCAAGAAATGAACTCTGTACCACTGCCTCCAAATAAGCCTTGCTCCTGCTGGCTTCATGCCAGACCGTGATTCAGATTAGGAACAGCTTGTACTACACAGAAAACCAGTGTTCACAAAACACAGGCACACAGTGCCTAATTTTTGTTAGTAAGAATTTAATAAAAATTCAACTTGAACTATATCAAGAATCCAGTGTGATGCTTAATCTTTGTCAACTTGGAAAGATTAGAATTACTATGGAAACAAATCTCTGGAAGTATCTGTGATGGATTTTTCTAGATTAGTTTAATTGAAGTGGTTAAACCTACCCTTGCACCAGCAGCACCGGGGTGCTGGGCTGAATAAAATGGGGAAATGGAGCTGAGCAACAACATTCATTGCTTTCTGTTTCCTCATTGTACAATGAATATGAACAGCTGCCTCAAGCTTCTGCCATCATGCCTTCTCTACCATGACAGACTGTGACCTCCAGATGGTTGAAATAAACTCTTCCTTTTTAAATTTTCATCTTGTCAGGTATCTGGTCATAGGAATGAGAAAGTAACTAATATACCCAACATTATACTTTGGTTCAAAACTCAAAGTATTAAAGATCAAAAGAAAATCATAGTACAGCAAGAAATATTAAAATCAAAGAACTTAGCCAGGTGTGGTGGCACATACCTTTAATCCCAGCATTCAGGAGGCAGAGGTAGGAAGCTCGCCATGAGTTCAAGACCAGCCTGAGACTACATAGTAAATTCCATGTCAGCCTAGGCTAGAGTGAAACCCTACCTTGAAAAACAAAAACAAAAACAACAAAAAAATCAAAGTACTTGTTCAAAGATATAATTCTGATTATAAAAACTAAGTCAGAACAATATGACTGCATATTAGTTTCCAATTATTTTTGATTGGTTAATAGTATCATAGACCCATACCAGCCTTCAAATAAATATACACATGTCAATATAATTTAAATATTGATCCCTGGGCTGGAGAAATGGCTTAATGGTTAAGATGCTTGCCTGCAAAGCCTAAGAACCCATGCTTGAGTTTCCAGATCCCATGTTAGTCAGATGCATGGTGAAGCAAGTGCAAGGTCACACATGCCCACTAGGTGGTGCAAGCATCTGGAGTTCAATTACAGTGGCTGAGGCCCTAGTATGTAAATTCTCTCTCTCCCTGTCTTTCTCTCACGCTCTCTGTCTCTAAAATAAAAATAGATATTGATCTCTTTGATATCTGGTTTAATACGGGTCTTAAAACATTGATGCCAAAATGATAATCTGATGACCCCAAATAAGTACTGATGTTTACCAAATCTAAGAAAATGAAGGGAGCAAATGTAGTGTGTGTGTGTGTGTGTGTGTGTGCTATTGTAAAGCTGTCATAGCCTTACCTCAAAATATCTATTCTTTGTACCCTTTTTATATTAAGAAATTATCTTTTTTATGAAATGAAGGCTATAGTAGAAAGCAGTTTTGCTTTTCTATTGTCTGCATTTGTTTTTTCTATGTATTTTTTCTTTCTTCTCTTTCAGTATTTGCTTATGGCTCCACACTCTCCATACTCCTGCTGAGCATCCTAAGTCATTGGGGTTATAGACATGCACCACCATGCCTGATGTGACTGATGATTCAACTCCAAACTTTGGGGTGGCATGAGTATTTTATTCAGCCTTCAAATTAATATAACTGAGATGTTAGCTATAGGCAATTTGTATCATACTCTGAAGACTGAATGTTTACTAATCTTTCTCCAGTAGTCCTAGTTCTAACTGCTACAGGCACATGAAATCAATTCCTGCAAACAGCTGAAAACAGTACCTTTACTCTTCTTAAGATAATTGTCTTCACCATTAGAAATTTTTTTATTGTCTTCAGTGCTCTCTATGAGTTAAATGTGAAAATAGAGCCCATGAGAAGGAAATTAGCATCTTGGGGGAGCAAAAAATAAATAAATAAATAAATAAATAAATAAATAAATAAATAAAAATTTGAATGAAAAAACATATACAAACTGGTGTTGCTATTAAAGAAGAAGGAAATGACATTTCTTCTATTATTTGTAAATGAGGTAATTGGGTCCAGGTGGTTAAAAGACTTAATCAAGATCAAACGGTTTATAAATGGCATTCAATACTCAGAAAATAAAATCATCCTGCCCTTCAGGAGTGTACACATAAGACAAAGAACAGAGAGACAGACACATAAAATGATCCAACACACATTTTCAGTGTTCAACTTATGCCATGTATTATGACAGCTGAAAGACAACTCCCTGTTTTTGAGGCTCTCAGAATGATGGAGCAGTATATAACAGAATGGCAAGAGTATAAGAATTTTGCCTAAAACTATAGAAAGAGCTAACTTCACTTGAAGAAACTAGAAAGACACAAGAGAGAAGGTGAAATTTAGAGTGGGATAGGAAGAATAAGTAAGAGTTTCCCCAAAAGGGTGTGGTGCTTTTAATTCAGGTTGTTCAGGAGGTGACATCTACCCTCTGCTCATGCTGTCATTTCCTCCTGCCATCATGGAGCTTCCCCTTGAGTCCTTAAGCCAAAATAAACCTTTTGTCCCACAAGCTTCTCTTGGTTAGGTGATTTCTGCCAGCAATGCAAACCTTATTTTAGCAGTAAAGTTGGTAGTGAGAGTGGCATCACTGTTGCTAGATACCTGACTGTGTGGCTTTTGGCCTTTTGGAGCTGCTTTTCAAGAGGAATGTAGAAGGATTTGAAATGCCTTGCTGTGCTATAAGTACAGCTTGATGGACTATTCTGGTCAGAGTTGAAAAATCTGAATACAGTAAGAACTATGGACTCTGAGGTTTGGCTGATGAGGATGAGAAAGAGCTTTGCCAGGACTGGGATAGAAGCAGTTTGTGTGAAAGGCTTGCTGTTATGCCCATATGTGTGTAGGATTGGGTTGTGTAGAAAAGGACTGGTGTTGAATAGAGGCGCAGAAAACAATGAAATCTTTGGCCCAAAACTGCTGCCCGTTCAGCTGCAATTGAGAGATTACAACTATTACAATTGAAATAGACCCAGCTGATCTGCACTCGGGCAACAGGAAGAATGTAGACTTTCTGAAGGGGCCTGAGTGCTCAAGTCATGTCCTGTCCTTCAAAGTCTTGCTCCCTGGACTAACAAATTGGCATCCCACCTGGTATTATGGAGTAAAAGAAATGCAGGAAAGAGAAGGTTATTGAATTTGTAACACCGTCATGTGTTTTGGAAACTGCCATGGGAAATGGGAAGCACACTTGCTGGATGCCCCCATAGATACCTGATGGAGCAGTGAGGATGGATTATGGGTTGCACTGGAGAAACAGTGGAGATGCCAGGACCATGAGATGGCTGCTAAGGAAAGCTGCCAACCCCAGATGAACTTTTCCAAGACTGTGAGTAGCCTAGCTGGAGGGGCAGAATTGGAGCTCCAGAGACTTGTTGCTGGTTAGAATTAAAAGACTTGGAGATTTGTCTCTGGCTAGAGTTGTTGAACTTGGGGCTACAGAGTTTAATATTTGCCCTATTTTAATCTTGTATTGTCTGAATAATTCTGTTTTGCCCAATGCCATCTTTTGCAGTATGTTTATTCTGTGCCATTATGGGTTTTGTGGGGGAGTTTTTGGTAATACAGCTCAGTTAAAAGACTGTGGACTATGAGGATGGTTGAACAATTTTAGGACTGATTAAAAAAGTATGGGAACTTTTAAAGTTGAGCTGAATGCATTACATTTTACACCATGAATGGTTGCCAGTGTATGGGGGCCAGGGCAGAATGTCGTGGTTTGATTCAGCTGTCCCCCATAAGCTTAGGTGTTATAAATGCTAGGTCCCCAGCTGATGACAATTTGGAAATTAATGCCTCCTGGAGGCAGTGTATTGTTAGGGGTGTGCTTATGGGCATTATATCCAGTGTCCCCTTGCCAGTATTTGGCACACTGTCCTGTTTTGTTGTCCATCTGATGTTGGTCTGGGGGTGATGTCCACCCTCCACTCATGCCATCATTTTCCCCTGCCATCATAGAGCTTCTCTCAAGCCTGTAAGACAAAATAAACCTTTTTTTCCCATAATCTGCTTTTGTTTGGGTGATTTCTGCCAGCAATATGAACCTGACTGCAACAAAGGATTAATCATTACCTGGCATATTTATTTATTATTAAAGAAAAAATCTTGTTTGGAGCATAAATGTAATGATGCCCATTCCAAACAATGAGTGTCAAGAAAAATTTTGAGACACACAAAGGAGATATCTTAGGACAATTATACCACATAATAGAAAATTTACAAACAAAATAATAAACAGACAAAAAAGAAGAAGGAGGAGGAGGAAGAGGAAAAGGAGGAGGAAGAGGAAGAGGAAGAAGGAACTAGACCATTCTGAGCAACATGGGCCAAGAAAGCAAAGCTGGAAGCTCACATTTGGTCTTTACCATATTATAAAGTACAGTCTATAAAAGGCCAAGATGAATTAACTTTTAATACTGAACCAAGAGGTCTTTCATTTCCAAATCCTGTCATAGAAATCCATTTCCACTGGTGAAATTTTTATTTCACTATTAGTAAAAAAATACAAATTAGCCCCTTAAAAATGTAAGTTTTACTATTGTAAAAATAAAATAATTCAGCATAAAACCTTCTATCTACAGGTCACAGATATGCATGATTACCCAGTAGCCAACCAATTATTAGTACATAAAAAATATTTATCCTAGTTTACCATAACTGGAAACAAACAGGATTAAATGAGATCACTTTGAAATTCCTTGAGACTATGTTGGGAATGAAGTTGATATTTGATATGCACTCTGCAATTCTTTTCACTCTGTGCAAGCAGCTTGGTTTGAGGTTTGGGCCTATCAGAATTACTCTGCAATAAAAGCAGCTGCTTATATTTACCATGGTCTGCACTCACCCAGAAAAGTTCTTTTTTATTGCTAATTAAGTGCTTTATTGTATGAACAAATCACTTGTTAGTTCCATTCCCCTCGTTAGTTCCATTCCCCTCATGTTATCCTCTCATATCCCCTCTTTCCTGCCCCTATTTCACTGAGGGCCCTCCCTAGTGAGGTTATTGATATTCACCATGGGTTATGAATGCATCAGTGAGTCTCTGTGGCAGTGGTGGAGGCAATGTCTCAGAATAGTGCTTCCCACCCTGTGGCTCTGACAGTCTTCCTGCCTCCTCTTCCACAGATCTCTTCAGTCACATTCTCATGGTGGTACAGGCATAGTTATAGGACAGCACTTCATTGTGACCATTGTTTACTTCCTTTCACCATCTCCTGAAAGTTTTAACTTTTAACTTGAAATATTTCAAAAATAGTCTGTTGAATTATTTTATGTTAACTTCTAATACTACATTTAAACTTACTAAACAAAATGATCTCTAGAGAAGTCTCTCCTAAGACTTCTATTTTGAGTTTCTTGGCACCATTTTAGCATGCACTTAAAACTGGGACTTTTTTTTTAAATCTTGGATAAAATACAGAATAATTTTCTGTTATGCATGACTGAGAGGCAGAAAAGGATTTCAAAGTGAGAAAACTATTTGGAAGTGGTTATAAGAATAAATTGAGAAAGAGAAAGTTTTAGCAGTGTCAACGTGTGGCACAAACTACTGAAATGTTGCCTCTATACTGATCCAGCTATGATCATTACATATTTTGCTTGTAACTAAAGAATATTTGTCTATTTTCCTGCATTGCTCTGTAAATATAATTCAAGATAATTGTTTGTTATCCTGTCATCCCCATCAAGATCCTCAGAAAAGTATGTTCTAAATGGACTCTGATCAGTACCCTAGAATGTATAATTATACACAGATGTTGCCATAATTATTTCTTTTGATGGCTTGGTTTACACATTGGTGGCAAGAAAATTAGGAGACTCCACTAAAAAGACAGAGATCAAAATTAAAAAAAAAAAACACAGGAATTTTAGATACAATTCATTTGAGATGCTATTTTCTTAGGCTGTTGGTTAATCTCTCTCTAGTTGAAACTGTCTCTCAGCAAAACTGGCAAGATATTCTCAGAGACTTTTACCATCACAACTATTGCTGGCAAGATTCATTGCTTAAAAAGGAGTACCAGTTTATCCAGAAGACTACAAAAATTTTTCAATGAAAAATGATGAAGTAAATCCAATGTGACAAACAAAGAAAAGGAAAGACTTCACAATGTTCCAGGAACAAATTAGAACAAATTTGAAGCTTTATTTTGAAAACACTTGATTTATGTAAAGATGCAACACCTTTGGGCTAGGGTAAGAAGTAGAACAATCATTCCTAATGTTACGATTATAGAGGACTGAGATGACCCCTTTTTCTTGGAAAGAAGCTTAAGGAGGAGCACTTAAGAATGTGGGGAAATGCAGGGAACCCAGAGAGTCTGAGGTAGATTGTGGCACTGCTGGCCCAGAAGTTAGGCATGTAGCATAGCACATTAAGGAACAAGTTTGGATAGGGCTGGGAGGGGCAAAACGTGGATTGGAAGAGATGCAGATGTGGGGGGGGGGGGTTGGGGGGAGGAAGGGAGAGGAAGAAGAACAGGAAGAGGGGGGAGGAAGAAAAAGATAGAAAAAAGAAGGGTGTGTGTGTAGAAAAAAAAGCAGATAGGAGTCTGAGACAGAGACACACAGATAGACACACACCTTCAAAGATAAGGAAAAAGTGAAAGAGATAACTGCTTGTGAGGCTTTTTATGCTTATGCCCTTGGGGGAAGGGTAGCTTTCCAATCAGAGGAAGGGTTTTGGGTGGTGTGGATTCCATGTTGGAGGAAGGTGGCCTTCTCTCCTCATGGCCAGGTGTTAGGAGAGAGCACTGAGATTCTGACAGTCTTCCCTTCCACAGGAAAACTTGAGCAATAACTTGTAAAATATGGGATTAGTCCTTTTAAAGCTAATTATGAAAACAAGGCCATAATGAAAAGAAAACCTTAATGGACAGTTGTCTGACTGATCATGTGTATAGTGCATTCCTTATTCTTTCTTCCATAATTCTTTGTGCCACTCAAAGCAGTTGAACATCTTTGGCCCATTAGCCTCTGTTCCCAGCATTTGCCTTGTTCTGCCTCTTTAATCATGTTCAGTTCTCAGGTATCTGTGGGATCTCCTTCATCTTTCCCTTTGATCATTAATTCACTCAAATTGTAAGGTATACAAGGTATGACAATATATCTCTTTTGTTTTATGATTTTCTATATCAAAACTATTGTTAAAGAATAAAATCAAGGTAGCTTTTTAAATTTTTTATTTTATTTTATTTTTTTACAGGCAGTCAGCCAGCAATCGAGGCCCAAGAAGAATATATAGATGCCTCTTTTCCTGCACTGTCAACACTAGAACTTGGACCAGATACAGTCTCATCAAAGATGGTTGCAACCAACACTCCCCAGCAGCACTTCCTGCTTCTTCAAGCTTAGCACACCTGTGGGCTGGCCCTACCTGAGTCAGCCTCTTGAGTCAACCAGACAATCAGATCTCTCTCTTCCTTACACAGTGTCTGATGAAGAAGCTCATTCTAGTTGAATGCTTGAGTCACAAATGGGTTTGGCTTCTGTGTATAAATCACTCTAGGTTTTCCTCCTTGCTTCATGGTCCTTAATTTCTCGTTTCCTTTGATAAGTTCTTAACTCTTTGAGAAGGGGATACAGTTAGGATGACTGGACCCCTGAAGGTGAAAAACACAGCAAAGTTTACATTTACTAGAAATCAAAGGTGATCTAACTTCTTATCTTCTGCATAGTTCTCCTAGACCTGGTTTTCCACAAACAACCAGGACCCCTTCTGGGAGGGAGGTCTTTCGTAAGATTTAAACATTGTGGCTGGTCAAGTTCAGCCCCCAAAACTTGGTGCCAGGGCTAACCTCTTGAGGAGACAGCCCCTAGCCTTAACCAACAAGCTGGCCCTCTGGTTCACCTGAGCCAGAAGACAGCCCACCCCCATACAGTTCATAAATACCTTTACAAGGGGAGAGCAGGCTCTGACCACTTGGGAACTTGCAACTGTGAGTGAGTTTTTCCCTTAACAGGGCCTGGGTTGGCTTGGCCCAGGCCCAAGCCCAGCCAGGACAGACCTCCTTAGCCCTTACTCTCCACTTGGGCTCCTTTAGCCCTTCCAGCTTCCCACATGTCAGGAGTTCCTTGAACTTTTCTGTTTTCTTTCCATACTTTTCTTTCCCAGCCCTCCATATGGGATCTCTAGCCCTGTGGGTGCCTTTCCTTGGCTCTGTACTTCCATCAATAAATATAATAATTTAATAATTATCTTTCCCAGTCTTCTTTTTAATTCAGTTCTTTGATTAAAATTAGAAACACACATAGGGCTTAGGGTTCAATGACTTTCCTGGACTGCTAGCAGCCCATTACAGTTGGCAACTCTAAGGGACAATCTTGAGAGGGAAAATTTATTTGGTTATTATATTATGGACTAAGATGGGAAGCACATTTTCAGGCTGTGAGCTCTGCTTGGGGTATCACTAATGCTTCTCTCCACTTCTGGGAAATCTGGATTGCTTTCTCTCCTTGCTGGAGGATAAGATAACTGTTTCTGGTTAAGCTAGGGGAATGCATGGCAATGGCGTTGGCCAGGTAGATAGACAGGTCTCCCTTGGGACTGCATTGGCTTCTCAGCCTGACCTGCTCCACCCTGCTGGGAATGGAGCCCTACTGAAATGTGCTATATCCTGAGGCCAAGCTGGAATGGCACCAGGCAGGGCTCTTTTTTAAAAGTAACAACTTTTAAAGGGAGATGTACTTGGTTGAGTTTCTCCAACCCCCAGGCACAGGGCGAACTTCTTCAGAGCTTGGGAGCTGGTTCTGCTGATCCGAGGGAGAGGGGACTCGTGGCCACAAGGATGTTCCAGAACCAAAGACCCCTAACTTGAATGTCTTCTAATTTTCTTTTTGTTTTCTGTTTGTTTGTTTTTTTATTTTCCTTTTCCATTACAAGCCACTGCGCCACTAGACACATGGCTGCCTTTGGGGTGGGAGGACGGAGCTCCAACACCTGCTTGGAGCTCCGCCCCTCCTGTGACATAGGCTTCTGCCCAATTCAATTGGATACATAAGGCTACACCTCCAGGGAACCACCATCCAGAGGCTGTGGGTCTCTGGACCCCTAAATTATGGGGGAGCCTAAAAATACCCCAGCCAAACCCCAAGTCTAGGCACTTCACTGGAAAAGTTTTTTAACAGGCTTGGGTCTCAATCACTTGCCTCCTCCCCCCGCCCATGGAACTGAGGCCTGAGGTTTTGACAGATGGATGCCAGAGGTAACCACACTGTCAGGAAATACAGAGACACAATGGAAAAGACATGGCTGGGCCTATGGTGCTGGTTAACTGCTGTGTTTTTTTGCCAAAGTGTTCTATGATAAATATTTCTTTACCATTTATTTGTATTATAGAAAGTAAAATAAGCTAGGCATGATGGCACAGGCCTATTATCCTAGCTACTTGGTGTTGTGCCAAGACCCCTGACCAGGAGCTAAGATGCACAGTCACCCAGGACTCACCCAGAGGCTCACCACAGAAGCCGAGACACTCAAATGTAAAAGCCACAGGGTTCTTTTAATGTCAAGCTTAAGCAGGGACTCTATTCACACAGACCTACGCAGCGGGAGTGGGAGAGAGCCCCGACCTTCTAAAAGTAGGGGTTTATAAAGGAAAAAGAGCAGGAAGGGGATAAGGGGGTTATATCACATTGCATCTTTTTTAAATGATTGGTTCCCAGAAAGTGCGTGCAGGAACATTTCTAGTTGCTTATCTCTGGTCAGCAGACTGCTTGCAGAACCTATCTATTGCAAGAGGCCAGAGGCCCCCTCAGCTAAGTATTTCTGAAATGTCATGTCAAGCAAGCGAGCATGAGTTACAGAAGCAAAGGCCAGCACGTTAGTCAGCTAGTTCCTGATCTGAGCCAAGCCCAGGGTCCTCCTTTATTCACAATGATTTGTCCTAAAATGGCAGTGCCAGTGTTTAATTATTTATGCGTTATTTCTTTTTGGTCTCTCACTTGGGAAGCTGAGACAGGAGGATCACCAATTCAAGGTTTTAATATCATAGCCTGACTCCACAGTTTTTAAACAATGTAACTTTTAAAGTGCTTGGTAAAAGTAAGTACTTAATTTTAATTTAAACTGTGCCTGATATTTCCTGTTTTGCTTAGGGTTTAAATAAATAAGGTGTTGTTTATAGACACCTTTTGGTTTCTTTACCAATCCAAACAGTTCAACAGATCTCCCCTAAAGTTTTTGTAGGCATTTGATTTATCGCAAGCCTTTTTCTAAAATTGTTTGTTTTTGTTTTTAAAAGTCAAATTTTTTTTTTTTTAAATTTATTTATTTATTTATTTTTTTTTTTTAATTTTTATTAACATTTTCCATGATTATAAAATATATCCCATGGTAATTCCCTCCCTCCCCACCCCCACACTTTCCCGTTTGAAATTCCATTCTCAATCATATTACCTCCCCATTACAATCATTGTAATTACATATATACAATATCAACCTATTAAGTATCCTCCTCCCTTCCTTTCTCCACCCTTTATGTCTCCTTTTCAACTTACTGGCCTCTGCTACTAAGTATTTTCATTCTCACACAGAAGCCCAGTCATCTGTAGCTAGGATCCCCATATGAGGGAGAACATGTGGCGCTTGGCTTTCTGGGCCTGGGTTACCTGACTTAGTATAATACTTTCCAGGTCCATCCATTTTTCTGCAAATTTCATAACTTCATTTTTCTTTACCGCTGAGTAGAACTCCATTGTATAAATGTACCACATCTTCATTATCCACTCATCTGTTGAGGGACATCTAGGCTGGTTCCATTTCCCAGCTATTATAAATTGAGCAGCAATAAACATGGTTGAGCATGTACTTCTAAGGAAATGAGATGAGTCCTTTGGATATATGCCTAGGAGTGCTATAGCTGGGTCATATGGTAGATCAATCTCTAGCTGCTTTAGGAACCTCCACACTGTTTTCCACAATGGCTGGACCAGATTGCATTCCCACCAGCAGTGCAGAAGGGTTCCTTTTTTTCCACATCCCCGCCAACATTTATGATCATTTGTTTTCATGATGGTGGCCAATCTGACAGGAGTGAGATGGAATCTCAATGTAGTTTTAATCTGCATTTCCCTGATGACTAGTGACGTAGAACATTTTTTTAGGTGCTTATATGCCATTCGTATTTCTTCCTTTGAGAACTCTCTATTTAGCTCCTTAGCCCATTTTTTGATTGGCCTGTTTGATTCCTTATTAGTTATCTTTTTGAGTTCTTTGTATATCCTAGATATTAATCCTTTATCAGATATATAGCTGGCGAAGATTTTTTCCCATTCTGTAGGTTGCCTCTTTGCTTTTTTCACTGTGTCCTTTGCGGTGCAAAATCTTTGTAATTTCATTAGGTCCCAGTGGTTAATCTGTGGTTTTATTGCCTGAGCAATTGGGGTTGTATTTAGAAAGTCTTTGCCAAGACCAATATGTTGGAGGGTTTCCCCAACTTTTTCCTCTAGCAGTTTCAAAGTTTCCGGTCTGATGTTAAGGTCTTTAATCCATTTGGACTTAATTCTTGTGCATGGCGAGAGAGAAGAATCTATTTTCATCCTTCTGCAGATATTTATCCAGTTTTCAAAACACCATTTGCTGAAGAGGCTGTCTCTTCTCCAATGAGTATTTTTGGCATTTTTATCGAATATCAGGTGGCTATAGCTACTTGGGCTTACATCTGGGTCCTCTATTCTGTTCCACTGATCTACATGTCTGTTTTTGTGCCAGTACCATGCTGTTTTTGTTACTATGGCTCTGTAGTATAGGTTAAAATCAGGTATGGTGATACCACCAGCCTCTTTTTTGTTGCTCAGTATTATTTTAGATATTCGAGGTTTTTTATGATTCCAAATGAATTTTTGGATTGTTTTTTCTATTTCCATGAAGAAAGCCTTTGGAATTTTGATAGGGATTGCATTAAATGTGTAGATTGCTTTAGGTAAGATTGCCATTTTCACGATATTGATTCTTCCAAGCCAGGAACAAGGGATGTTTCTCCACTTTCTAGTGTCTTCTGCAATTTCTCGCTTGAGTGTCTTAAAGTTCTCATTGTATAGATTCTTTACTTCCTTAGTTAGGTTTATTCCAAGGTATTTTATTTTTTTTGATGCAATTGTGAATGGGAGTGATTCTCTGATTTCATCCTCTGTGTGTTTGTTGTTAGCATATATGAAGGCTACTGATTTCTGTGTATTTATTTTGTATCCTGCTACATTGCTGTAGGTTTTGATTAGCTCTAACAGCTTGCTAGTAGAGTCTTTAGGGTCCTTTATGTATAGAATCATGTCATCTGCAAATAGTGATAACTTGATTTCTTCCTTTCCAATTTGTATCCCTTTTATGTGTGTCTCTTGCCTTATTGCTATGGCTAAGACTTCCAGAACTATATTAAATAGAAGTGGAGACAGTGGACACCCTTGTCTTGTTCCTGATTTTAGTGGAAAAGCTTCCAGTTTTTCCCCATTTAGTAATATGTTGGCTGTAGGCTTGTCATAAATAGCCTTTATTATATTGAGATATGTTCCTTCTATTCCCAGTCTCTGTAGGACTTTTATCATGAAGGGATGTTGGATTTTGTCAAATGCTTTCTCTGCATCTAATGAGATGATCATGTGATTTTTGTCCTTCAACCCATTTATGTAATGTATTACATTTATAGATTTGCGTATGTTGAACCATCCCTGCATCTCTGGGATAAAGCCTACTTGGTCAGGGTGAATGATCTTTTTGATATACTCTTGTATTCTGTTTGCCAATATTTTGTTGAGAATTTTTGCATCTATGTTCATGAGGGAGATTGGTCTGTAATTTTCTTTTTTTGTTCTATCTTTGCCTGGTTTTGGTATCAGGGTGATGCTGGCCTCATAGAAGGAGTTTGGTAGGATTCCTTCTTTTTCTATTTCCTGGAAAAGCTTAAGAAGCAATGGTGTTCGCTCTTCCTTAAAAGTCTGGTAAAATTCAGCAGTGAATCCATCCGGGCCTGGGCTTTTTTTAGTTGGGAGATTATTGATAACTGCTCGGATCTCCATGTTTGTTATAGGTCTATTTAAGTGATTAATCTCATTTTGATTTAATTTAGGTAGGTCATATAGATCAAGGAAATCATCCATTTCTTTCAGATTTTCATACTTTGTGGAGTATATGCTTTTATAGTATGTCCCTATAATTTTTTGAATTTCTCTGGAATCTGTTGTGATGTTACCTTGTTCATCTCTGATTTTATTAATTTGTGTCTCTTCTCTCTTTCTTTTGGTCAGATTTGCTAAGGGTTTATCAATCTTGTTTATCCTTTCAAAGAACCAACTCTTTGTTTCATTAATTCTTTGGATTGTTCTTTTTGTTTCTATTTCATTAATTTCTGCCCTAATCTTTATTATTGCTTCCCGTCTACTACTTTTTGGTTTGCCTTGTTCTTCTTTTTCCAAGGCTTTAAGGCGAAGCATTAGGTCGTTTACTTGCGACCTTTCTAATTTCTTAATATAGGCACTTAAGGCTATAAATTTACCTCTTAGAACTGCCTTCATTGTGTCCCAGAGATTTTGGCATGTTGTGTTCTCATTATCATTTGACTCTATAAATTTTTTGATTTCCTTTTTGATTTCTTCATTGACCCACTCATCATTTAGTAGTGTATTGTTTAGCTTCCATGATTTTGTGTATGCTCTATAGCCTTTCTTGCTACTGATTTGTAGTTTAATTCCATTGTGGTCAGATAGAATGCAAGGAATTATTTCAATTTTCCTGAATTTGTTAAGATTTGCTTTGTGTCCTAATATATGGTCTATTTTAGAGAATGTTCCATGTGCTGCTGAAAAGAATGTATATTCTGCAGCCTTTGGATGAAATGTCCTGTATATATCTGTTAGGTCCATATCTTCTATGACCTCATTTAGTCCAGATGCCTCTCTGTTTATTCTTTCCCTGGATGACCTGTCAATTGATGAGAGTGGGGTGTTAAAGTCACCCACCACCACCGTGTTTGGTGTTATCTGTGACCTTAGTTCTAATAGTGTTTGTTTGACGAATTTGGGAGCCCCCATGTTAGGTGCATATATGTTTAGGATTGTAATGTCCTCCTGTTGGAGTGTGCCCTTAATCAATATAAAGTGACCTTCCTTATCTTTTTTGACTAACTTCGGACTAAAGTCCACCCTGTCTGATATTAGGATAGCAACCCCTGCTTGTTTTCTAGGCCCATTTGCTTGAAACACCGTCTTCCAACCTTTCACCCTAAGATAATGTCTATCCTTTGTAGAAAGGTGAGTTTCTTGAAGACAACAAATTGTAGGATCCTGCTTTTTAACCCAGTCTGCAAATCTATGTCTTTTCGTTGGGGCATTGAGACCGTTGATATTAAGAGATATTATTGAAAGGTATGTATTTATGTTTGCCATTTTTGTGTGTGTGTGTGTGTGTTACTGATTCTACCTGTGCTCTCTTCTGTTAACTGGTATTTGAGTATGGCTGGTTTTTTCTAGGTTCCTTATATGTGTGCTTTTCCTTTTGTTCAGCATGGAGGATTCTATCAAGTATTTTCTGTAGAGCTGGTTTTGTCTTCAGATATTCCTTTAACCTGCTTTTGTCATGGAATGTCTTTATTTCTCCATCTATTTGGATGGATAACTTTGCAGGATAAAGTAACCTTGGTTGACAGTTGTTATCTTTCAGAACTTGGAATATATCACTCCAGGCCCTTCTGGCTTTAAAAGTTTGTGTTGAATAATCTGCTGTAATCCTGATGGGCTTGCTTTTGTAGGTAACTTGATTTTTCTCTCTAACTGCTTTCAATATTTTTTCTTTGGTTTGTGTGTTTGGAAGTTTGAGTATAATGTGGCGAGGAGAGTTCCTTTCTGGGTTTTGTCTGGCTGGGGTTCTAAAGGCTTCCTGTATCTGTATTGGCACCTCTTTCCCAATTTGGGGAAAATTTTCCTCTATGATTTTGTTGAAGATGCCTACTATGCCTCTGGAGTGGAATTCTTCTCCTTCTACTATGCCCTGAATTCTTATATTGGATCTTTTCATAGTGTCCCGAATATCTTGAAATTCCCACTCATACTTTTCTATAAGTTTGTCTTTCTCTTTGTTGGACTGCATTAGGTCTGCCACCTGATCTTCTAGCTTAGATATTCTGTCCTCTCCCTCATCCATCCTACTGGTGAGATTTTCTACAGAGTTTTTTATTTCATTAACTGTGTTCTTCATTGCTAGTAATTCTGACTGGTTTTTCTTTATTATTTCTATTTCTCTATTTATGTCTTGTATTGCCTTCTTTATTTCATTAAATTGGTGTCCTGCCTCATCTTTGATTCCTTTGATTTCCTCTTTGATTTCCTCTTTGATTTCTTCTTTGATTGTTTTCATGTGTTCTTTGACCTCTTTGAACATATGTATAATTATTCTTTTGAACTCTTTCTCAGGCATTTCCTCTAACTCTTTCTCACTGGAGGACATTTCTGATGCATTAATACTTTTAGGTGGATTTATATCGTCTTGCTTTTTAGTGTTTCTTGTGTTATAATGTATATATTTTTGCATCTTGGATTAAGTTAATGCTTGGATTTTCTAGCTAGCTGTGTATTCTTAGCTGTATCAATTGATTTGGTGTAAAATATTTTCAGGGTAGGACCTTAAGGTATTATGTGTGGCTCTTAAGACTCTCAGAGTATCTACAAAGATGTTCTTAGGGGTTGAGTTTCCCTGCTATAGGAGTATTCAAGCAGGCTGAGTGGAATAATATACTGGTAGATTCTAAAATTTAGCTAAACACTGTACCCATTCCATCAAAAACAGCCCCGAGTATGTATGCAAGAGTAGTTATTATAATGACCAGATCCTCTATCAACAAAGAGGTTTAGATTTCTGGTCTGTTGAGATATCCAAGTCAGCTTGTGACCAGGTGAGACCCTTCCCTGGTGCAATCCCAGTTACCTTGGGTGATTGTGGTCTCAGTCAAGTTGCTGCCTGGGTCGTCGGGCTGCTGTTCTGATTTCTGGAGCTGGGCACTTGCTTTTCCTACGGGGCAAACTGAGTCGCTGCCGCCGCCTCTGCAGCTGTTGTAGGTGTCCCCGCCGGAGCCCCCACCACTGCTGAAGCTGCCGTTGTCGTGTCCACCGCTGCTGCTCACCCCGAAGCCGCTGCTCTCCTGGGTCCGCTGCTGCTGGGGCCACTGGTACCGGTGCTGGAGCCACTGAAGTTGCTGCCAAATTCTGCTCCTGCTTGGGTCCCGCCGTCAGCCCAAGTTGGCGTGGCCGGGTCCCGGGCCGCTGCTGTGTTCGCTGGAGCTGGGTTCAGGCGGCAGGGGAGGGGAGGGAGCCGCGCTGTTCTGGTTGTATCGTTTCTCCACGTGTGCTTTTACTTCGCGGTCTGCTCCTCCCTCCGTTGCTCGCTGCCGCTCTCCCCTCACGTTTCCCGAGTTGCGGAGAGCGCGGTGTGAGGGGAAAATCCCGCACCTGGCTTGTCCTGCGGCTCGAGCCGAGAGACCGGCGGTTTTTCTGCCGCTCCGCGGTTGCGGCGGGTAGCCGAGCGGCCCGGAGCCGCTGTTCCCGCCTGTGCAGGCTCTGGATGCTCTATAACTCTTCCACTTCTCCGCTGCCGCCTCAACTTCCTATACACCTCACTTTTTAGTAAAAGTGTGTATTTTGCTGAGTTTTTTTTGGTCTTCCCCCCCCAGGCTGTTTTGGCGTGGTACCTACGCCGCCATCTTAACCGGAACAAAAGTCAAATTTAACTAGGGCCTACTGTGAACTAAAATTTTAAATAAACAGCCCATAATTTGTTATATGATATCATAAATATAATTACTAAGTTCATGTTCTAGGTCAACTTCAACTTACATAGAAGATTATTGGAAACAAAAATTACCTCTGAGGTGATGGCACATAATTTGCCAGATATCTTTTAAAATTGTACTATCCTCTTATTTATAAGGAGGCCTGAGTTCCATGTCAGCCTGCCTCAATACAAAAACACATTTGCTTTAGTTACTTCTAATAAAAGCATTTCTAAGTGTGTTAATGGTATTGGTAAAGATTATACCCCAAATAGTTGTCCTGTTTTGCCTGTATTCATAGACTTATAACTTAAAAGTGTAATTCATGGAGTAAATAAGAGATATCTAGAATCAATGGGTTATATAAAATGTAAAGGTATATATACTGGTATTATAAGACAGGTCTAGCCAAGTATAAATTTTTGGTGACATAAATACTAAGGAGATTGTAAGTTTTTCTGCTGAGGCTTTTTCTCTGCTTTTTCTTTACAAATTTCCAACAATAAGATGGTTGATACTTTGAAGCTAAATTACTTGCTTCTTTTTCAGTGGTTACTAATTTGGTATAGTTTCTCTTAATAGTCTTAAAAGAAAGATGGTTAATTATGGGTTGAAATGAGCAGATTGAAGGAGCTGAGAAGGAATTTTTCAATGTTGGACTTAGAATGCTTGTTAAAAATGGTTTGTTTTGGAATGGAACTTAGATCAGAATGGTAAAATATGTGGATGAAGGTGTACATATATAAAAAAGACAGGAGATCCAAAAAGACAAAATTTTTTTCTAAAATTAATTTCCTTTTATAAGAAACAATAAAACTAATTTTCAGGCTAACCATAGATTAAACACTATGCCTAAAATTAAAGATATTTCAACTGTTTATAGACTCTTAAGGGTGCTCTAAAAGTTTTATATAGGGACATAAACTTAATCTAAATTCAGCTTACATTAGACACAGGTGATGTCCTGTCCTCAGTTCACAAAGTCATGAGCACAGATGTAATTCACATTCTTTGGAGGTCTAACCAGGTTAGACACAGACAAGACCCCTCACCTGATGCATAACAAATGGATAAAATAAATTTCCTAGGTAAAAACAAACAACGTCAGAGTAAGCTAAGCAACATCAAGATGATTAGCTCTCTGCTCTCATTTCCTTTTACTCTTGCTTACTGTTATATGCTATTTAAAGTCATGGCAACCTAGACTCTGGAAAAAGGGATGGTATCCCCATCTCAGACCCCATTACAAATTTAAAGCTTGTGTCCCCCAGACCCTGTCCAGAGACAAAATGTCTAATTATCTCTGACAAAGAAAATGGAGTAACAAAGAACATATAACTCTGGTTCTCTTTATAGTTCTTCTCTTTTGAATGCATAAAGTCACATCAGTTAGTTGAAATTTCTCACTAGACAAAAAGGTAAATTGAGTCAAGGCTACAAACTCAGGTTACAAACTCCTTACATAAGACAAACACCAGACTTAGCTAAAATGTGTATCAGGACATAAACAGATAAAATAAAAAAGATCAAATAAGTGATCTCTCTCATCCTTCTCTCTTTCTGTAATATCAACAAAAGGTAGGATCCCTATATTTAACATAATAAGACTAGAGAATACCTTGAAAACAGTAACAACAACCCTTTAGTCCAAAACATTCACCAGCCAGTGGGAGGACCCATATCCCAAGCTCTCAAAGAGCAGAGAAGGAAAAGTGGTCCCAGGAACTCCCCTCACCCCCAGTAAGACATCTAAGTTACCAAGATAGGAATAAGGACATAAATCTATGCACTTGTGCTTACTATGACCAATGGCAAACCTTATATGGTATGATGTAAGACACATGCAGGAGACTGGGCAAAGGCCTGGTGGAATCTGAGCTTTGAAGGTGGCCTCCTGGTGAACATAGACACCCTATTTTTGACCTTACTTGCTCCAGAATATACATAGACTGCTCTATGTGCCACCTTCTGATTGGGGAGAAAACAAGAAACTATGGGTAAAGACTCCTGTAATAAGGAGATTTAAAAAGCCCTAATATCTTCTCCCAAATCTGGCTGGTGGGATGTCCCACTTTATGAGAAGATGCAATCCAGGATTGGGCATAATGTGACTCTAGATTCTTCTATCACTTTGTTTCTGATAGGACAATTGGCTTCCAGGATACCCCAAAAGTCTCTACTACTCTGACTCCTTAAAACATGGGCTCATGTAGATAATAGAGAGAAAACAGAAATTTCCCTATTTCTTTCCAGAGACTTAAGGAAACAATTAAAAAACATAAAAATGTAACTCTAGATATTATGGAGGAAAAAGTTCTTAAAAACTTAAAATAGTTACTCCAGGTGGCAACTTTGGATTATTATACTCATAAAGCCAACAAAAAGGGGGGGGGGAACATGAGAACATTTATAATGGTAATAAAGGTTACCCTTTATTAAAACATTTAATTGGATAAAATCTAAACTATGTTTACTTAATGTCAAGGTTTTATCCAATTAAAAAAAAAAACTGAGTCTTATGGTTAAGGATTAAGAGCTCACGGATGCTAGTTTGTCATGGTTTAAGGTTTATAAAAACTGGTTTTAACATGAGTGGGCCATGTCCTCCTGCATTTCCAAGAAAACACCAAACCACAAACACACCACAATATCACAGGGATTAAATCAAACATCACAGTTATTACCATAAACATTAATGGCCTTAATTCACTCATCAAGAGACATAACTAACAGCCTAACATAACTAACTAGACATAACTAACATGGCTAACCAGATGGATCTGAAAATTAGACAACTCAATCTGCTGTCTTCAAGAAATACTCCTCACCACTAAAGACAGACACCTCCTCAGGGTGAAAGGGTGAAAAATGATATTCCAAGCAAATGGAAATAAGAAACAAGCAGGCATAGCTATACTAAAATCATATAAAATAGACTTCATACCAAAAGTAACTTTTAAAAAAGGCTAATTTTTACTTATTAAGGTAGTGATCCAAAAAAAGGATATTGCAATCATCAATCTTTATGCACCAAACACAGGTGCACCACAATTCATAAAACAAAACCTACTTTACTCCAAAGCAGAAATAACCACTAACACCATCATAGTTGGGGTCTTCAATACACCACTATCAGCAATAGATAGACCTTGTAAGCAGAAAATTAACAGGGAAGTAAGAGAACTCAACAACACCCTAGATCAATTAGATCTAACAAATATCTACAGAACATTCAACCCCATATCTACAGATTACACATTCTTCTCAGCAGCCCATGGAACCTTCTCTAAAATAGATCATATACTGGGTCACAAAGCCTGCCTCCATATATTTAGGAAAATTGACATGATTTCCTGCATAATATCAGATCACAATGCTATATTTCTAGAAATTAATGACAAAAAAATGTTCCATGAATCACACCGGCTCCTGGAAACTGAACAACACACTCTTAAGCAATAAATGGGTAGTGGATGTAATAAAAAATAAAATTGCAAAATTTCTAGAATCGAATGACAATGAGAATACCAAAACTTATGGGACACAAAGAAGACTATCCTGGGGGGAAAATTAATAGCAGCAAATGCCTTCACAACAAAGACAGAGAGAACTCAAATCAATAACTTAACCATCTACCTATAGGCATTGGAAAAACAAGAAGAATCCAACCCAAAAAGGACCATATGGAAACAAAGAATTAAGGTCAGATCAAAAATTAATGAATTGGAAACTAAAAAAAAATTAAGAAAATTGCTGAAACAAAGAACTGGTTCTTTGAAAAAATAAACCCCTGGCCAACTTAAACAAGCCCCCTCCCCCCAAAAAAAGGAAACACCTCAAATTAACAAAATTTGAAATGAAAAAGGAGAGATCACAACAGATATAAGTGAAATTGGGAGAATCATCAGGATTTATTTCTAAAACCTCCACTTCACAAAAAATGGATAACATTGAGGAAGTGGATGAATTCATGGATACATACCACCTACCAAAGCTACATTCTGAGCAGATTAATCTCCTAAACAAGCCTATCACACCCATCAAGATTGAAAAGGTGATCAATAACCTCCACCAAAAGATAAGTCCAGGACCAGATTGCTTCTCAGCTGAAATCTATCAAACCTTCATACAATAACTGAAACAAATTTTTCTCAAACTGTGCCACAAAATTGGAGAACAAGGAAAGCTCCCCAACTTCATTTATGAAGCTAGTATCACCCTAATACCAAAACCAGAGATGGCACAAGTAAAGAAAACTATAGGCCTATTTCCCTGATGAACATAGACACAAAGATCCTGAAAAAAAAACAAAGCCAACAACACATTGAAAGTATTATCCACCTTGGTCAAGTTGGCTTCATCCTAGGAACACAGGGTTGGTTCAACATATGGAAATCTGTCAATGTAATACACCACATAAATAAGCTTAAACATAAAAAAGATCATTTCAACATATGCAGAAAAGTCCTTCAACAAAATACAACATTACTTAATGATCAAAACATTGTAGAGAATATGCATGGACAGTTTATATCTCAGTATAATAAAGGCAATATATAAAGCTTCTAAATCCCAGAGAATACTTAATGGGGAGAGACTGAAGGAATTCACATTGAGATCAGGAATTTGGGGAGTCCACTCTCACTTCTGCTCTTCAACAATACTGGAAGTCCTAGCTCAAGCAATAAGACAGGAGAAAGAAATACAAATGATACAAATTGCAAAGGAAGAAGTTAAGTTAGCCCTATTCACAGATGACATGATTTATACACATGTGACCCAAGAATCTCCATCTCAAAACTCTTAAAGGTAGTTAATTCCTTCAGCAACATATCAGGATACAAAATCAACTCACAAAAATCAGTAGTCTTTCTATATGTAAAAGACAAAGATACAGAAAAAGAAATTCTCAACATTGTCCCATTTTCAATAGCAATAACAACTGCAATAAAATACATTGGAATAACATTAACCTAGAATGAAAGACTTATATAATGAAAACATAAAATCATTCAACAAAGAAATTGAACCTGATTGCAACAGTAAAGTGGTACCTAGGAGTGGGATTGCTGCTAGACACCTGACTGTGTGGCTTTGGCCTTTTGGAGCTGATTTTTTCAATTTTTATTTATTTATTTATTTATTTTGCTTTCACAATTTTTATTAACATTTTCCATAACTATAAAAAATACCCCATGGTAATACCTCCCCCCCCACACTTTCCCCTTTGAAATTCCATTCTTCATCATATTACCTCCCCATCTCAATCATTGTACTTACATATATACAATACCAACCTATTAAGTACCCTCCTCCCTTCCTTTCTCTTCCCTTTTTATCTTGGAGCTGATTTTTTGAGAGGAATGTGGACACATTTGAAACCTTCACCCAAGAGATGCCTTGCAGTGATGTAAGTACAGTTTGATGGACTATTCTGGTCAGAGTTTAAATACCTGAATGCAGTAAGAACCATGGACTGTGAAGTTTGGTTTATAAGAGTGAGAAAGAGCTTTGCTTGCACAGGGCTAGCAGTTTGTGTAAGAAGATTGCTGTAATGCCTCTGTCCTAAGAAACTGTGCAGGGTTTCTTTGCATAGAAATGAACTGCTGTGAGCAGAGGGATATGGCACAGGAAAAAAAAAAAATCTTTGGGTGAACTGCTACCCTTTCAGCTGCAATTGAGAGATTATAATCTTTGAGACTGGGCAAGCTGACATGCACCTGGGCAACAAGAAGAATTTAGACTCTTTTAAAGGGGGCTTATTGCTCAAGGAGTGTCCTGTTCTTCAAAGTCTGCTTTATTCCCCACCAGAGTAACAAATTGGCACCCTACCTTGTATTGTGGAGTATAAGAAATGAAGGAAGAGAGGGTCATTGAATTTGCAACATGGTCTTGTGTTTTTGAAATGGCCATGGCCAGCATGAAGCAGGTTTCCTAGAAGATGCCTGCATGGAGACCCCATGGCACCATGAGGATGAACTGTGGATTACAGTGGAGACCCAGTGGAGATGCTGGGGCCACAGGATGGCTGCTAAGGAGAGCAGCCTGCCCCAGTGAAGGTAAGAAATTAAAGAGGACTTGAGAAAATGGAAAGACCTCTCATGGCCTAGATAGGCAGAATTAACATTGTGAAAATGGCAATCTTACCAAAAGCAATATGCAGACTTAATGCAATACCAGTAAAAATCCCAACATTTTTATTCACAGAGATATAGAAAATGATCTCAGAATTGTTATGGAATAGCAGAAGGCCTTGCATATCCAAGCATATTCTTACCAAACTAAATAACTTTGGAGGCATCACCATATTTGATTCAAAGCTATGTTACAAAGCCATAGTAACATAAACATCATGGGACTGGCATAAACACAGGATTATACACCAATTGAACAGAATAGAGGACCCAGACATTGGGTCAATTAACTACAGCTATTTGATATTCGACAAAAGTCCTAACCATCTAGACTAGAAAGAAGACAGCATCTTCAAAAAAATGGCACTGGAAAACCTGGAAAACCATATGCAGAAAAATGAAACTTGATCCACACATCTCCCCAATCACAAAAATCAAGTCCAAATGAATCAACAACCTTAATATAAGACCAAAAAATGCTACTACTGGAAGAAGAAGAAAAAAAAAAAAAAAGGAGGAATATTTCACAATATAGGATTAGAAAAAGACTTTCTGAATTAAACCCCAGTAGCACAGGAAATGAAACAATCACTCAACCAGTGGAATCTCATGAAGCTAAAAAGGTTTTGTTTTGTTTTTCTTCACAGACAAACATATAATAAGCAGAGCCAATAGAGTCCCCACAGAATGGGAGAAAATTTTTGCCAGTTACACAACTGAAAGAGACCTAATTTCTAGACTCTACAAAGAACTCTAAAGCCTAAACAATAAAAAATCAAACAACCCACTCATAAAATGGGCAGAGAACTGAACGGAGAGTTCTCAGAGGAAGAAATATAAATGTGGACTTCAGGCCAAGATGGCAACCACCTAGCTGCATTCTAAATCCCGAGGAAAGAAAGGCAAGACATTAAGGGTTTTCTGGGTCTTCTTGTCAGTTGGACAGCACGGGGGGGGGGGGGGGGTGAACAGGAAATCATGGATCCCCCCACGGGCGGGTAGACCACCCCTCCCACCAAATAGCTGCCACCCCTGTTGCCATGGCCACTGTGCCTGCGCCACAGCTGCCACGCTGATTGCCTGCCAAACATGTGCCGATTGTGCACCAATCGATCCCTGTGTGCAGAAGCTTAAACTGCTCTGCACACTTACCACATTACTGTTCCTGCCACTGCATGTTCAGTGAGCCAAGTCCAACATCAACTGCCACACAAGCCCAGACTGTGTCTCTTGCTTGCACCAGCTCAGGTGCCATCCCCTACCTGTCTGCCACTGTGGCGGGGGAGCGCAAATTGTTTCCAGCCAGAATTTGGGATGCTTCCAGGCTTTGTACCTCAGTCCCCCTCCAAGCTTGAATGCAGGCAGCTTTGGCGCATTATCACTTGAGAATTCAGGCAACGTTGGGCCCCTCTCAGGCAGTAGATAGGCGGATTTGTCAAGTGAGAGACAAAGCCCAGGCTGCTTGGCAACTACCCCAGGCTGCCTCAGATTCCCATTGCACTAGAGCCCAGGCTGATCCACCCACCTACCTGCCCATACACTGTCATGGGCAAACCACAGCGCAAAAGAAATAACATGAAAAATCAAATGCAAGAAAATCCAGTTAGATCACCCAGTCCTACAATGGATACATCTAACCAAAACATAGAAGAGTCATTAGGATCAGAACATCAAATTTAAGCTATGAGCAATGCAACCCTGACCAACCTGCAGGTAGAACTTGCAGGAAGGCAACAAAGGACCGATAATCATGTGGCTGCTACCATCACTAAGCTAGAACAAATTGATAAGAGATTGTAAGGAATCTAAAGAGAGTTAATAGTTTGAGGGAGAGTGAAAAAAAGAGGACGTTAAAAATCAGCAGGCCATACTAAATGAAGACATAAAGAAATGCAAGGATGAATTCCAAGAATCATCAAGAAAATCAAAAAATGATGTGAAAATGGAGCTTGACAGAGTGATGGAAATGATACATAGCAAAGTAGTTGAAAATGCAAACTTAATTGAACAAGTCCAAAACTCTGTAGAGGCTCTCTCAAGAATAGAGACAGGGAAGTGGAGGATAGAAACTCTGATCTGGAAGACAAGATGGAAGAAACAGTTCAAGAGTTCAAAAATTTCAGTAAGTTCAAAAGTTCCTATGAACAGAACATGAGGGAATTGTGGGATAGACTTAAACGTCCTAATATCAGAATCATTGGAATACCAGAAGGAGAAGAATTTCAGAGCAAAGGCATGGAGAAATTAGTTAACAAAATAATTGAAGAAAACTTCCCCAGTCTCCTAAAAGAAAGGCCTAGCAAGATACAAGAAGCCAACAGAACTCCAAACAGACTGGGCCAAAGAAGAAACTCTCCAAGATATATTATCATTAAGACTCTAAACATTGACACCAAAGAGAAAATCCTAAAAGCAGCTAGAGAAAAACAGCACACCACTTTCAAAGGTAACCCCATCAGAATTACCTCAGACTTCTCAATGCACACTCTGAAAGCAAGAAGGGCCTGGAATAAAATTCTCCAATGTCTAAGAACCTATGGCTTCCAACCCAAGCTACTCTACCTGGCAAAAGTATCCCTCTTAATAGATGGTGAAAGAAAAACTTTCCATGACAAAACTCATCTTTACAATTATATGAACACAAAACCAAACCTACAGACAGTATTTCAGGAAATTC
The DNA here is from genome assembly GCF_020740685.1 of Jaculus jaculus. Classification (NCBI taxonomy): domain Eukaryota; kingdom Metazoa; phylum Chordata; class Mammalia; order Rodentia; family Dipodidae; genus Jaculus; species Jaculus jaculus. The sequence continues at coordinate 72,638,736 of NC_059108.1, read as the reverse complement.
TCCACAGAGAAGAAACAAATAACCAATCACAAATGTCTACAAGAAGCAGATCACAATAACCACACTCAGAGTATGCACAAAAAAACTTCAAAGTCCATGAAAACACCAACACACATCTACCATCACAATATGCCAGGGATCAAATCAAATCTCACAGTCATTACCCTAAATATTAATGGCTTAATTCATCCATCAAGAGACACAAGCTAACAGGATGGATCAAAAAATTAGACCCCTCAATCTGATGCCTTCCACAAACCCACCTCACCACTAAAGACAGACACCTCCTCAGGGTGAAAGGGCAGAAAACAACATTCCAAGCAAATGGAAATAATAACCAACCAGGTGTAGCTATATTAATATCAGATAAAATAGACTTCAAACTAAAAATAAATAAAAACAGCAAAGAAGGCTACTTCCCACTTATCAAGGGAACGATCCATCAAGAGGATATTACAATCATAAATCTGTATGCACCAAACACAGAGGCACCATGGTTCATAAAACAAAACCTACTTGACAATAAAACAGAAATAACTACCAACACCATCATAGCTGGGGAATTCAATACACCATTATCAGTAATAGACAGATCATCCAAACAGAAACTCAAGAGGGAAGTAAGAGAGCTCAACAAAACCATAGATCACTTAGACATAACTGACATCTACAGAACATTCCATCCCAAATCCACAGACTACACATTCTCCTCAGCAGCCAATGTGACATTCTCTAAAATGCACCATAGACTGAGTCACAAAAACTGCCTCCACATATTTAGGAAAATTGACATAATTCCCTGCATGATATCAGATCACAATGATATATTGCTAGAAATCAACACCAAAAGACCCACCAAGAATCCCAATGGCACCTGGAAACTGAACAGCACACTTATAAACAATAAATAGATACTGGATGAAATAAAAAATGAAAATGCAAAATTCCTGGAATTGAATGACCATGACAACACATCATACCAAAACTTATGGGACACAATGAAGGTGGTCCTCAGGGGAAAATTCATAGCATTAAATGCTTTCATAAAAAAGAGAGAAAGATCCCAAATCAACAACATAACCATCCACCTAACAGCACTGGAAAAACAAGAAAAATCCAACCCAAAGAGCTCCAGAAGGAAAGAAATAATTAAAATCAGAGAAGAAATTAATGAATTGGAAAACAAGGAAACAATTAAGACAATTGACAAAACAAAGAGCTTGTTCTTTGAAAAAATAAACAAGATTGACAAACCCCTGGCCAATTTGAACAAGCATAAAAAGGGGAGGCCAAATTAACAAAATTCAAAATGAAAAGAAGAGATCACAACAGACATAAGTGAAATTGGGAGAATCATCAGGACTTATTTCAAAAACTCCACAAAACTGGATAATGTGAAGGAGATGGATAAATTCCTGGATGCATACCATCTATCAAAGCTAAACTCAGAGCAGATTAATCACCTCAATAAACCCATCACACTCATGGTAATTGAAAAGTAATAAAAAACCTCCCCCAAAAGAAGAGTCCAGGACCGGATGGCTTCTCAGCTTAATTCTATCAAATCTTGATGGAAGAACCCAAACCAATCTTCCTAAAACTGTGCCCCACAATTGAAGAACAGGGAAAGCTACCCAACTCCTTTTATGAAGCTAGTATCACCCTAATTCCAAAACCAGTCAGAGATGCCACAAGAAAAGAAAACTATCGGCCTATTTCCCTAATGAACTTAGATGCAAAGATCCTGAACAAAATCCTCACAAACCGAATCCAATAACACATCAAAAGCAGTATCTTCCTTGACCAAGTGGGATTCATCCCAGGAACACAGGGGTGGTTCAACATATGGAAATCTGTCAATATAATGCACCACATAAACAAGTTTAAGCATAAAAACCACATGATCATTTTGATAGATGCAGAAAAGGCTTTTGATTAGATACAACATCACTTCATGATCAAAACACTGGAGAGAATTGGCATGGTTGGTTCATATCCTAACATAATAAAGGCAATATACAATGCTCTGAATGCCCAAAGAATACTTAATGGAGAGAACCTGGAGGAATTTCTATTAACAACAGGAACAACACAGGGTTGTCCACTCTCACCTCTGCTTTTCAATATAGTACTGGAAGTCCTAGCTCAAGCAATAAGACAGGAGAAGGAAATAAAAGGGATACAATTTGGAAAGGAAGAAGTTAAGCTAGCTCTATTTACTGATGACATGATTGTATATGTAAGAGACTCCATCCCAAAACTCTTAAGGTGATTAACTCCTATAGCAAAGTAGCAGGATACAAAATCAATGCACAAAATCAGTAGCATTTCTATATGAAAATGACAAAGATACAGAGAACGAAATAAGGGACATAGTCCCAATTTCAATAGCAACAAAAAATAAAATAAAATACCTTGGAATAACATTAACTAAGGAAGTGAAAGATCTATGCAAAAAAAAACATAAAAACACCCAAATAAGAAATTGAGGAGGACATGAGAAAATGGAAAGACATCCCATGCTCCTGGATAGGCAGAATTAATATTGTGAAGATAACAATCCTACCAAAGGCAATATATAGATTTAATGCAATTAAAATTAAAATCCCTATAGTGTTCTTCAGAGAGATAGAAAAATGATCTCAAGCTTCATATGGAAATGCAGAAGGCCTCGCATATCTAAACATACCCTCAGCAGAAGAAATACCTCTGGAGGTATCACCATACCTGATCTAAAGCTATATTACAAAGCTATAGTAATAAAAACAGCATGATACTGGCATAAAAACAGAAGTATAGACCAATGGAATAGACTTGAGGACCTGGACTTTGGGTCAAGCAACTATAGCTACTTGATATTTGACAAAGGCCCAAACAATGTAGGCTGGAAAAATGATAGCATCTTCAACAAATAGTGCTGGACAAACTGGATAACCACATGCAGGAAACTGAAACTCGATCTGCACATTTCACCATGCACTACACTCAAATCCAAATGGATCAAAGACCTCAATATACAACTAGTAACTCAAATACTACTTGAAGAAAATTTAGGAAGTACTTTCCATTATACAGGATTGGAAAAAAGATTTCCTGAACAAAACCCCAGTAGCTCACGATCTTAAATAGTCACTCAACCAATGTGATCACATGAAGCTGAAGGGTTTCTTTACAGACAAGCATACAATAAGCAAAGCCAATAGATAACCACTGAATGGGAGAAAATATTTGTGGGGTATCCAACTGATAGAGGCCTAATCTCTAGAATCTACAAAGAACTCAAAAATGTAAACAATAAAATGTCAAACACCCCACTCACAAAATGGGGCAAAGAGCTGAACAGGCAGTTCACTGAGAAAGAAATACAAATGGCAAACACACACTTAAGAAAATGTTCATCATCCCTAAACATCAAATAAATGCAAATTAAAACAAATATGAGGTTCCACCTTACCCCCATAAGGATAGCAAACATCAAAAAATCAAACAAAAATAAATGCTGGTGAGGCTGTGGAGAAGTAGGAACACTAATCCACTGTTGGTGTGAATGCAAGATGGTACAACCACTTTGGAAGGCAATATGTAGACTTCTGAAAAGGCTGACTACAGAGATACCAACAGACCCAGTTATTCCCTTACTGGGCATCTACCCTAAAGCCCTCAAACCACAGGCCAGAGAGATTTGCTCAACTGTGTCTGTAGTGGCTCAATTTGTAATAGCTAAGAGCTGGAATTAATCCAGATGTCCATCCCCAGAAGAATAGATAAGTAAGATGTGGTATATCTACACAATGGAATTCTATACAGCAGTAAGAAAAAATAACACAATGAAATTTGAGGAAAAATCATTGAACTTGGAACACATCATTCTCAGTGAACTTACCCAATCACAGAAAAAAGAAAAAAAAAAATCCCACATAGTCTCACTCATCTACAACACCTAACCTGAATCTACCCAAGGTACCTTACATATCTAGCAAGCATGTCATGGACTAGACATCAGGATGGATGGGGAAGGAGGGGAGGACATCGAAGGGGTGGGAAACACTAATCTAGACCCAAACGGATGGTACCATGTAATTCTACTTCCTAAAAGGTTGACCAAATGGCTGAACCTTCACCAGGTCCTTACAGGAAACACCTGAACCACAAGACCCAGGAGAGGGCAGGATCAAGTCTAACCTAAATCTTCTACATCTTCCCTCCCTCACACTCCCTTTCAATCTCTCTCTCTCTCTGTCTCCTCTCTAACTCTTGTATTTTAGTTATCTTTTTCCTCATTTTCTTAGTGGGCACTGACCTGTAACTCCCAGTACCAGCATGGGGCTATCATCCACAATGAGCTTTTGATCAGAGAAACCTACATGGTTTCCTAAAAGAATGACAAATTTCTGTCAGAGTATTTGATGACCCACCAAAGGTTAGTGGTAAGACCCTATTGCTGAAGACACCATATGTAGCTGACACATAAAATGGAACAGCATAGCTGGAAGCCAGGAGAGAGTCAGTCCCCAGTCAGCGTGTCTACTGCCAGAAAGTGCTACATGGGAGACTGGGGGAAACAACCAATATCTGTCCAATCAACTCATGGTCTAACCTACTTAACAACAAATAACCTGTTGTGATGCCCACACAAGTGCAATACAGGCACACAGCCATGGTGGGGAACCAACTGCTCTTGAATTGGTTAACTGATCCCCTCCGTGGTATGAGTCCCATAGCTGGAGCTGGGCAACAAGTCAGAACCATATCCAAACATAAGCCCACTCTCCAATATCAAGCTACCATCAATCATGTGCTACAAGAGGGCCTACACCTATTAAACTCTCTATTAAAAAGTAAGGGTTATCTCATTTGTCTTGGTACTAACTAACTCTCCATTGGAGAATCTGCTTCTCTTTTACAGATAGATGCAGATCCTAAGGAGAGAGTCACCCCATCATACCTCAAATGGGCCCCGGCTGAAACTAAGAAAAATTGGAAAAACAAGCAAGGGTGCTGTTTTCCTGATGAATCAGATACCAGCACATTGGGGAAGGAGACCAACACAGAGAAAAATCAACTCCTACCAAGTCAGAGAGCCAGAGCCTCAGAGGCCCCCAACACCTCATCACTGAAGCAGGTGAAAAATGAACCCAACATGGCTCAGGGATATTTTGTGGAACAGGGGGCAGAAAGAATGTCAGAGTCACATGTTGGGTCATGATATGCCGAGACATTTATCTTACCCATAACTGTGGGCTAACTCCACAATGCATGACCCATAGACCTCAACACGGAGGGCCAATAGGGAGGAGGTAGGTCGTGGATGAGCCTAATAATGGTACCAAACTGCCTGTATTTGCTGAATAGGAAACTATTTTTTAAAAAAAGAAATATAAATGTGAAACACACATTTAAGAAATTGTTCAACATCCCTAACCATCAGGGAAATGCAAATTAAAACAACTATGAGATTCCACCTTACCCCAGTAAGGATAGCAAACATTAGAAAATCAAATGAAAACAAATGCTGGCAAGGATGTGGAGAAATCCTAACTGTCTTTCACTATTGGTGGGAATGTAAGATGGTACAACCACTATGGAAAGCAATATGAAGACTCCTATAAAGGTTGACTATAGAGCTACCAACACATCCAGTTATTCTCCTACTGGGCATTTACACTAAAAGCTCTATGCCTCAGTTCAGAGAGATTTGCTCAGCCATGTTTATAGCTGCTCATTTCATAATAGCTATGAACTGCAATCAACCCAGATGTCCATCATTAGATGAATGGATAATCAAAATGTGGTATATCTACATGATGAAATTTTACACAGCAGTAAGGAAAAAATGACACAATGAAATTTGATGAAAATGGTAGAACTTGGGAAATTGCTTTCTCAGTGAACTCACCCAATCACAGAAAGACAACCATCACATGATCTCACTCTTCTGTGGCTCCTAAGCTGGATCTGCCCGAGATTCTTACATTCCTAATAGGCATCTTTAGGACCACAGAAGAATCATGGTGGGATGGGAGGGGGGTAAGGGTGGGGGTGACACAAAAGTGGATCTGAATGGGAATGGTACCATAAAATCCTATATCCTGAAAGACAGATGAAAAGGTTGAACCTTCTTCAGGTCCTTAAATAGAACACCTGAATCAAAGGGCCCTGGAGAGTGTATGATGAAAACTAACCTTAATTTTCTCCTGTTTCTCTCTCTCTCTCTCTCTCTCTCTCTCTTCTCTCTTTCTCTTTTATATTACCTATCTTTCCTTCTTTCTTTTCCCTTGATGCTTGCCTGCAACTCCCAGTATCAGATTGCAGTTAACACCCACAATGAACCGTTGATCAGAGAGACCTACAAGGTTTCCCAAAAGAAGACAGATTTCTATCAGAATACTCGATTACCCACCACAGGTTAAAGGTAAGACCCTAATGCTGAAGACACCATATGCTGTTGGTACAGTACATGGATAGGCCTGGCTGGAATCTGGAAAAGAATCAGTCCCCAGACAGTTAGCTTGTCTAGTGCCAGAAGATGCTACATGAGTGACTGGGGGAAAATGGCCAAGAAATGTCCAAGCACTTTGTAGTCTAAGCTACTCACCATCAAACAACCTGTTGTGATGCTCACCAAAGTGCAATAGTAGCACACAGCCATGGTGGGTAATCAACTGCTCTTGACTTGGCTAATGGATCCACTCAGTGGAATGGAACCCATAGCTGGACCTGGAAAACAAGTCAGCATCATATCCAAAAAATGAGTTCGCTCTCAAATATCATGCTCCCACCAGTCTTGGGCTATAAAAGGGCCTACACCTATTAAATTCTCTCTAAAATAATAATGGTTATCCCTTTCATTCTTTTCTGACTTCACTCTCCATTTTAGAATCTGTTTCTATTTTTCAGATGGACACACAACCTGAGGAGAGAATCATCCCATTGTGCCTAACCAGGGCCCCAGCTGAATCCATAAAGTAACTGGGGAAATGAGCAACAGTGCTGCTGTGTTGGTGAGCCTGGTACCAGCACAAGGGTGAAGGAGATATACAAAGAAGACTCAACTTCTACCAAACCAGAGACCCAGAGGCTCCCAAGTCCTCATCTCTGAAGTAGACCTAAAACAAACCCATCATGGCTCACGGTTGTTCGCAGAAGAGGGGGCAGAAAGATTTTTATAGCCACAAGTTGGGGCATTATGCACAGAGACATTGCCTCTTCCCCATAACTGATGGCTACCCCCACAATGCACAACCCACAGTCCCCAACAAGGAGGTCACTTAGAAGGGGGAGGACAGCAAGGAGGCTAACGATGGTACCAACATGTACTGTTTACACACTGAGTACATACATATCTAATAAACAACAACAACAAAAAAAACTGGTTTTAAGACACTCTGTAAATTCGTTTCTTCTATTTATCAAGGTTTTAACTATTTGAAAAATGGAGTCTTGAAATAAAGATTCACATGTAAGATGTGAATCCAAGGATGAGGTACTCATACCTAAAGACATTGTGACTTTATAGATAGCTTCTGTTTTATTTATGCTAATTCTATTAAGTAGTCATCACCAGGTTTAATCACTTAGGTTTACATGACTTAATTTTAGTCATGATAAATTTCATCTTCCTGTTAGGTAAAATATATTGGGATAGCTTGCCTAAGATTTATCAATTTTAATTCATGAGTAAAACATAAAGTTGTTTTATATTAATAAAAATATATATATCTAAGATCAATTGCTAGCCAAGAGTAAGCTAAACACATTGGTTGTCAAATAATGTTTTCTCTTTCAAAACAGACTTGTTAAGAGTTGTATTAGAGCTTAGCTATTTTGACTCAACAATTACCAGATTCTGCTCTGTTATATGGAAAGTAACTGTCTTATTTCTGGCATCTCAAGTCCAATACTTATGACAAAATTTAAGTATTATGGCATATTCATCATATGCTTTAGGGTACAGCCTCATGGTCAAACAATGGTCATTATCTGAGAGAAATAATTTCAAACACTCTGTTTCCAGCATCCCCTGGGTAATTGGTATTCACACAGGTATCTGGACTAAGGAAATATATTTTCAAACACAGGTGCTAAACTTTATATTGTCTTACTTGTCTTTTTGCTGACAATATCTACGTTAAATTAATTAGTTTAAATTCGTATTATTTTCAAGACTAATAATAGGTTCTGCCTTCATTTATAGCTACTAGATATTTAAAAGAAAAGACATTCCTACTTTCTATGCTTCAGATATGGTCAATTGTCAGGAGCCATTTTGGCTGGACTTGTATCCATAGCCCTGGGCTTCTGGCCACAGGACATTAGCAAAACCATAGCAGCCTTCCCGCAAGTAAGATTGTGTATCTTCAGTGTCAAGCCATCTGACAGCAAGACATTAGCATAACCATAACAGCCTACCTGTAAGCAAGATTAGGTATCTTCAGCCATTTGGCTGGTCCTCTGTACTGAGAAATGATTGAAATGCAAAAACTCTGAAGATTTTTTTTTTTTAATTTATTTTTATTTGAGAGCGACAGACACAGACAGAAAGACAGATAGAGGGAGAGAGAGAGAATGGGCACGCCAGGGCTTCCAGCCTCTGCAAACGAACTCCAGACGCGTGCGCCCCCTTGTGCATCTGGCTAACGTGGGACCTGGGGAACTGAGCCTCGAACCGGGGTCCTTAGGCTTCACAGGCAAGCACTTAACCGCTAAGCCATCTCTCCAGCCCAACTCTGAAGGTTTTTTGATAAGGAACTTGTAAAGCTCATAAAATCTTTCTCCATAGAAAAACTGTTTGTAAAAAGATATAAAAAGGAATGTTGTGAAATAAACCATGTCTTCAGTCCTGGCTTGAGGCCTTGCTTCAGCCCTGGACTGGGGTCCATGCTTTCACTCTTTCTTCTGTCTTTCCTTAATCCTCACTCCCCATCAGGCTCGAACCCTTTCAGCTGGCAGGCTCCGGCAGTCTATGCTATTACAAAATGACTAAACTTAGAGGTTAAACAAAATAACTTAAAACACTTATGTCATTCTTTAACTGGATATGTTTCAGTAATCAAATGTGCCATATATGTACACCCTTTAAGATTGTTGTTACTGTCTTTCTAAGTGTATTAATAACCTATGTAAAATCCAAAGCCAATTGAACTTACTGGAACAAAAAAAAGGCCAATATTTTGGCCCCTGCTGCCAGGTCATGAGGCCCCTATTGATGAGGGAACATTACTACATTGGAACTCTGGTAAGTTACCTATCTTCTTTATCAGAGAGGATATAGAGACCCCAAAACAAACAAACAAAATGCTATACAGTCTGAAACAAAAGAGTGAGAACAACAACATATGACTTCCCAAAGAAGAAAAAATTATTTGGCCAGTATGGCCCTGACTCATCCTAATAGACACCACCAGTATCAGCAAAGCTATAGGGTTACTCCTTTTGAGAGCCATAAGTGACCACCAAAATTAATTCTTGATTAAATGTTGGCATTTGGCCTTAAACACTCAGAGAAAAATATATAACCAAAGATAAAGTGATACCTCAAATATATGAATGCTCTATTAAATAATACAACAAAAGCTTTCCAAGAGGAGAAACAAATAAGGCCTTAAGTCATGTTGTTCCCACCTCTACTAGTTCTAATTCTATAATAAGAAAAAAAAATAGATGTCAGAAGAGTTATTTTTAATTTTTATTTAATTTATTTATTTATTTAAGAGCGACAGACACAGAGAGAAAGACAGATAGAGGGAGAGAGAGAATGGGTACGCCAGGGCTTCCAGCCTCTGCAAACGAACTCCAGACGCGTGCGCCCCCTTGTGCATCTGGCTAACGTGGGACCTGGGGAACCGAGCCTTGAACCGGGGTCCTTAGGCTTCACAGGCAAGTGCTTAAACACCAAGCCATCTCTCCAGCCCATCAGAAGAGTTATTTTCAAATCTAAAATATATATGGATAACTCTGATCAAGGGTTGCTTAATTCAAAAGACTTTTTATACTAGAAACAGTGGTAAATCTCTTCTAACATGCCAAGACATCCTTAAGTATTGAGACCAAAAATATACTTATATAGCATTCAATGAGACACAACGGCTCTAAGGTACCAACCTTTGACCCTGGATACCCCAGGGACAAATTTAAAAAAGGTCATAAATAACTTTCCAAGGGGAAGGCAGGCTCTGACCATTGAGAACTTCCAGCTGTGAGTGAGTTTTTCTCCTGGCTGGGCTGGGCTGGCTTGGCCCAGGCCCAGCCAGGAGGACCCCCTAGCCCTTATCTCCCCACACGGGCTCCTTTACCCCTTCAGTTCCCCACATAGCAGGAGCTCCTTGAACTTTCTTTTCACTTTTCTTTCCACACTTTTCCCCCCAGGCCCTCCATGTGGGATCCCTAGCCATGTGGGTGCCTTTCTTTGGCTCTGTACTTCCATCAATAAATATAGTAATAATTTTTCTTCTCAGTGTTCTTTTTTATTCAATTCTTTGATTAAAATTAGAAACATACCTCAGGTTTGGGGTTCAAGGACTTTCCTGGACTGCTAGCACCCCATTACAGTTTCACTGTGAAGGACATCTCCTGAGTCTCTCTTCCCACTCCAGCCAGGCTGGGAAGGGAGAGAACTTCTTTTGGCTTGGGGTCACTTGCTAGCCTTCCCTCTAGATCCTAACTCTCCCTAAAATAAATCTCATAATTTACTCTTCTACTGAGTCCACATTTTCAATTCCTTGTTAATGTCGACAAACACCCAAAAGTTGCTGTCCATGGGCCTGCATTTTTAAGGAGGTCTCATCCCTCCCTGGACTCCAAACTCCTGCATTAATAGCAGGACCAAGGAGATAAAATGTCAGGTGTGATGGGATGCATGTGGAATACCAACACTGGGGAGGCAGAGAAAAGAGGATCCCTTGGACTTATTGATCAGCCACTATATCCTATTGATGAATTCTAGACAAATGAGAGGGACCTTGCCTCAAAAAAAAAAAAAAAAAAAGAGGTAGATAGTGTTCCTGAGGAATAATGTATCAAAGTATTCCTCTGGTCTGCACACATAAATACATCCACACATGTAGCACCTCTACATACACATGACACCTGCACACACACACACATTAAAAAATACAAAGTGGTTGGGAGAGACGGCTCAGTAGTTAAGGTGCTTGCCCATAAAGCCTAATGAGCTGAGTTCAATTACTCAGTACCCACATAAAGCCAGGTGCATGAAGTGGTGCATTTCTCTGGAGTTTGTTTGCAGCAGCCAGAGGCCCTGGTGCACCCACTCTCTCTTTCTTTTGCTGGGCATGGTGGCACACACCTTTCATCCCAGCACTTGGGAGGCTGAGGTTAGAGGATCACTTAATTCAAGGCCAACCTGAGACTACATAGTGAATTCCAGGCCAGCTTGGGCTAGTGCAAGACCCTACTTCAAAAAATCAAAAATAAATAAATAAATAGTAATACCTAAAACCATCACATCATTTTCTTTTCAAAACCCAATCTCCTTAATTCTTGTCATTTGGCAAAGGCACCCACAGTGTTCCATTCACTCAGACTTACAGCTCATCAGCTAATTGGCTCATACTTCTGCCTCATGTTCAGTTAAACAGCAGCACTTCTGGATTTATCAGTTGTAATATCTCCTAGAAGGTTTATTCTTGAGTGATAAGGTTTTAAGTAAGCATATATAAATTACTCAGGCACACACAAATGCATCTCTAATATACAGACACTAAACAGAGTACATTTTCCTATTGATTCATATGTTGTATCTATATCTTTCTTATCTTAGTGTTAGCTCTACGTTCATCTTTACTTCACTTTCTCCTTGAATGTGTATTCTCCCCAATTTCACTTCAGAAAGCCTGAAAATTTCACTCTTCAGACACTATTCCCTGGGCTTACATGTAGCCTTCGCTCTTTGCCTATCTGTTCTTAGATCTTAACTGTTAACTGATTATCTTTGGCATAGTCTACCTCTGTTGCAGGTTCCATCTATATACAGTGTTTCCAGGCTCTTCATCTGAAAACAAAAGCCTTCTTTTAGCGCTGCTGCTCTCTCAAATTGTATCAGGCTAAACATCCCTCTTGCTCACACCACTCTTCTCCTGCCTTGTCACTCCCTTCTCAACCTGCTATATTATTCTTTGTTACTCTTCCTTCCTTCCATTCTTTCTTTCCTTCCTTCTTTCTTTCTTCTTTCCTTTTTTTTTCTTTTGAGTTTTCAAGGTAGGCTCTCACTCTAGCCCACGCTGACCTCTAATCTCAGGGTAGCCATAAACTCATAGCAATCCTCCTACCTCTGCCTCCCTAGTCCTGGAATAAAAGGCATGTGCCACCACACCCAGCTGCTCTCTTATTTTTTCTTAGGCACTTTTATGAAACAGCAGTCTTGAAGATCATTTGACTTCCAAAATTCAAATCCAATAACTTCCTTATAACCCCTTGCTTCCTCCGTGTCTCTCTTATTTGCCACTTCCAAGCACTTCCTAAGTCTCAAAATTCTGTCCTCTCTTTGATCCTGAGGCGGTCCAATCCCCTGAGTCCCATCCTATTTTCGAGATACCTATCATGTGTCCTGTACTGGCATGCTTTTCTCTTTCTTTGCCTTAACTATAAATCCTCACAAAGTCCAATTGTTAGCCCTTCCTTTCTCTCTGTATATTCTTTTCCAGGTCAGTATTATTGAATCACTTGTGTCTAGCTAGAAAACCTATATCCCATTTTTTCTCTCTTGAAATGCAGGCCAGAATGCTAACCACTTCAAAATAGCTCTATTTTGTGTTTTTCAAGAGCTTCAAACTCAATATGTTTAAAATATAGTTTAGCATCTTGCCTGAATTTCCTATTTTATCAATTTTTTTTCAATCGAGTAGGGAAATTCTATTTACTGTGACACAAACAACTCAACTATTGCTTCATAGATATTTTACACCATTCCTGTTATTGGAATGTCTTTCTTCTTTCTTTCCAGCAATGCAAATACTACATCCTTTTTCATGTCTAGATGCCAAATTTCTATTGTTGCCTGACTTTATCATTTCATCACTTCTCTCCTGTCTCCAGCAGCACTTTGCTAAATCATTCTTTCAGTTTTTATTCCTTTATTTATTTTTTTTTTCTGTTTTTAAATGGTAGAAATTATATGCAAGGCATTGTGGCTGCTACGTAGGAACTCTACCACTGAGTTGTATTCCAAGCTCATTTGTTATTGTATAAAATTTTTGTTTTAATATGTGCCTGTACTACTTTACTAAAATAGTTTCAAAAGTTTACAAAATAATTAGTCATAATTAATTTCTTAATTCTAACCTCTGAATTCATATACTGAAAGCATGTTTGTGAGGTATGTGCTCATTAAATCTAAGGTAAGTATGAACACATATCATATACTTTGCAGCTTGCAACAGAATTTATTTTTCATAATTCTAGAAGTTAGAAAGTCCAAGTCAAGGTGCTGCATATTTGATGTCTGATATAGCCTCACTGCCTGGGTCATAGGTGGCTTCTTTCTCACTGCAATCTTACATGGCAGAAATGGGGAACTCTCTGGGGTCTGTTATGTAAGGATGCTAATCTCACAGTGCTGAGGAGATATCAAGCATCAGGATTTACATTCAATCTCCAGAACCCATACCAAAAAAAAAAAAAAGAGAGACATTGTTGTACATACTTTTAATCCAAGTGCTAGGGAGAGAGAGACAGGCAGATTCCTTGAGCTCACTGGCCAGCCAGTCTAGCCTAATTAGGAAACTTCCAGGCCAGTGAAAGACCCTGTCTTAAGAAAGACTAATGGCAAGTGAAGAACAATACCCAAGTTTGCTCTCTGACCTTCACATGCACACACACACACACACACACACACACATACTTGTAAACACAGAAACATGTACACACATGCACACACAATAAAAAACAAAAACTATAAAGGGTATTAATCTCATTCATGAGGGTTTGCCTTATTACCTAGTAACATCCAAAGACCTTCTTGCCTCATAACACCATCACCATAGGGGTTAGAATTTTAATATATATATTTTATGGGGACACAAACATTTAGTTTACAGCAGCAATACAATCATGCATTGCTTGACAATGGGCACACGTTCCAAGGAATCCAGTTAGAGTATTTTAATGTGCAAATATCATGCAGAATACTTCACCTGGAAAGCTAGACTACTAGGCAATATAATCTTATGGGACCATGATCTTGTATGTAGTGCATCATCAACTAAAATGTATGCCATCTAATAGAAAACTCCAGAAATAAGAACTGGTATAACAATGTAATAAGTATTGTGTTAGAGGTATGTGCACTGTGTTTTGGACACACAAGCCAAAAATGACTTAAGAAATTAAAAGTTTTCTTGGGTTGGTTCTTATTTTTTTCTTTTTTCTTTTTTGTTAGAAAGAGGGAGAGAATTGGCATGCCAGGGCCTCAGCCACTAAAATAAAACACCAGATGCTTGCACCACCTAGTGAGCATGTGCAACCTTGCACTTGGCTCCCCTATGTGTGTCTGGCTTACATGGGATCTGGGGAGTCGAATATGGGTCCTTAGGCTTCACAGGCAAGCACCTTAATCACTAGGCCATCTCTCCAGCCCCTTGGTTTGATTCTTGAATGAGGGATAATAGATAAAAGGCAAACAATGGCAAAAAGGCACTTCACAGAAAGCAAGGGAAAATAGAAAAAATATAGTTTATTTGCAAAAAAACACAAAGTAGCATATATAGCTTTGGGTAATGACAGGAATTTGGAAAGACAAGATTCACAATAGGCTTTATGTATCAAGCCAAGGGCTGGGGAGGTAGCTTAGGGGTTAAGGCACTTGTTGGCAAAGCCAAAGAACCCAGGTTTGCTTCCCTATTACCCATGTAAGCCAGATGCATCAGGTGGTGCATGCATCTGGAGTTCATTTGCAATGGCTAGAGGCCCTGGTACATCCATTCTCCCCCCACTTCCCTGCCTCTTTATCTGTCTCCCTCTCTCAAATAGATACATATTTTTAAAAATCAAGCAAAGGGTTAGATAGATGGATTAGCAGTTAAGGTGTGCCTGTGAAGCCTAAGGACACATGCTTGACTCTCCAGGTCCCACATAAGCCAGATGCACAAAGTGACTCGAGCGGGCAAGGTCGCACATGTACACACAAGGTAGTGCACGTGTCTGGAGTTTGATTACAGTGGTGGGAATGCCTGGCATGACAATTCTGCCCCCTCTCTTCCTCTATCCCTCTCTCTCACATAAGAAATTCCAGTCTATTGGGGCCTCAAAAAAAAAAAAAGAAAATCAGGCCAAGTGTGTGGACCTGATCCTAGGGAAAAGGAAAAAGGGAAACCATAGGGAATTATAAAATATAACATTTCATATAGTTTTTATGTTCAGAAAAGTACAAAATTTATCAATTTATACTTTGGTGAATTTTCACAAAGCAAATGCACTTGTGTAACCAAC
Organism: Jaculus jaculus; assembly: GCF_020740685.1. Classification (NCBI taxonomy): domain Eukaryota; kingdom Metazoa; phylum Chordata; class Mammalia; order Rodentia; family Dipodidae; genus Jaculus; species Jaculus jaculus. The sequence goes on along the minus strand of NC_059108.1, from coordinate 72,623,292 downwards.
TCCTAGATTTTTTAAAAAGATACTACCAGAACCAATGTAAAAGTTTTTGATGATATAAATATATTATCAGACTTTGATTTTGAAATATTTTTCAGATGCATTGAAGAACTTGTTTTCAGAGAGGTAATTTCAATTGTAAAAGTAATACAAAGGCTTATAGAAGTTATATTGTGAATAGAGTATAAGGGATATTTTAAGAAATATTTAGGAGATAAAATCGACAGACATTTTAATAGAACAGTTCATGAACTTGTTAGAAGAATGTATTAGAGAACTATTCAGAAGCAAAATGTGTTCTAATCAAAGAACACTTCTGGGCTAAAACAGAAGCAGCAGTGCACCATAATGTAGTCATCATTCTGCATTTCTGAACACCTCCCCCCTTTACTCAAAAGCAAGGATTGTAGTGATATGATCAAATTGTGAAGTATAAATAGCTTAGTCTTTTTAATTCACATACCTTTGGAACAGGATTCACACTTAAGACTTAGGCCAAGGGTCCTGTGTAAGTGAGCTACAGTTTTGTTTTGTTTTTGTTTTTGTTTTTTTTCTAAATTTTGAGCCTGAGTTAAAATGAGATGAGGCTTTAAGAGGGAAGAGCAAACATTTTTCACATGAAAGAGGAATGTTACTATGTGGATAATAGACACTGTGTGGTAACCAGGAATGTGGCTATATGATTTTTAATTCCTCTCATCAAGGGGTCCATTTTATTTCTGCTTCTTTAATATGTCTAGGCTGACCTTATAGCATAGTTAATCAGCACTACGCCAGCAGTGAAGTTCAAGTTGTAGCTTGCCCTTAAGAAGCGCTATTGTTCTCATGCTAGTTTTCTTGGAAAACTGTCACATAACTAAGCTAGTATGGTTTACTAAAGGGTAAGAGGACATGTTGATGGGAAGATATAAATATTTCTTTTTCATATTTTTATTTTTTGTTCATTTATTTGCAAGGTGTGGGCGGGGGGGGCGGGGAAATGGGTATGCCAAGACATCTTGTCACTACAAACAAACTCCAGATGCATGTGTCACTGTATGTGGTGGTTTGATTCAGGTGTCCCCCATAAACTTAGGTGTTCTGAATGCTAGATCCCCAGCTGATGGAAATTTGGGAATTAATGCCTCCTGGAGGGAGTGTATTGTTGGGGGTGGGCTTATGGGCTCTATAGCCAGTTTCCCCATGCCAGTGTTGGGCACACCCTCCTGTTGCTGTGGTCTACCTTATGTTGGCCAGGGGGTGATGTCCACCCTCTGCTCATGCCATCGTTTTCCCCTGCCATCATGGAGCTTCCCCTCAAGCCTGTAAGCCAAAATAAATCTCTTTTTCCCACAAGCTGCTCTTGGTTGAGTGATTTCTACCAGCAATGCGAAGCTGACTGCAACACTGTATATCTGGCTTTACATGAATCCTGAGAATTGAATCTGGGCTATCAGGCTTTGTAAGGAAGCACTTTTAACCACTGAACAATCTCTCCTGTCTGACATAAACTACAGTTGGGGTGATTGCCAAGCACATGTCCGTGTGTTAAAGGATTGGTCCTCAGCCCATGGATCTAGTGGAAGTGGGAGAAACTGTAAGAGGTAGGATCTACTATGAAGTCTAGGATACTGAATGTGATGATGTGAATTAGGTGTCCCCCATAAACTCATGTGTTCTAAATGCTTGAACCCGAGCTGGTGGCAATTTGGGAGTTGAAGCCTGGTTGGAGGAGGTGTGTTGCTGGGGGTGAACCTTTAGGTTTATTAGCCCTAGTTTACTAGTGTTAGTGGGCTCACTTTCCTGCTGCAATCTTCTAGCTGTTGTGGCAGATGTGATGTCAAGCTTCTCCTCATGCCATGCTTGCACTGTCACTATGGAGCTTCCCTTCAGGATTTGAAGATGAAGTAAAACAATTTCCTCCTATGAGCTGCTGTTGGTAAGGTGCTTTATCCCTGCAACAAGATCACTACAACACTGAAGAAGTAACATAAAAGGGAATCATCAGCTCTGTCCCCATCCTCTCCTTCTTGTACATCCTGTCTGTGAGTTCAGAAGTCCTGTTCCACCCTGTCCTCACGCATGATGTGCTGCCTCACCACAGGCCCAAAGCAAGCAGGCCACTCAGTCACAACTGGAGCCCCCAGTCCTTGCATGTCTACATGATTAGCTCAGGTGCTTGCTATTGCAAAAGAAAGCTAACTTATTTGGCCCATAAGTAATTCATATTAAAAATGATAATATATGATATGTACATACTTGACTTTTCTTAATGCTTAGTGGCAACAAGCATTGTTTGAGACCACTGTAATGTTACATAAATCCCTGGAGAGATGTGAGCAAATGGTCTACTTCATATGGGGCACTGATGACGCTTGGCTAACCAATGTTCTTATTAGTGTCACTTACAGGAGGATGGATGAGGGTTACTTATAGAAGCCTGTGTGATCAAAGGCAGGTGCATCACTGAAAAGTCCAGCATGGATAAGTCCCTGTGGAAGTTGTATTGATGGAGATCCCTGAACAACATGAAGGCAGTTCCTCAGCCTCCTCAGTTGTTCACACCTCCACTCTTACCCATGCTACACAGAACATTTTCCAACTTATTTCTACATTAAAGCCCATGTTTACAAGTAGCACTAATTCTATTTGCCAACTGTATCATATCACAGAAGATACAGAAAAGGACATATAGAGAATAAAGGAAGTGATACATGTGATGTCAGAAGTGTGCTTCCTTAACTTTTCCTATTGTTTCTTTTAGTTCATCATTTTTATTTGCCTTTGAAAAGAGCAAATAATTTTCACCTCAACTCCTGTATCTTTTTATTGTTATTATTATTTTGTGTTTAGAAGCCTTTTTTTTTCTTCTTGATAAACTTTTTTAAAGTTAATTATTAAATTAGAGAGAAAGAGAGAAAGAAAGAAGGAAGGAAAGAAAGAAAGGAAAGAAGGAAGAGAGAAAGAGACATAGGTGTGGGGGAGAGAATGGGCACACCAGGGCCTCTAGCCACTGCAAACAAACTCCAGACTCTTGTGTCACTTACCTGTCTTCACATGGGTACTGGGGAATTGAACTTGGGTACTTTGGCTTTGTAGGCAAGTGTCTTAACCTCTAAGCAATCTGTCTAGCCCAAGATAGAATCTTTCTAGGTTTATTTATTTTTTCTATGTGGGTACTGGGGATTGAACTAAGGTCTTCCTGCTTCCAAGGCAAACACTGTACCAGTTGAGGTATCTCTCCTGCTTGGTAAACTTTTAACTTTATAGAATTAAGTACTAAATGTTAGCCCATTCTATAGGACCATTATTCTTGGTGATCTGTCATCTCATTTGTCTACTCTTTAAGTTTGCTCTCCATAGTAATCTCTTTCCTATTCCCAAAATATTAATGATCGATAAGCTTCTCTCTATTTCTAAACTCTTCTCATTTTATGGCTTTCCACAAATGTTTAATATACTCCCATTCCCAAGTTAGTTTGCATTTCCTACAAGCAGAAGCCAAATCAGAATTAAATGTGTAAGAAATTTATTTAGTGATATGTCTGAGAGAAATAGGAAAATGAGAAGGAAATAGAAAATGGGAAGCAAACTTGCAGCAGCAGAGAGATACAACAAATCTGCCATTCTGACCATGAGTGAAAGAAAGACTGACAGAATGTCTTGGACCTTTGTAAAGTACTAAGGAAGTTTGGCAAGGTTGTTTGAGACTCTTCATAACAAAGCGTTTATCACAGGAGTTCCTCATCTCTGAGAAATGGACCTTCCATAGTATCCATTCTGCATCTATGTGTTAACAGCAGCTCATGGGAAAGTTGACCTCAGTGCCGGTAAAGAAAGAATGACAAGGGCTGGAGAGATGGCGTAGAGGTTAAGCGCTTGCCTGTGAAGCCTATGGACGCCGGTTCGAGGCTCGGTTCCCCAGGTCCCACGTTAGCCAGATGCACAAGGGGGCGCATGCGTCTGGAGTTCGTTTGCAGAGGCTGGAAGCCCTGGCGCACCCATTCTCTCTCTTTCCCTCTACCTGTCTTTCTCTCTGTGTCTGGCGCTCTCAAATAAATAAATAAAATTAACAAAAAAAAAAAAAAAAGAAAGAAAGAAAGAATGACAAGTCTCAGCAGCTAAGGTCAGAGGTCACCCATGGTCCCTACAGTCAGTGTCAGACAAGTCTTCTCATGGCTGACACACACCATTGCCTAACAAGTCTCAAATCCTCATTTCCAGCTCTAGCTTCTATTCTGAGCATAAACTCCATAGTTTTTATTTCTACCATTTATCTTCTGTAGAGAACATGTTGTCATGGGAAACTTTCATTCTTGTGGGGATGTGGACACACACCAACTCACCTCAGCCCACTGACCAAAGTATTATTGCACTAAGACCATTTTGGTGACTTAAGAGTTTTATTGATGTTACTTACAGAGCAGACTGAGGAGGAGCCTGAAGAAGCATTGATGACTCAAAAGTGGCCTAATCACCAAAAAAGCCCACCCCAAAATCTCTGAAGCACAGTGTACAATCTGTAGGCAGCCCAACTAGTTGCAGAGTCTTTCCCCAAGCAGTTGTTTACCCTTTAGATAATCTTAGGGAAGGTTCTTGAAACTTTTTCCAGACTTTTTGAACTTTACAGTTTCCTGAGTTCCCCTCCTTTCCCCCAGGAGAGAATATTTCAATTGCTATCCAATACTGGTCAAAGTCTGCCCCTTAACAGTTGATTAACCTGAGGAGTGGTAGTGTGGCCTTTTAAGTTTCAGTTCTCCCAAACTTACTGACTTTTTCACTCCTTCCTTCCTTCAAAAGGAAATATTTCAATTTGGAGGAATTTGCTACACAACACATGTACATACCCCATTAATTTGTACAGTGTTGTTCATGAGTCAGTACTATAGACTGGATATTATTCTATTCTGAAGAAATGTATAAACAGGATGGGGAGATAAATATCTAATAATTAATTACATGCCATTTTTTAACAAGTATTGATTGTATACCTATTATACATCAAGCACCTGAACAAATGCTAGAGATATAATAGGAAGTAAATAATGATAACGAGCAGTGAATAGATAAGTCAAATAAATGACCACACAATGTAGTATGCGAGATTAAAAAGATAATACTTTAAAGTTTTTCAAGCAAAGAGAAGCAGAGCGCATTTTTCTTGGGTCTCTGCACAGCACACGCATGGGCAAGTGTGAGCAGAGGAGGAGCGCTGAGGCGCGGGCTGATTCAGTGACTCCAGAGTGGACTTAGTTATTTGCTTATTTTTAAAATCCAAGAACTTGCTTTTTAATTTTAAAATAAACATTGAAGATCCACCTTTACCCACCAGGATGGACTTTTAAAAAAGTATTATTTAAAATTTATTATTTATTTGTTTATGAGAAAGAGACAGACAGAAAGATAGAATGGGTGCACCAGTATGTCCACCAAATGTGAACAAACTCCAGATGCATGTTCCACCTTGTGCATCTGGCTTATGTGGGTCCTGGTGAGTTAAGCCTGAGTCCTTTGGCTTTGCAGGAGAGTGTCTTAACTGCTAAGCCATTTCTCTAGCTCAGAAGTGGACTTTTGACAAATGAATAATAAAAAAAAATAGTCTGTAAAGGAGAAAGAAGGCATGAAAAAGACATTTAAGGGACAAAGTTGTGAGGATGTAGTGACAGGTTGGATTTAGGGTGGCACGCTCACTGCACACCTCAGTAAAATCTTATCAGAGACTGAAATGCATGCAGTCAATGCACCTTGAGCACACTAATAAACGAGTCATAAACAATTCAAGCACATCATGGCTTTCAAGGTTCTTAGCTGCAACCTCCAAGTTCACGCTAGCTAGTTTAAGCAGAAAAGGGATTTTCACATGGCATTAGCTAACTCATAAAAATAGAGGGAGCTGGAAAAAGAAATAGGAGGTTACATTTTCCGGAATAATGTTCAAACCCCAATCATAGGACGTCTGTTGAGAAAACTACCCCTGTCGTCTCCAATGCAAAGAAATAAATACCAAGACATTGAATGAAATGACTGCAGTCAGAAAACTGTCACTTCCCTAAGCAGGCATGCGTAGTTGCCAATAAAGTACAGCTGCCACCCGCATAGCAACAACTACATCCAACATGGACCCTGTTTCCTTCAGCCACTATCTTCTGACGTCATCTTGTGTGGTCCTGTCTGACTTAGTAGAGTGTGGGTCACTTGTCTGACTCTCAGTTGCAAGGGAGATTGAGGAATTTGCCTTGTATCATCCAAATGTCTATATTGGGAAAGTGGGCTTTTAATGAGAAAACTTCCCAAATGCTGAAAATAGTCAAGCTATGAGTCAGCCACAAAAATAATGTCCATAGCTTCACTTATCCCTGTAATTCTAGCTAACAACTAATTTGAACACCTATTTCTAAAACATACAAATTACATGGTCCAAAATGTAAAAAGAGTCTATGTCTTAACACATTTCAGAACCTAAATTTCCTTTAAAATTGTGATACTCTTACTTGCTTTAAATCGTGTCTGTCTTAGGTTGTTCTCTTCAAGGTTAAGCCTTACCCATCACTGGCACACGAATTTTTTTTTAATTGATTAATTTGAGAGCAACAGACAGAGAGAGGAAGAGGAGAGAGAGAGCACGCGCGCGGGGGAGGGGGAGGGGGAGGGGTGGGGGAGGGGGAGGGGTGGAGGAGGGGGAGGGAGAGGGAGAGGGAGAGGGAGAGGGAGAGGGAGAGGGAGAGGGAGAAGGAGAAGGAGAAGGAGAAGGAGAAGGAGAAGGAGAAGGAGAAGGAGAAGGAGAAGGAGAAGGAGAAGGAGAAGGAGAAGGAGAAGGAGAAGGAGAAGGAGAAGGAGAAGGAGAAGGAGAAGGAGAATGGGCGCACCAGGGCCTCCAGCCACTGTAAACGAATTCCAGATGCATGTGCCCCCTTATGCATCTGGCTAACGTGGGTCCTGAGGAATTGAGCCTCAAAACAGGGTCTTTAGGCTTCACAGGCAAGCACTTAACTGCTAAGCAATCTCTCCAGCCCCGAAGTTTTAATTCATGTCCTGTCTTAGGTTGACCCAGCCCAAGGGGACACTACCTGTCTTTGACTACCAGCCCTGGAAGAATGACCACTCTGGGAGACATGCCAGGTGGTTAGGAGGACAATTTATATAGAGGTTTCACAGATTCCGTGAGCCAGGCCCGAATGACATCATGAGGCGGACCACGATCAGGATGTTCAAGAACCATGAGTGCCTGGGGTATAGACTTATTGGTGGTGCATTGGCGTGACACATGCTGTAGGAGACACTTAAGGAAAACAATTAGAAACAAAATAACTGCCCATACTAGCATATGCAATGATGGGGGGGGGGGCAAATAGTCTTTTAATATTATTCCAGATCTTTTGGATGAAGGAGTCATCAACATGTGTCTGATTAAGGGATTGTATTTCATGTTAGTTGGAAAGTGTAATTTAGGAACTGTTGTGACCATGAGCCCTTAATATAATTAGCCAGCTCATGGCACCTCTGGGTAATATTATTGACAGGAAAGGGGGTCAGGCAAAAGTATGAGAACCATGGATCACAATTGTGTCTGACTAGAGAGTTTAAGTATTGACTTCCTCCCCCATTAGGTCAATTTGTTGTTGTAAGTTTAGTATAGTCGTATGGAGGGGAGCCCTGATTAGATTTGGGGTTGCAGGGCTTTGGATGTGGTGTCATCTATAGTATTTAAAGCCTTTGCTGTAGTGGCGGTTTGAGTTAAAGCTACAGCTGCCGCAGAGGCAACTGCACGGAGTTCCCGCCAAGGATACTGGGGAAGGAGACCGGACATGGTAGCCAGGGGATCAGGCTGGGACAGGCGGGGGCTTGGCAGGAGGCACTGAGTTAGATGCATCATCCCTCATCATCAGAGGACGATTGGGGTCGTCTACTGATGCCCTGGTAGTGGGCGGTGGTGAGATGATGGAAAGGTTGACACTAGCCTGCTCCTGACCATGTTTATTATGGGCGGCCATGACTTCTTCAGGAGATTTCAAACTTGCTGTGATGACAAGGAGAATAGGGACAAAAGAGGCAGGGGGAACAATCCCCAAGACAACTTCAAGCTTCCTGGCGAGGAAGAGAGCCCTCATCCATAAGTCTGGGTCTCACGTGTTCCCTGGAGAGATCCAGGGTACCAGTATCGCAGCCTCATTCCAAAAATCGTCCAGCTCTTCAGGCTTAACCTTAAGTCCCCAGTTACAAGAAGGGATTTGCGTGCCCTGACCTGGGGCTTCTTGCAGTGTGATGGCAGGTGCCCATCTCATAGGCAAAGCGAAAGCAGAAGAGACAAGAAGTGTGTCGGAAGGAGGGTCTTGTGCTCAGTGGGGAACTTCCGTGGTTCGTTAGGCCACGGCATATGCCCACACGGTGTCGCCCATCGGGGAGGGCCAGTCGGGTGACCACTCCCGGGTTCCGTCTCCTGAGGGGTCAGCTTTATTGTGGAGACACCAAGCAAACCGAGCATGAAGAATGTACCTCCCTAATGTTCAGATGGACAAACATGGAGAGAAAACAAAGAGAGGCCGCCTCGCTCACCTTCAAAGGGCAAAGAACACAGAACACTAAAGGGGCCAATTTACTGAGAAAACACCGAGTAGGTGGCACCGCATCCTGCCGCGAGAGAGGAAGGGCATCCCGAGGTTGCCCATGGAGAAAATGAAAGTACAGCTGGTGAAAGTGAGTAAAACTCAGGACCCAAGATGCGAGGTCAGAACTGGTGCCCGCACTGGTAAGGAGCGCCATGTTGGGTGCCAGCTGTTGCCGTATTCAGCCCCCCCACAACCCTTGGGGGTGGGGGTAAGAAGATGCAGAGTCAATGACACAGATTCCGGGAGTCAGGTGAGAAGCTGAAAGCAGACTCCTTTATTGAGGAAAACAGACTTCTGTGTATAACCCTTCCCCTCTTCCCATTGGTCCTTTGGTATACCCCTTCCCCGCTTCCCATTGGTCCTTTCGTTGTTTGGCATTGTGTTGTCCGTTTCCATTGGCTCGTTTCCTGCTTCAGTGGGTCCATGTGTAGGCAGGGTTTAGGTTGGCTCACAGGGGAAGTAGCCGATGAGCTTGTGCTGTAACCTCAGGGCCTCATCCCAGGGGCCCCCTTGGTATGCTTCTCCTACAGTCCAGGGTAGTGACTTAGCAGTTAAAAGCACTTGTTTGCAATACCTGTCAGTCCAGGTTCAATTCCCCAGTTCCCATGTAATGTAAAGCCAGATGGACAAAGTGGCACATGCATCTAGAGTTCATCTACAGTTACAAGAGGCCCTGGAATACCTACTCTCTCTCCCTCTTTCTCTTTCCCCCCCTTTTTCCCCCTCTCTCTCCTTGCAAATAAATTAAAAAATTAGTATGCCTTCAATACCAGCACTTGGGAGGCAGAAGTAGAGAATCACCATGAATTCAGGGCCACCCTGATACTACATAGTGAGTTCCAGGTCAGCCTGAGCTAGAGTGAAACCTTGCCTCAAAAAATAAATAAATAAATAAACAGATAAATAAATAAATAGAAGATATTCCATATATATAGTGTCTGATAAGGAGCCATAAGTCACCTAAAGTATGGAGCCTTTGAAATATGGTGGGTGGCCACTAAGGGTCTGAATACTTTGTTTAATTTTAGATAAAGTTAAAAATGTGATTATACTAATATAATATCTAAAGCTTAATTATTCAGTAAATATTCCTAGGCTTTTCAATTCCCAACATTTTTGTTCATAGCTCTCTTCTCTGAAACTATTACTATCTTTAACATCTCACATGGAACTATTTTTTTTTATTTTCTTTAAAGAGCATTCACAATCCTGAAAACTACTTGCATAACTTTATCACAATCAGTAAGAACTAGACAAACCCTACCAATATAAAATCAGAATGATCTAGATATCTGACTACAAGCCTCCTTAATCCTTCCCTGTTTCTACTAGTAAAAGGATTTGGGAGTTAATAGTCCAGTGTAAATACATAAGAGAACAGAGGCAGACAATTCTGAGCATGGAATAAAGTTATAAAAAAATCCACAATACTATTAGTACAAATATGCATCACTACTATCATAGGGCTAACCACATAATCTTAAATGGAAGCATAATGGTGACGATAATCACAATATATATTTTTTCAAGACTAGTGATTTAAATCTACTTCAAAGTAAGCCAAAACTGGTAATGCATGTATAAAGAAACTGTAACTCACACCCATTGCCAAACAATTTGTGGCAGGCTGACATGCTAACAGAACACAAATAGCGTTTTCACTTATAAACACTAAATTTGGAAACTCATTTGAGAAGGCAGTTAAACTAAATGCAAATTATCCACATAAATTGCGTACCACTCACTTGGAACAAACAGAGGAACAACGTGTATTGCCTTAAATTATTGATCCACAGCCCAAAATAAAGTTCTCTCACACTTTGAGAAAACCTTACTAAAGTGGAACTTAACTGAACTAAGACTCTGATGCTGTGTTCTCCCATGTGGGTGAAAGTCTCCAGAATCTAACTAGGTGTGGCAGACAGCTTCAGATTCTCTGAGATGAACTTCCAGAGCAGGCACAGTTATGGAGGAAGGGATATTTATTGAAACTTACAGATCCAGGGGAAGTTCCATAATGGCAGAAGAAGCTGGCCTACCTTCACAGGTCCAAGCAGACACAGAGAGAAGCACAAATTTAAAAGCCACACAGCACAGCACACTTCAGGAAGTCCAGCTAGGCACACTTTGCATATCTTTAGATTGAAATCTCAAACCCACCACCACACCTTAAGATGTGCCCAGTGACACTTCCTCCAGCCAGATGGCTGCAGATGCAAACTACAAACAGATGCAAAAGAAAACAGTGAATATGTTGGGGGCCATCTATTCAAACTACCACACTAGGTAAGTGAGTCTGATACGTAAGGTTTAACTGTATTGAATATTATAGTGCATGAATGTCCTCAGTGAGCTCAGTTTCCTAAGATATTCTTTTTAATATTTTATTTATTTGCAAGCAGAGACAGGCAAAGAGAGAGATAGACACAGAGAGAGAATGGGCACACCAGTACCATGCCCTTCCAGCCACTGTCTGGTCCTCCTCTATGACATGGTGGGTGGGAACATTCCATTTGAGAGGCACCCGGACATTCTGGAAGCTGAGCTCTATTTCCCTGCTCATGTCTCCACAGATTGCTGGGCCCTAATCTGCAGGTGCCTGGCCCCTAAAACTTGTTCCTGACCCACAATGGAGGAAATTCTGTTGGACCCTTGGCTGCAAACACCGATACCCACCAGACCCGCCAAAGGAAGCCCCACCCTTTGACCTGGCCCCTACTTCCCTAGGCTCATCCAGGATCTCACTGGTTGGAATCTCATGGTTATGCCAAAAAGGATAGGTGGACATCTGTTGTCCAGGCTATAGGGGTTGTTAAAAATCTGGTATTGCTAAGGTCAGGGGCTAGGGGTCAGGGCTCACAAGATCAGCCAGGACTGCTCAGCTCCCATACCAATTCTGTAAAGGTTCCTCCTAGAACCTGTGATTCTTTATTTGGAAAAGAGGAATTCCTTCCTTTTGTTAAAGATGTTTATTTGGTTGGAGTTCCATCCCTTCTAAGCCCTAGGACTCTTATTCTGATATTGACTGGCACCTCTTACACTACCACCACAAACTTAGACACTTAGTTCAAATGCTCTCACTTGGGCAAGGGTGCCTTCCTTAAAATAGCCCAGCAGCTTTTACTTTAGCTAAAGGGCCCTTAACCCTAGCCCAGGGTCCCATAATCAGTCAAGGTACTTGCCTGCCTCAGCCCAGAATTGCTTATTCTGGGGAAGGTAATGCTCTATTGGTATCCCAGGGCTCGCTTTCACTCTCTCTCTCTCTCTCTCAATCTCTCTCTCTCTCTCTCTCTCTCTCTCTCTCTGTGTGTGTGTGTGTGTGTGTGTGTGTGTGTGTGTGTGTTTTCTTTGGGTGATTTTTGGTGAGGGGACCCTATTGTTATCCCAAGTGTTCTTATTCTGGTGAGAAGAACCTTACTTCCATAATTTGGGATGGAAAGGGAAACGGACACCACCAGAGACTTGGACGGCTGGCAGGAGGAGATGGGCTGGGGAAATAAATCTTGCTGTTTCTTCTCCTGGGGTCCTTCCTCTCCCAACTTTACTGTCTCCTCCTGTGCCAGGATTGTCCACTTGCTAAATGTGAACAGTTATGTACTGGAGGTAGGAGAGAGCTACAAGTGTGCCCTCCCTGCCTGTCCCTTCTCCCCCTGCTGGATCATTTAAAAAGCTACGTGTGGAAACCTATTTAAAAAATAATGAAGTCATAAACAAAAAAAAAAAAAAGAAGAAGAAGAAGAAAGAAAGAAAAAGAGAGAGGAGAGAGAGAATGGCATGTGTTTATTCAATCCCAGTCATTGTAGCTTTGTCAAGTGACTATTGTCTCTATATATTGTCATCTTGTTCCATGTGCTGGCATGACACAGTATCTCTATTCCCCAGTGTAACCAGAAACTCAGTTGGTCAAGGGCAGTTTGTTTGGCAAATAATAGCAATGAGTGGGCAGTGGATGAATGATGATTAGTAGATGCCAGATGTTTCTGAAGCCAATACTGACTCAAGGTGGCTTTCAGAGCAGAAGTAATTGACACCCAAATTGTTACCCCAGAATTTTAAATTCTAAAATCAATGAAGGCACAGCATTATTTTTGGTAGTGAATTAGATGAGCACTCTCCACTGAGAGAAATATTTAACCTATCGCCCAGTCTTCTCTAGTTCCAAAGATGAGCGTGACAATTGGGAAGGTTTTCAGAGACCACATCATTCTCCTCATTTTAAGAGAAACACACTTGATTTGATTTTGGAGTTAGCTACCCCAGCTGGCTCAACTTTAAAATAAATCAGTTTCCTCCTTTTTTTTTAAAATTTTTTATTTATTTATTTGAGAGCGACAGACACAGAGAGAAAGACTGATAGAGGGAGAGAGAGAGAATGGGCGCGCCAGGGCTTCCAGCCTCTGCAAATGAACTCCAGACGCGTGCGCCCCCTTGTGCATCTGGCTAACGTGGGACCTGGGGCACCGAGCCTCGAACCGGGGTCCTTAGGCTTCACAGGCAAGCGCTTAACCGCTAAACCATCTCTCCAGCCCTCCTCCTTCTTTTATACATTATGCCTTCAAATTTACTGTAACTTGATTTCTTGCTCTTCATCCTGGTAACCTTAAGATATTATGCACTTCCACCTTGAAAGTTTCTTTCACTTAACTCTTCTCTCTTTTACTTTTTAAAAGCCTTGTTTTCCTCACTATGACCTCATTCATGCTGTACCTCTAAGTATAAATATCTTTTAGCATTGTTCTTTCAGTTTAATTTTTCCTTATAATATTCCTTAGGATATTATCACATTCATTTTAAGTAATTGCCATCAATGATAACTTCCTAATATAAATAGTTCCACTTATCCCATTCATAGTTCATTACCCTTAAAATGTCAGTACTTGGGCTAGAAAGATAGCTAAGCTGTAAGCACTTGCTTACAAAGCCTGATGGCCCAGGTTCAAGTCTCTAATGTCCATGTAAAGCCAGATGCACAAAATAGAACATGTAACTAAGTTCTTTTGCAGTGGCTAGAGGCCCTGCATGCTCATTCATAGTTTCTCTCCCTCTCTCTCTCTCCCTCTCCTTGCATGTAAATAAAAATATTTAAAAAATAAAAGTGGGGCTGGAGAGTTAGATCAGCAGCTCAGACACGTGCCTACAAAGCCTAATGATCTGGGTTTGATTCCCCAGTACCCATGTAAGCAGATGCACAAAGTGATGCATGCATCTGGAGTGTTATTGCAGTGGCTAGATGCCCTAAAGCATCTCTCTCTCTCTCCCTCTCTCTCATCCTTCCCCCCTCTCTCTCCTTCCAAATAAATAAACAAAAATTAAAATGGAAAAGCATTCCAGACATCAACACCCAATATTAAATCAACTTGCTAAATCCTGCATACCATATTTCCTCAATGATTTCCCACATAGTCTCTTTGTCCTGTCCTATAGCCTCAGCAGTATGAAATCAGTACTTATTTCAACCCTGGGCTTTTGGATCACAATTCCAAAAATACTCTCCCTCCTTCCAATTTTCCTCTCCGAGAAATCCTTTCTCTTGCTCAAGTAGTTTTTTGAAAAAGTGTTGTGTTTTTTTTGTTTGTTTGTTTTGTGGGCAGGGGTGCTATGAATCAAGAGATCAAACTCAGAACATCTGGCATGCTAGATAAGCATTGTACAACTAAACTATACCCCAATTCTCTTTTCTTAAGCATTTTGTGAGTATGTAATATCCTTTCTCAAAATCACTATATATGTGTATGTTGTGTGTGTAATGTACAGAAGATAGTTTCCATTTCTTTTTTATATTCCATTCTTGCTACCATATGGCAAAATCCTAAGGCTATAATGGGTAGTTTAGCATATTAGCACTTGAAACCTCCTTAGTACCTATAATGCATGCCACTGTAGCATGACCACACGTCCTGGCCTCTGTAACACACATCTTCTCCCACCTATTCAATCAAACAATAACATAAGTATGATAGTATAGATTCATCTGAGGTTCCAAATCAGTTGAATTTAAAATAAACCAACCAGGCCTGACATAATAAAATGAGCCCTGTAAGAGTAGAGAGTCATCTCTGGCTTGTAGTTAAAGGACAAGTCAGAGATTCAAAGCATGATAAAGATCTGGCACACTAAAATACTTTGAAGATGGAGAAGGCTACATGGCAAGGACCTCAGAGTTACAGCTACAAGGAATTCATTCAACTTCAAGAATAAGTTTCAAAGCTGATTTTCATAAAAGTCCAGGTAAGAGCCAGTTTTCTGGACAACATGGTCAGTCTTGTGGTACTCTGAGAACCTGGCCATGTTGGATTTCTGACCCACATAACTGTCCACTAATAAATGGGTACTGTTTTAAAACTAAACAACATGTGGGAATTTAATACACAGAAATAAAATCTAAAACAGCCTTCATGGTGTGGAATCTAGTTTCTCCCAGAGTAAGGAGTCCAGAAAATATCAGGGGTGTAGCCACATGACTTCTGTGTAGAGAAACATTGCCACAGTCTGTGTTAAAAGTCACCATATTTAACCCTTCCCAAAGTCAAGAAGAGAGAAATCAGGCTCCCACCTTTTAAAGGGAGAAGTATCAAGTAATTTGAGGAAACATTTTTAAATAACAACAATAATGATTAATGCTCTCTTAAACTACTGCTAGATAATAGCTTATTTGATCCAAATGGCAACCCTCTGAAGTAGGTGGCTTTTTTTTTTTTTTACACATTTTATAAACAATGAAACTGAAGCACAGAGAAGATAAGCAATTTGCCCAAGGTCATGTAGAGCTGCTGGCTTGCTAAGTGCTAGTCTGAAAGTCTTACTTCAAACCCAAGTTTATAGCTACTTTGTGAATTTTAGTAGTGTATCTTAAAATATATTTCATGGTAAAACCTATGGAAGAAATAAAACATACTAACCAATGAAGATAAAAATATAGTCTGAGAAGTAGCCCTTATCCTACAAGCATGAGTTATTGAGTTTGGATTCCCAAGACTCACACAAATCTGGATGCTGTAGCAATAGTGCTTGTCAGTGAGAAGGGACGTGGAGACGGGACAATCTGCAGAGACTCATAGGCCAACTAGCTTAGAGAATTCAGTGGTGAACAAGAGATACTGCATCAAGAAAGATGGGAGGAGAGCACTGACACCCAAAAGTGGTCCTCTGACCTCCACAACCACACTGTGAACATGCATAAATACACACATACACACATCTTACATACATGCACCACCAAAAAACGAAAACACAACTGAGCAGATACATTAAATACATGTATAAAATTATCAAATATTGAAAAATAAAATTTGTATATATATGTATGTATATATGTATATATATGACTGTTTATAACTGAGTGAATTAGTACTTAGTAAATGACAATTTCTAAAGATAATTGATAACTGACTAATTCAAAGTCTACCTGGAAGGAAAATTATGGTGGTTTAAGACTCTGTCATCTATAATGCTCTCATAAACAATCTCAACTGCTCTGGATATCAAGAACTAGTATGTGCTTATCAAATTAATGAATGGCAAGAAGAGTAACTACATAAGAAATGACAGAATCAAGATTCTAAAGATCCTTTTAGTGGATAATTATAAAGCAAACCTAACACAGTGAAAATTTGTATGTGCATGGGGGAGTTATTTTTTGTTTTTATTTTTTAAGACATAATCTCACTATTTAGCCCAGGCTAACCTTGACCACATGACCCCCTGCTTCAGTCCTCCCAGTGTTCAGCTCCGGACACTATAAGCAAGTGCCCCCACTGTAGGTGAGCACATGCAAGGGCATGCATGTACATACACCACACAGAGAAGCAAAAAATAAATTAATTAAATAAATAAGAGGCCAATAGGGACCAACTGTTTAAACTGTATTGTTTTAAAAGGATATGTTTCTCAGATTAACACTTCATGGAAATATTTGATTGTCAACAAGTACCTTGAAGTATGAAATTATACATAGGTCATTAAAAATCAGTAACCATAAGAGAAAACCAGAAATGAACTGCACAAACATATTTTGGAAGTAAACATTTAAAAGTCTAATTTTGCAATTAAAACTCCTAATTTCCCTTCAAATATACATGGATGATTAAAAGACATCTTAGTTAAAACTTTGAAGAAATAGGAGCCAGTATCTCACTCAGTAAAGTGTTTGGCTTGCAAGAATGAAGACCTGAATTTAATCCCTAGTACCCAGGTAGAATGCTGGGCATGGTGGCACATGCATGTAATCTCAGCATTGGGTAGAAGGAGACAGGTGGATGCCTCAAGCTCGCTTGCTAAACAGTCTAGTCTAATTGATGAGCAACTGACCAAGCTCAAAAAGGACAATGGACCTAACGATAACACCTGACTTTTTCCTCTGACATCCACACACACTCACACAAGCACACATGCATTTATATCCACATACATGTGCACCCACATACGTACAAACATGTATGCACACAACAAACACATGCAAATAAATTATTTTTATTTTTATTTTTGGTTTGTCGAGGTAGGGTCTCACTCTGGTCCAGGCTGACCTGAAACAAATTATTTTAAAATAATTACATATGCTCCATATGTTCTTCATGGCCATATCATATTTGTAATATTAAAAATACTGTCTTTGGGGCTGGAGAGTTGGCTTAGCAGCTAAGACACTTGCCTACAAAGTCAAAGGACCCAGGTTTGATTCCTTAGGACCCACATAAGCCAGATGCACGAGGTTGTGAATGTATCTAGAGTTCATTTGCAGCAGCTGAAGGCCCTGGTGTACCCATTCTCACTCTTTCTGCCTCTATCTATCAAATAAATAAAAATTTAAAAATTAAAAAAAATAACTGTCTCTGGTGAGACTTTCAGGTAAGATGGCAGATTAGAAGCCTCACAAATGAAACCTGAGGACACAAGAGTTAAGATAATTAACAATGAGCTCTTTTTTGTAAGTGACAAGACCTGTAAATGTACTTAATAAGCAAGGTGAGATCTTTGTGGAGAAGCATAAGGAACTACTGTAATCAGGGTGTACCAGCTTGCCTTTCCAGAGCCAAGTGGGTTGGGTGATAGGAAGTGCTTCTCCCCAAACCAGCTTGCAAGATAGAAGCTAAAATTGAGGGCAAGGACAACCAGCTGAGCTCCATGGGAATACCATCAGGCAAAATTCCACAACATCATATCTTCTATATGCCAGCACCAAGAGAGTCAGAGAGTGCAGGGAGGCAAGGGCTTTCACAGGTCCCATCCCCCAACACTGAGCCCAGCTCAGACAAGCTGAAAGCCCTCCCATGAGGAAACTATCTTCTCAACTCAGTATAGGTAGGTAGAAGTGTGCTCCAACAGGGCCAATACATACCCCAACCAGGTTCTATAGTACTGAACTGGGAATACTAATCATATTGATACAGATTAAGAACAAAGTAGCTTTCTCCTGATAGGTCACTAGCTATGGACTGGTTCACAGAAATGTGGATGCCTAGAACTCATTTCTGATTCAGTCTCATTGAAGATGGCTTCTGGGCACCAACAACATGGTCCTGTTTTATCCTAAGTTGCTCTGGCTAAGCTTCCATGAGTGACCCCTTGCCCACTAGGCAATCAGGTCCCTCCCTACACACCTGAGGCTGATGATGAGATTCATTCTCACTGGATGTCTTGTTCATATAACTGGACATGAAGCACACGGGATGTCTGATTCACATAGGTGACATGAAACACATGAATATGCTTCTTAGCCCCCTGTTTGTCCCATGACAGAGAGAGACAGAGACCTTTCTCTATGTGGTCTCACTTCCCTCTTCCCAGCCTGACTTCTTTTTGAATTGAGTAAAGAACTTCTTTGTGCTTGGGTGCTTTCTTGCTTTGCTTTCCCCTCTTAGCTCACTCTAATATAAATCTGATTATTTGCTCTTCTCTTAGTCTGCATTTTCAACTTTTTGCTACCATGGATAAGAACCTGAAGCCTGAGAACTGCTGGCATGTGAGTTCTAACCCCACATAGAGCTCTCTCCCTTATCTGTGAAAGAAGCACACTTGATTTTAGAGTCAGCTTCCCCAGATGACTGAACTTTGAAATATATCACTTACCTCCTTCTTTCTTACAATATGCCTTTAAATTTATTGTAATTTGATTTCTTCACCTTCATCCTGGTAAACTTAAGATATTATGCACTTCTGCCTTGAAATTTTCTTCTCTCACTTAACTCTTATCTCTTTTTCTTTCTATTAAAAATATTTTTATTTATTTATTTGAGAGAAATAAATGAGTGAGATAGAGAAAGGGGGAGGGAGGAGAGAAACTAGCATACCAGGGTCTCTAGCTACCACAAACGAACTCCAGATGCATGTACCACCTTGTGCATCTGTCTTACATGGGTACTGGGGAATCTAACCTAGGTCTTTAGGCTTTGTAGGCAAGTGCCTTAAACACTAAGCAATCTCTGAAGTCCTCTTTTACATTTTTTTTAACCTCACCCTAACCCTTCTATGTCAGGGCAGGTTACTGAAGCAAAACATCATAGGCAAGGAAAAAACTTAAACCACATCCCACCAGGGCATTGATACAATGTATTGTCTGTCCTCCTTGATTTGATGTACATTTGTTATACTTTGCCTTTTTTGATCTGTCATACGTTAGAGATAACTTTTATTATTTTTAATATTTTTTCTTCTAATGCCTTTTTAAAAAACTTCCACTCTTGCATAGATATTTCAGGATACAAAATTAATGTGGAAATCAGTAGCCTTCCTACATACCAATAACAAACACTGAGGCTTAAATCAAGCAAAGAATTCTATTCACAATTGCTTCAAAAAATACCTTAGGATAAACCTAGCCAAAGGAGTGAAAAACCTTTACAATGAAAGACACTTAAGAAAGAAAAATAGACATAGAAAATGAAAAACCTTCCATGTACATGGAATGGAAGATTCAATATTGTAAAAAAAAAAATACTATCTTACCAAAAGCAATCTATAGATTTAATATTATCCCTATCAAAATTCAAATACCATTCTTCACTGAAAAAAATTAAAATCCATTTGGAAGTACAAAAGATCTCTGATACTCAAATCAGTCCTAAAGATATATGAAAGTCTCAGGATTCCTGATTTCAATGGAGTTTTACTCAGCTATAGGAAAATGAAAACACAAAAATTTCAGGTAAATGGATAGATCTGGAAAATACACAAAGCAAGGTAATTCAGGCTCAGAAAGACAAACGCTGCATTTTCTGAGATTGCATATTCATATCTAGCTTGGAAATTTTAGATATGTATATCATTTGGAGTGTGTTGTCTTATTGCTGAGACACCCAACCAGAAGCAGCATATGAGAGGAAAAGATGCTTACAGATTCCAGATAAAGTTTCAACATGGCTGAAGGAGCTGGCTTACTTCAGCAGACATCTATAGTAGAGAGGAAGAGAGGGAGAGAGAGAGAAAGAGAGAAGTCAGACCTCATGCTGGCTTTACTAGGGCTGAGCTGAACATCTGCCCCCAGTGACATACCTTCTCTAGTAGGGCTCTACCTACTAGAGACTTAAACAGGAAGCTGAATCTTAATCAAAACTACTTCAGGTCATGGGGGAAAATACATTTACACTCAAACAACCACAGAGGGTCAGGAGAGGCCAGTAAGCAATAAAGAAGCCACTGGGAGGGGAAGGGGAAAGGATGAGGGGGAGTGCAAGAGTAGAAGCTGTCAGATGAAAGTAGAGGGGCAGAATACTGAGGATGGGAAGATCTAAGTGGGGATGAGGTGGGAGAATGGAGAAAAAAGCAGAGGATGGGGAGAGTCAACCAGAATAAAAGATGATATATGAAAGCTATATGAAACTTGTTTGTAATCTAATTAAAATATATACTTCAAAAGAGTTTGTGAAGCACCTTGCCTGGGTGGATAATTCCTCTCCCAGAAGCCATAAGCTATTATAGGAAAGTTCCAGTGCCCTGGATGGTAAACCTTCCCAGGAGTTGTTCGTCTGGAAGTGACTTAAGGCCTCCAAAACAACACAATATATTTCCATTATTAATGGTTGCCCAAGATGGTAAGACTCCCCCCTCCATTGCTGAAGAAACCAGATGCATTTGTTGCAGAGCACTGAGAAATCAAGCTGGAATTGACCAGGGAAACTTTTCCTTCCTGACTAGCTATCATAGTTCTAGAAGGCACTATGCAAGGTGCCAGGAGAGAAAAAGCATCAACAATTATACCCATCTGTGGACTGTGCAAGCAACACAATCAGTGAGTTAATCAAGGTATGTCCATGGATGCTATGGTGACATGTCTCTTATGGGGTAACTAACTTCTCTCTGATGGACTTGAGGCCCACTCCACAGGAGGAAATTCATGCGTGGTACTGAAAACCTAGTCAAATGCCTATGGCTGAGTAGGTCATAGGCCCTAGGATGGAAGCTATTACTGTTTGGCTAAATGTTTATTTTGTGTCCATGAAATTTGCCTCCTACTATTTATGTTTATGCTAATGTGTTAGTACTACTCTCAGGTATGATTGGAGAAGCTTATTTTGCAGTTGGTGGTTATTACGGTGGATACGCAAAACTTGTCAGCATGCTAAGAATGACCATCAAGTGCTCAGTGATAAATGGGATATCCATATGTGCTTCATGGTCTAGGCAACATTACAGAAGAAGACACAGATCAAATGCAAGATCCAGAGTATGGAGAGGAATGCTGTAGAACATATGTCATGGACAGGACACAGCTGTTGCACTTATGACTTCACAGTAACTGTCATCACCTGAACGAATCTACACAATACTGAGCCTATCAATATTGATTATGGAAAATAGAGGATGGCACAAGGTCTCTATGTATACTGGAAGGGTAGTAAAAGTTAGTGGCTGCTGACAGATTAAGAGAAATTTTCAACAATGATGTAGCCACTGTCTTCAAAGGATAAATGAGAGGCTAGTATAGTTAAAGATCAAACTTCTCCTGGAGAGGGAGTAGAAAAGAAATTCACAACATGGGACTCATTACAAGATGTGATAGTCATGATATTATTAACATATTTGTAGGTGGTGTGTTTGGGGCCTATGTATTCAGGACAATAGCCCATTTGGTGTTTGTGCACTCCCAGCAGGTGAACTCAGTGCTGCCTGTTTGGGGCCCAAGTGTTTAAGGCTTCAGCTTGTTTGGGAATTGTACACTTTAGACTGTTGAAGAATGCTGTATGTGTGGGGCATATTGTGTTTGAGGCCTGTGCACTACTGGCAGGTGAGGTGTTCAGTGTGTTTGGGAACTACATCTCTAGAGGTAGGAGGGTTGCCATGAGTTCAAGGCCACCCTGAGATGACAGAGTTAATTCCAGGTCAGCCTGGACCAGAGTGAGACACTACCTCGATAAACAAAAAACAAAAAACAAAAAAAAATCAGAGTCAAATGATAATGAGAATATAACATACCAAAAATTTTGGGACACAATAAAGACAGTCCTAAGAGGCAAATTTATAGTTTTAAGTGCCTATGTTAAGAAATTAGAAAGGTCTCAAGTAAACAACCTAATGCTTCACCTTAAAGCCTTGGGAAAAGGAAAAACCAGGCAAACTGAAAATCAGTACACAGGAAGAAATAATAAAGATTAGGGCAGAAATTAATGAAATAGAAATGAATAAAAATAAAAACAATCCAAAGAATCAATGAATAAAGAGTTGGTTCTTTGAAAGGATAAACAAGATTGATAAACCCTTAGCAACTCTGACCAAAAGAAAGAGAGAAGAGACGCAAATTAATTAAACTAGAAATGGAAAAAGGCAGCATCACAACAGATACCAGAGAAATTCAAACAATCATAGGGACATACTATAAAAACACAAAGTATGAAAATCTGAAAGAATGATTTTCTTGATTTATATTACCTACCTAAATTAAATCAAGATAAGATTAATCACTTAAATAGACCTATAACAAGCATGGAGATCCGAGCAGTTATCAAAAATGTCCCAACTAAAAAAAGTCCAGGCACAGATGGATCCACTGGTGAATTTTACCAGACTTTCGTGGAGGTACTAACACCATTGCTTCTTTTTTTAAATTTTTTTATTTATTTTTATTTATTTCTTTGAAAGTGAGAAACAGAGAAAGAGGCAGAGAGAGAGAATGGAGGTTCCAGGGACTCCAGCCACTGCAAACAAACTCCAGACATGTGCACTCCCTTGTCCATCTGGCTAACATGGATCCTGGGACTCGAGCCTCGAATCAGGGTCTTTAGGCTTCACAGGAAAGCACTTACCTACCAAGCTATCTCTCCAGCCCACCATTGCTTCTTAAACTTTTCCATAAAATAGAAAAACAAGGAATCCTACCAAACTCCTTCTATGAAGCCAGCATCACCCTGATACTAAAACCAGGCAAGGACAAAACAACAAAAACAGAAAATTACAGATCAATCTCCCTCATGAACATAGATGCAAAAATTCTCAAAAAAATATTGGAACACAGAAATTAAGAATATAACAGAAAGATTATTCACACCAACCAAGCAGGCTTTATTCCAGAGATGCAGGGATGGTTCAACATATGCAAATCATTAAATATAATATATTATATAAATGCACTGAAGGACAAAAAAAATCACATGATCATCTCATTAGATACAGAGAAAGCATTTGACAAAATCCAATATCCCTTCATGATAAAAGTCCTGCAGAGACTGGAAATAGAAGGAACATATCTCAACATAATAAAGGCTATTTATGACAAGCCTACAGCCAACATATTACTAAATGGGGAAAACCTGGAAGCTTTTACACTAAAATCAGGAACCAGACAAGGGTGGCCACTGTCCCCAATTTTATTTAATATAGTACTGGAAGTCTTAGCCATAGTAATAAGGCAACAGACACACATAAAAGGGATACAAATTGGAAAAGAAGAGATCATGGACTTTCAGTTAAGATGGCAGCTTAGGTACCACACCAAAGCAGCCTGGGGGAAAAAAGACCAAAAAAACTCAGCAAAATACACACTTTTACTAAAAAGTGAGGTGTATAGGAAATTGAAATGGCAGCAGAGATGTAGGAGAGATCCAGAGCATCCAGAGCCCGCACAGCCGGCAAAAGCAGCCCTGGCAGCTCTGCCAACCATGGCAGCAGCAGCGCAATAGAAAGCCGCCAGGCTCGGCTTTAGCTGCAGGAAAAGCCAGGTGAGGGGAGCTTGCACTCACACCAGTGCTCTCCACAACTCAGGAAACATGATGGGAGAGCAGCAGTGAGCAATGGAGGAGCAGACCCCGAGGTAGAAGAACACGTGGAGTAGCGAGAGAACCAGAGGAGCTGCAGCTCCCTCCCCTCCACCACTGCCTGAGCCCAGCTCCAGCAAACAGAGCAGCATCCTGGGACCCGGCCACAACAACATGAGCTGACAGTGGGACCTAAGCAGGAGCAGAGTTCGGCAGCAACATCAGTGGCTCCGGCACCAGTAACAGCGGCCCCAGTAGCAGCAGACCCAAGAGTGGCAGCAGTGGCAAATCCCACAGCAGCAGCTTTAGTGGCAGCAGCAGCAGTGAACCCAGCAGCAGCAGCTTCAGCAGCAGCGGGGGCTCCAGCAGTGGCAGCTACAGCAACAGCAGCAGAGGCTGCAGTGGTGGGCACATCAGCAGCTTCAAAAGCTTCAGCAGCAGCAGTTCCAGAGCAGGGGTGCTGATCTGCAGGGCCACACTTGCCAGGCTCAGTTTGCCCCATAGGAAAACCCAGTGCCCAGCTCCAGAAATCAGAACAGCAGCCCAACGACCCAGGCAGCAACTTAACTGAGACTAAAATCAACCAAGGTAACTGGGATTGCATCAGGGAAGGGTCTCACTCAGTCACAAGCTGACTTGGATCCTTCAACAGACCAGAAATTTAAACTTCTTTGTTGATAGAGGATCTGGTCGTTATATTAACTACTCTTGCATACATACTTGGGGCTGTTCTTGATTGAATGTGTACAGTGTTTAGTTAACTTTTAGAATCTACCTGTATTTTATTCCACTCAGCTTGCTTGAATACTCCATAGCAGGGAAACTCAACACCTAGGAAGACCTTTGTAGATACTCTGAGAGTCTTAAGAGCCACACCTAACACCTTAAATTCCTACCCTGAAAATATGTAACATCAAATCAATTGATACAGCTAAGAATACCCAGCTAACTAGAAAATCCAAGCTTTAACTTAATCCAAGATGCAAAAATATATACATTATAACACAAGAAATACTAAAAAGCAAGATGATATAAACACAGTTAAAAGTATTAATGCATGAGAAATGTCCTCCAGTGAGAATGAGTTAGAGGAAATGTCTGAGAAAGAGTTCAAAAGAATGATTGTAAATATGTTCAAAGAGGTCAAAGAACAAATCAAAAGAATCAAAGAAGAAATCAAAGAAAAAATCAAAGAGGAAATCAAAGGAATCAAAGAAGATGCAGGACACCAATTTAATGAAATAAAGAAGGCAATACAAGACATAAATAAGGAAATAGAAATAATAAAGAAAAACCAGTCAGAATTGATAGCAATGAAGAACACAGTTAATGAAATAAAAACCTCTGTAGAAAATCTCACCAGTAGGATGGATGAGGGAGAGGACAGAATATCTAAACTAGAAGACCAGGTGGCAGATCTAATATAGTCCAACAAAGAGAAAGACAAACTTATAGAAAAGTATGAGTGGGAATTTCAAGATATTTGGGACATTATGAAAAGATCCAATATAAGAATTCAGGGCATAGTAGAAGGAGAAGAATTCCACTCCAAAGGCATAGTAGGCATCTTCAACAAAATCATAGAAGAAAATTTCCCCCAAAATGGGAAAGGGGTGCCAATGCAGACACAGGAAGCCTTTACAACCCCAGTCAGACGAAACCTGTAAAGAACCTCTCCTTGCCATATTATAATCAAACTTCAAAACACACAACCCAAGGAAAAAAATATTGAAAGCAGTTAGAGAGACAAATCAAGTTACCTACAAAGGCAAGCCCATCAGGATTACAGCAGATTATTCAACACAAACTTTAAAAGCCAGAAGGGCTTGGAATAATATATTCCAAGTTCTGAAAGATAACAACTGTCAACCAAAGTTGCTTTATCCTGCAAACCTATCCATTCAAATAGACAGAGAAATAAAGATACTCCATGACAAAAGCAGATTAAAGGAGTATTTGAAGACAAAACCAGCTCTACAGAAAATATTTGATAGAATCCTCCATGCTGAAGAAAAGGAAAAGCACACATATAAGGAACCTAGAAAAAACAAGCAATACTCAAATACTAGTTAACACAAGAGAGCACAGGTAGAACCGGAAACAAAGACAAAAAAAAATGGGAAACATAAATACACACCTTTCAATAATATCTCTTATTATCAATGGCCTCAATGCCCCAAAGAAAGACATAGGTTTGCAGACTGGGTTAAAAATCAGGATCCTACAATGTGATGTCTCCAAGAAAGTCACCTTTCTACAAAAGATAGACATTATCTTAGGGTGAAAGGTTGGAAAATGGTGTTTCAAGCAAATGGGTCTAGCAAACAAGCAGGTGTTGCTATCCTAATTTCTGACAAGGTAGACTTCAGTCCAATATTAGACAAGAAAGATAAGGAAGGTCACTTTATATTGGTTAAGGGCACACTCCAACAGGAGGACATTACAATCCTAAACATATATGCACCTAACACGGGGGCTCCCAAATTTGTTAAAAAAACACTATTAGAAATAAGGTCACAGCTAACACCAGATAACTCTCAACAATTGACAGGTCATCCCAGGAAAAAACAAACAGAGAAGCATCTGTACTAAATGAGGTCATAGAAGGAATGGACCTAACAGATATATACAGGACATTTCATCCAAAGGCTGCAGAATATATATTCTTTTCAGCAGCACATGGAACATTCTCTAAAATAGACCATGTATTAGGACACAAAGCAAATCTAAGCAAATTCAGGAAAATGAAATAATTCCTTGCATTCTATCTGACCCCAATGGAATTAAACTACAAATCAGTAGCAAGAAAGGCTATAGGGCATACACAAAATCATGGAAACTAAACAATACACTACTAAATGATGAATGGGTCAATGAAGAAATCAAGAAGGAAATCAAAAAACTTAGAGTCAAACGATAATGAGAGCACAGCATATCAAAATCTCTGGGACACAATGAAGGCAGTTCTAAGAGGTAAATTTATAGCCTTAAGTGCCTATATTAAGAAATTAGAAAGGTCTCAAGTAAATGACCTAATGCTTCACCTGAAAGCCTTGGAAAAAGAAGAACAAGGCAAACCAAAAATTAGTAGACGGGAAGAAATAATAAAGATTAGGGCAGAAATTAATGAAATAGAAACAACAACAACAACAAAAAAAAAAACAGTTCAAAGAATTAATGAAACAAAGCGTTGGTTCTTTGAAAGGATAAACAAGATTGATAAACCCTTAGCAAATCTGACCAAAAGAAAGAGAGAAGAAACACAAATTAATAAAATCAGAGATGAACAAGGTAACATCAGAATGGATTCCAGAGAAATTCAAAAAATCACAGGGACACACTATAAAAGCATATACTCCACAAAGTATGAAAATCTGAAAGAAATGGATGATTTCCTTGATTTATATGATGTACCTAAATTAAATCAAAATGAGATTAATCACTTAAATAGACCTATAACAAACATGGAGATCTGAACAGTTATCAATAATCTCCCAACTAAAAAAAGCCCAGGCCCAGATGGATTCACTGCTGAATTTTACCAGACCTTTAAGGAAGAGCTAACACCATTACTTCTTAAGCTTTTCCAGAAAATAGAAAAAGAAGGAATTCTACCAAACTCACCCTAACACTAAAACCAGGTAAAGATAGAACAAAAAAAGAAAATTACAGACCAATCTTCCTCATGAACATAGATGCAAAAATTCTCAACAAAATATTGGCAAACAGAATACAGGAGTATACCAAAAAGATCATTCACCCTGACCAAGTAGGCTTTAATCACAGAGATGCAGGGATGGTTCAACATATGCAAATCTATAAATGTAATATGTTATATAAATGGGTTGAAGGACAAAATTCACATGATCATCTCATTAGATGCAGAGAAAGTATTTGACAAAATCCAACATCCCTTCATGATAAAAGTCCTACAGAGACTGGAAATAGAAGGAACACATCTCAATATAATAAATGCTATTTATGACAAGCCTACAGCCAACCTGTTACTAAATGGGGAAAAACTGGAAGCTTTTCCACTAAAATCAGGAACAAGACTAAGGTGTCCACTGTCCCCACTTTTATTTAATATAGTTTTTGAAGTCTTAGCCATAGCAATAAGGCAAGAGACACACATAAAAGGCATACAAATTGGAAAGTTATCATTATTTGCAGATGACATGATTCTATACATAAAGAAACCTAAAGACTCTACTAGCAAACTGTTAGAGTTGTTCAAAACCTACAGCCATGTAGCAGGATACAAAATAAATACACAAAAGTCAGTAGCCTTCATATATGCTAACAACAAACACACAGAGGATGAAATCAGAGAATCACTCCCATTCACTATTGCATCAAAAAAAGTAAAGTACCTTGGAATAATCCTAACCAAGGAAGTAAAGAATCTCTACAATGAGAACTTTAAAACACTCATGCAAGAAATTTCAGAAGACACTAGAAAGTGGAGAAACACCCCTTCTTCTTGGATTGGCAGAATAAATATTGTGAAAATGGCAATCTTACCTCAAGCAATCTACACATTTAATGCAATCCCTATGTGGTGGTTTGATTCAGGTGTCCCCCATAAACTTAAGTGTTCGGAATGCTAGGTTCCCAGCTGATGGATATTTGGGAATTAATGACTCCTGGAGGCAGTGTATTGTTGGGATGCGGGCTTATGGGCTTTATAGCCAGTTTCCCCATGCCAGTGTTTGGCACACCCTCCTGTTGCTGTGGTCCACCTTCTTTTGGCCAGGGGGTGATGTCCACCCTCTGCTCATGCCATTGTCTTCCCCTGCCATCATGGAGCATCCCCTCAAGCCTGTAAGCCAAAATAAATCTCTTTTTCCCAGAAGCTGCTCTTGGTTGGGTGATTTCTACCAGCAATGCGAACTGGACTGCAACACCCTATCAAAATTCCAAAGGCATTCTTCATGGAAATATAAAAAACAATCCAAAAATTCATTTAGAAGCCCAATAAACCTCGAAAATCTAAAATAATACTGAACAACAAAAATAAGGCTGGTGGTATCACCATACATGATTTTAAGCTATACTACAGAGCCATAGTAAAAAAAAAAAACAGCATGGTACTGGCACAAAAACAGGCATGTAAATCAATAGAACACAATAGAGGACCCAGATGTAAGCCCAAGTAGCTATAGCCACCTGATATTCGATAAAAATACCAAAAATACTCAGTGGAGAAAAGGCAGCCTCTTCAGCAAATGGTGTTTTGAAAACTGGATATATATCTGCAGAAGGATGAAAATAGACTCTTCTCTCTCACCATGCACAAGAATTAAGTCCAAATGGATTAAAGACCTTAACATCAGACCTGAAACTCTGAAACTGCTAGAGGAAAAAGTAGGGGAAACCCTTCAACATCTTGGTCTTGGCAAAGACTTTCTGAATACAACCCCAATTGCTCAGGCAATAAAACCACAGATTAATCACTGGGACCTCATGAAATTACAAAGATTTTGCACTGCAAAGGACACAGTGAAAAAAGCAAAATGGCAACCTATAGAATGGGAAAAATCTTAACCAGCTATAGATCTGAGAGAGGATGAATATCTAGGATATACAAAGAACTCAAAAAGTTAAATAATAAGGAATCAAACAAGCCAATCAAAAAATGGGCTATTAGCTAAATAGAGCATTCTCAAAAGAAGAAATATGAATGGCATATAAGCATCTAAAAAAATGTTGTATGTTACTAGTCATCAGGGAAATGCAGATTGTTCACCATCATGAAAACAAATGATCATAAATGTTGGCGGGGATGTGGAAAAAAAGGAACCTTTCTACACTGCTGGTGGGAATGCAATGTGGTCCAGCCATTGTGGAAAACAGTGTGGAGGTTCCTAAAGCAGCTAAAGATTGATCTACAATATGACCCAGCTATAGCACTCCTAGGCATATATCCAAAGAAATCATCTCATTTCCTTAGAAGTACATGCTCAACCATGTTTATTGCTGCTTAATTTATAATAGCTGGGAAATGGAACCAGCCTAGATGTCCCTCAACTAA
This sequence comes from Jaculus jaculus, assembly GCF_020740685.1. NCBI lineage: Eukaryota > Metazoa > Chordata > Mammalia > Rodentia > Dipodidae > Jaculus > Jaculus jaculus. The sequence continues at coordinate 72,593,494 of NC_059108.1, read as the reverse complement.
TGAGTGGATAATGAAGATGTGGCACATTTACACAATGGATTTCTACTCAGCAGAAAAGAAAAATGAAATTTGCAGAAAAATGGATGGACCTGGAACTGATTATACTAAGTAAGGTAACCCAGGCCCACAAAGCCAAGCACCACATGTTCTCTCTCATGTATGGATCCTAGCTATAGATGATTGGGCTTCTGCATAAGAAGGAAAATACTTGGTAGCAGAGGCCAGTAAGTTAAAAAGGAGATATAAAGGGAAGAGATTGAGATGGGGAGGTAATATGATGGAGAATGTAATTTCAAAGGGGAAAGTGTCCAGAGGGGAGGGAAGGGAATTACCATGGGATTTTTTTTTTATAATCATGGAAAATGTTAATAAAAATTTAAAAATTAAAAAAAGAAGTGATCCTGTTATCATTATTTGCAGATGACATAATACTATACATAAAGGATCCTAAAGACTCTACCAGCAAACTGTTAGATCTGATAAACACTTATGGTCACGTAGCAGGATACAAAATAAACACACAGAAATCAGTAGCCTTCCTATATGCTAACAACAAATACACAGAGGATGAAATCAGAGAATCATGCCCATCTACAACTGTACCAAAAAAAAATAAATAAATAAAAATAAAGTATCTTGGAATAAACCTAACCAAGGAAGTGAAGGATCTCTACAATGAAAACTTTAAAATACTCAATCAGGAAATTGCAGAAGACAGTAGGAAATAGAAAGACATCCCTTTCTCTTGGATCAGAAGAATCAATATTGTGAAAATGGCAAGATTACTATAAGCAACCTACACATTTAATTCAATCCCCATCAAAATTCCAAAGGCATTCTTCATGGAAATAGAAAAAAATCCAAAAATTCATTTGAAAGCACATAAATTCTTGAATATCTAAAACAATTCTGAGCAGAAAAAATAAGGCTGGTGGTATCACCATACCTGATTTTAACCTATATTACAGAGCCATACTAACAAAAACAGCATGGTACTGGTTCAAAAGTGTGGAGAGCCCCTCGGGCCAAGCCCTAAAGATGGCACCTGATGGAAGTTCTATGCTTGGGACAAACAAGTCCATATTTGGAGGAGCTCTCCCTCACCACTGCTCATTGGCTTCTGATGCTTCCATATTTGGAGGAGCTCGCCCTCACCGCTGCTCATTGGCTTCTGATGCTTGCCTGGAGAGGTTGCGTAGCCTGGGGTGATTGGGCGGAGTGACTGCGCTTATAAGGAAGCACCGCCCAAGGCTCGGGGGAGATGAAGCTTGAAGTTGCCTGAATAAACTGCTGTAAGAAGAACTGGTGGTTGTGTCTTCCTTGCTGGTCGAGGCGGACACGACACAAAAGCAGACATGTAGATCAATAAAACAGAATCAAGAACCCAGATGTAAGTCCGGGTAGCTATAGCCACCTGATATTAGACAAAAATTCCAAAACATACTCATTGGAGAAAAGACAGCCTTTTCAGCAAACGATGCTGGGAAAACTGGATATTTATCTGTAGAAGGAAGAATTTAGATTCTTCTCTCTCTCCATGCATAAGAATTAAGTCCAAATGGATTAAAGACCTTAACATCAGACCTGAAACTCTAAGACTGCTAGATAAAAAAGCAGGGGAAACCTTTCAACATATTGGTCTTGGCAAAAATTTTCTGAATATAAATCGAATTGCTCAGGCAATGAAACCACAGATTGACTGCTGGGGCCTCATGAAATTATAAAGACTTTGTATGGCAAAGGACACTGTGAATAAATCAAAGAGGCAACCTACAGAATGGGAAAAAAATTTGCCAGCTGTACATCTGATAGAGCATTAATATCTAGGATAACAAAGAACTCAAAAATTATATAATAAGAAATAAAACAGCCCAATTAAATGAGCTATAAAACTAAATAGAGAGCTCTCAAATGAAATAATATGGATGACATATAAGCATCTAAAACAATGTTCTACATCAGAGAAATGCAGCTTAAAACTACATTGAGATCCCATCTCTCTCCGGTCAGATTGGCCACCATCATCATGAAAACAAATGACCATAAATGCTGGCAAGGATGCAGAAAAAGAGGAACCCTCTACACTGTTGATGGGAATGCAATCTGGTCCAGCCATTGTGGAAATCAGTGTGGAGGTTCCTAAGACAGCTAGAAATAGCTCTAACATATGACCCAGCTATAGCAATCCTAGGCATATATCCCAAGGACTTATCTCATTCCTTAGAACTACATGCTCAACCATGTTTATTGTCACTCAATTTATAATAGCTGGGGAATGGAACCAGCCTAGGTGTCCCTCAACTAATGAGTGGATAATGAAGATGTGGCACATTTACACAATGGAGTTCTACTCAGCAGTAAAGAAAAATTAAGTTATGAAATTTGCAGGAGAATGGGTCTATCTGGAAAGGTTTATACTAAGTGAGGTATCCTAGGCTCAGAAAGCCAAACATCATATGTTCTGTCTCATATGGCGATCCTAGCTACAGATGATTGGGCTATGTGTGAGTAGGAAGAAAACTCAGTAGCAAAGGCCAGTAATCTAGAAAAGATATATAAAGGGAATAGAAAAGAAGATATGGGTTCTTAATAGGATGGTATTTTATATACGTAATTAGAAGCATAGATTAATGGGGGGTGAAAAGTCCTCAGAGAGGTCAGGGGAAGAAATTGAGTAAAGGAAAGGTGGAGGGAGGGCTAACCATATCTAAGAGGATTTAAATAAATCATATTGAAACTTACTTTTTTGGATAATGGAACACCCATGAGCCACAGATTGTTACTAGAAAATTTTCAATGCAGTGATGGGATACCTTTCAGTGAGTTGTTGGTCAGGGTGGTCCTTGGTGCCCCCAAAACATTACAGGCCATTGCTGAGGCCCTTGGCTTCCCACCAGGAATAAATGGTAAGAACCTGTTGCTTGAAGACTGAACATAATTGGGCTGCAAGGCCACTGAAAAATCCTGCTGGAACTGAGCTGATAACCTCCTCCATGTAGACCTGCTGGCAGAAAGCTGGAAGAAGCCATTGTGCCTGCAGTTCAATTGGAGAGAGAGAGAGAGATCACCAGTGAAAATACTCAACAGGGACACTGAAAGCCTTATATTTTTCCAGCCCGGCTAAATGAGCCAACAGGTGTAATAGTGGCACATCTGTCATGGTGGAAACCAACTGCCCAATAGTTGGACTGGAGGCCTGCTCCATGGGAGGGAATACATCCCTGATATTGAAAATTTAAAACAGGGGTAGTCATGAGCCCTAGGGGTGAAACATCTGCTGCTGTCTGACTAAATGTATATACTATGCACATCAAACTTCCCAGCAACCACTTCTCTTAATGTTCATACCAAAGTATAATAATGTTGTTCCCCTTTAGGATAGAAAAGCTTATCTTTTCAGATGGCACTGATCTTGGGATGACTCAGAAGGCATCATGGTGCTGGGAAGAAGTGACAGAGGAGTGCTCAGCACTGCAATATCTCTATCATACCTTTCAAGGCTCAGGGTACATTGTGAAAGAGGTGGCAGAAAGGATGTAAGAGCCAAAGGAAGGGTAGGACTCCTTACAATGTGCTCCTCCCGACTCAAAATAGCCTTAATATCCATGATCTCACAGTGCCTGACACTAACTACAGAAGTACATCATAATAGGAGGAAAATATCATGACATCAAAATAAAAGAGAGACTGAGATGGGAGGGGATATGATGGAGAATGTAGTTTCAAAGTGGAAAGTGGAGAGGATGAGCATTACCATGGGATATTGCTTACAATATGGAAGTTGTTAATAAAAATATAATAAGTAATAAAAAATACACAAGCTAGCAGGGTGGATTAAAAAAAAAGGTCCTGCATAGTTTAAATGGGATAAGCAGTATTTATGTAGGGAGAGTTTGATGTATGTAACCTCTCTTTTAGCCAATGACTATTGAGAGCTTAACACTGGAGAACATAATCTTTGTTTTCATAGGATTCTGATCTGGTTCCCAATTCCAGATATGTGTTCCTTTACACTGATCAAATATCTCAGCCAGTCAGAAAGCTATTGGTCACCCACCAAGGCTGGGTGCTACTGTTGCACTGGCATGTCCATATTGTCAGGGTGTGTGCTTCTGAGTAGCTTACACTTCTGGTTGCTCAGACCATTGTTAGCCCCAAGAAGCGTATTCAGCACTTTCTAACACTAGTCAGGATAACTGTCTGAAGACTGGCTGTCTTCTGTTGGGCACTGCCAGGCACAGGCTGGAGCCTTCAGGAGAGGGGCCTGAGATTGTAGGCAGGGCTAAGTACCCCCAGGCTACAGGAGGCCACTCCCTCTCCAAGCCCAATATACTCAAATGTAGGCTCTGCCCATAGCCCTGTAGCCTTTGGCCTGTTGCCTAGGAAACTCCTTATCAGCCTTCACACAGACCTTCCCCCTGCCATTACCTATGTCCTGGTTGGAATGAATGTCCCCATATGCTAATTAGGCATCAGAAATAACCTTGGTATGTCCAATCCCCTTAGGACACTTCCCCCCATCCTCAGATGCTTATAAACCCATTTCACTGACAATAAACAGAGAGAGCTGTTCAACTATCTCCCAGGAGTATTTCTTTGGTCATGTGCTCACCTACTCTGGTTGCCTAGGTATCTTTGGGGGAAACTGTGACTGGCCCCCCAGAGGACACAGTAACCCATGTCTGCTGTCTCTATGTCAGCAGCATATGGTGTCTTCAGCAATAGGGTCTTACCTTATGCCTTAGGTGGGTAATATGCTGACTTTATTCTCCATTGGAGAATCTCTTCTTCTTTTTCTGAAGGTAGTAAGAACTGAGGAGACAAACTATGCCTCACACTTCAGCCAAGCGACAGCTAAAACCATAGAGGAATTGGAGATATGAACAAGAGTGCTGCTTCCATGCTGAACTTGCTAATCAGTGCCAGGGTGAAGGATAAAGACATTGAGGATACTTAACACTTACCAAAGCAGAGATCCAGAGGCTCCTAAGAGTTCATCACTGAAGTAGTCTTACAACTCACTAACCATACCTCAGGAAACATTGTAGAAGAGAGGGCAGAAATATTGTAAGAGCCACAGGTTGAGATATCATGCCCAGAGGTATTTTCTTTTCCCCCAAATAACTGATGGCTGCTCCCACAATACATAACCCACAACCCCATAGGGGATATCTTTAAACCCACTGAGGAGAGTCCTCAGTGGAATAGGGGCATAGAGGAGGGAAAGGAGGGTACCAACACATGATTTATCTACATAAAATATTTTGTTAATAATAATAATAATAATAAATGGATACTTCTATCTGCTGTCTTCAAGAAACCCACATCAAAACTAAGGATAGACACCTCCTCAGGGTGAAAGGATGGAAAATAATTTTCCAAACAAATGAAAATAAGAAACAAGTAGCTGTGGCTATATTAGTATTTGGTAAAATATACTTTAAACCAAAAGTAATCAAAAAGTACAAGGAAGGCCACTTTTTAATCATGAAGGGAACAATTGAGAAAGAGGACATCATAACCATAAATCTATATATACCAAACACAGGTGCACTACAGTTCATAAAACAAAACCTACTTGAAAAAAAAATCAGGAATAAACAAAAATATCATCATAGTAGGGGACCTTAATACCCCAGTAACATCAATAGACAGTTCATTCAAGCAGAAAACCAACAAGGAAATAATAGATCTTAACAACATCATAGATCAATTACACATAACAGACATCTACAGAATATTCCATCCCAATCCTACAGAATACCCATTCTTCTCAGCAGCCCACAGAACCTTCTCCAAGATAGATCATATGTTAGGGCATAAAACATGCTTCCATAAATTCGGGGAAACTGTGTAACTTCCTGCATCATATAGGACCATAGTGCCTTACAGCTAAAAAATGACAACCAGAGAAACAGCAGAAAGTACCCTAACTCTTAGAGACTGAATAACACACTATTAAATAATGAATTGATCATGGAAGAAATTTTAAAAATGTGAAATTTCCAGAACTGAATGATAATGAAAACACAACATACCAAAACTGGGACACAATGAAGGCAGTCTTAAGGAGAAAATTCATAGCACTGAATACCTTCATAACAAAGGTAAATATAAAATTAATTACCTAACCATCCACCTAAAGGTATTGCAAAAACAGCAACAATCAAACCCTAAGAGTGCCAGATGGAGATAAATAATTAAGATTATGTCTGAAATTAATGAATTTGTAACTAAGAAAACAATTAAGAAAATTGACAAACCAAGAGATGGTTCTTTAAAAAAAAATAAATAAGATTGATGAAACCCTAGCAAATTTGATAAAGCAAAAAAAAAAAAAAAAGGTAGTATCAAATTAACAAAATTAGAAATAAAAAGGGAGAGGTCACAATAGTCATCAATGAAATTGGAAGAATCATCAGGACATATTTCCAAAACCTCTATTCCTCAAATTTGTATAATAAGGAATAAATGGAGGAATTTCTAGACACATACTACCTGCCAATTCTAAACTCAGAAAATACTGAGCTCTTAAACAAACCTACCACATCCATTGAGACTGAAAATGTAATCAAACACCTTCCCCCTCACCCCCTCCGCCGAAAAAAAGTCTAGGGCAGGATGGCTACTTAGCCAAATTCAATCAAACACTCATTGAAGAACTGAAGCCACATTTTTCCAAATTGTTTCACATAATCAGAGGATAGAGAATTCTTCCAATTCCATTTATGAAACTAGCATCACCCTAATAACAAAACCTGACAGAGATAAATTGAGGGAAAAAAAAAACAACTATAGGCCTGTATCACTGACAAATTTAGATATACAGACACTGAAAAAAAATCTTTGCAACATCAGTTCAACAACAAATCAAAAGCATTATTCACTTTGATCAAGGAGGCTCCATCATAGGAATGCAGGGGTGGTTCAAAATACAAAAGTCATTTAATGTAACTCACTACATAAATCAGCTTAAACAGAAGAATCACATGATCATCTCAATAGATGCAGAGAAGTCCTTCAACAAAACACAACATCACTTCATGATCAAAACACTGGTGAAGGTATTGAGGGTTTATACCATAGCATAACAAAAGCTAATAAAGCACCTAAAGCACAAATAACAATTAATGGGGAAAGACTCAGGGAGGTCCCATTGAGACTAAGAACAAGACAGGGATACCCATTCTTATCACTGCTCTTCAACATAGTACTGGAAGTCCTATCCCAAGGCATAAGACAGGCTAAAGAAATGAAAAAGATACAAACTGGAAAAAAAATAGGTCAAATTAGCCCTATTTGCAAATGGCATGATCCTATACATAAGTGACCTGAAAGACTCTACCATAAAACTTTTGACTGTCATAAATATCTTTTGCAAAATGGCAAGATACAACATTAACACATAAAAATCAGCAGCCTTTTTTTCTTTTATTTTTTATTATTTTTATTACGGACATATTTAGTATGTAAACAACATATGTTGGTACCATCCTTTCCCTCCTCCCTGCCCCATTTTCTGTCTTCAACCCTGTAGGGATTGTGGGACATGCATTATGGGAGGGAGAGGCAATGTCTCTGTGCAAAATGTCCCAATCTGTGGTCCTAACAATCTTTCCACCCCAACTTCCACAAAATTTCCTGAGCCATGCTGGGAGAATTTTAAGTCTATTTCAGTGATGGGCACTAAGGAGCATCTGGATCTCTGATCTGGTAGGTGTTGATTGTACTCAGTGTCTATATCCATAACCCTTCTGCTGATATCAGATTCACTAAGAAAGCAGCACTCTTGCTCATTTTCCCAATCCTCTGTGTTTTCACCTGGGGCCAGGGTGGAGTGTACTGTGTCATTATCTTTTCAGATACAGCTCCTTTCTGACAAACAGAAGCAGATTCTCCAACAGAAAAAGAAGTCAGCACCAGTCAAATGGGATAACCATTATTAATTTAGAGGGAATTAGAAGGGTGTAGACCCTCTTACAATCCAAGGTTAGTGGGAGCTTAACAATGAGAAAGCAGAATCATTATCTGGATACCATTCTGACTAGTTTCCCAGTTCCAGATATGGTTTCCTTCCCACTGAGTGGATCTATTAGGCAATCCAAGAGCAGTTGGTTACCCACCATGGCTGTGTGCCACTACTGAACTTGTGTGAGCATCATGTCAAGTTGACTGCTTCTGAGTAGCTTAGACTTTGAGTTGTTTGGACAGATGTTGGCCACATGAAACATGCTGCAAGCACAGAGCACCAAGTTACCCAGTTGGAAGCCAGAATGGAGCCAGTCCCCAGATGGTTAGCCTATTTAGTTCTGGAAAGCGCTACATGGCTTACTGGGGGAAAGTGGCCAAAGTTGTGAGAAAGCAGGGTTTAAGAGCTACTAAAAAGCAACTAACAAATAATCTGACAAGGCATACACATATGTGCAATGGTGCCACTCAGCTTTGGTGGATAATCAGTGGTTTTCTGATTGGCTAAGAGACCCAGTCAGTATAAAGGCGCCTATAGAATCCCATGGAGATCAAGATTATGGTATCCTATGACAAACTCCCACAAGTCTGGCTAAAAGAGGGGCTACATCCATCAAAACCTCTCTAAATTAACATTATTTATCCCATTTAACTATGATGACTTCATTCCCCATTGGAGAATCTGTTCTTTTTTAGAAGGTAGCAAGACCCTAGGGTAAAAACCGCTCCTCACAGTTCAGCTAAGGCCCAGGTGAAGAAACCACAGAGGATGTAAAGGGATGAACAAGAGTGCTGCTTCCATGGCAAGTCTGACAATCTAAACCAGGGTGAAGGAGACAGATGCTGAAGATACTAAACACCTACAAAAGCAGAAGTCCAGAAGCTCCTCAGAGATTAAGACTAAAGCAGACTTAAAACACAACCACCATGGCTCAGGGAATTTTGATGAAGGAGGGGTTGTAAGAGCCACAGGATTGATGGCATACACAGAGGCATACCCATACCTCAATGACTGACTTCTGCTCTCACAATACATAACCCACAACACCATGGGGAATATGAGAGAGAGAGAGAGAGAGAGAGAGAGAGAGCGAGCGCAGCCAGGGCCTTTAGCCATGGCAGACGATCTCCAGATGCATGTGTAACCTTTTCACCTTGTATATCTGGCTTACATGGGTAGTGGGGAATCAAACCTGGGTCTTTTGACTTTGCAGACAAGCACCTTAACTGATAAGCCATCACTTGAGCCCCAAAGCATATTCTTAATTTTTCAAAAAAGCCACAGTAATCAAATACTAAGCTGGGTATAATGGTGCTTGTCTTTAATCCCAGCACTTGAGAGACAAAGTTAGGAGGATTGCCTTGGGTTCCAGGTCACACTGAGACTACATAATGAATTCCAGTTCAGCCTGTGCTAGAGCAAAACCCTATCTTGAGAAAAAAAATTACATACATAGAAATAACACTAACCAATGAAGTGATAGACCTATATAAAGAAAGCATAAAAACACTCAAGAAAGAAATTGAGGAGGGGCTGGAGAGATGGCTTAGCAGTTAAGCGCTTGCCTGTGAAGCCTAAGGACCCTGGTTCGAGGCTCGGTTCCCCAGGCCCCACATTAGCCAGATGCACAAAGGGGCGCATGCGTCTGGAGTTCGTTTGCAGAGGCTGGAAGCCCTGGCGCGCCCATTCTCTCTCTCTCCCTCTATCTGTCTTTCTCTCTGTGTCTGACGCTCTCAAATAAATAAATAAATTAAAAAAAAAAAGAAATTGAGGAGGACTCAAGAAGACGAAATGACCTTCTGTGCTCCTGGATGATAGAATTAATATTGTGAAGATGGCAGTTCTACCAAAAGCAATATACAGATTCAATACAACACCAATAAAAATTCCAATATTATTCCTCACAGAGAAAATTTTGAGAAAAAATAATCTCAAAGTTCATATGGAATGACAGAAAGTCCCAAATATACAAACATATCCTCAGCAAAAGAAACACTTCAAGAGGTGTCACCATACACAATCTAAAGCTATACTACAAACCCATAGTAACAAAAGCAGCATGGTACTGGTATAAAAGCCAACATATAGATCAATGGTACAGAATTGAAGACTCAGCCCTTAGTTCAAGAAACTACAGCTACTTCACCTTTGACAAAGGTGCCAACAATGGAGAAAAGACGGCATCTTCAGCAAATGGTGCTGGACAAATTGGATAACCACGTGTAGAAATATGAAACTAAACAACTTTTCTCACCATGCACAAAAATCAACTCCAGATGGATTAAAGGCCTTAATATAAGACCCAAAACTCTCAAACTACTGTATGAAAAAAAAATAGAGGGAACTATCAAGATATAGGGGTGGAGACAGTCTTCATAAACAATACTCCAGTAGCCCAGGAAATAAAATGACCACTCAACCAGCCAGATCACATGAAGATAAAAAGGTTTTGTACAGAGAAACATACCATAAATAGCATCCACAGACTACCCACAGAATGGGAAAAAAATATTCACCAGCTAGCTATAACATTGACAGAGGCCTAATGTCCAGAATCTACAAAGAACTAAAAAAAACTAAGCAATAAAAAAAAAAAATCAAATAATCCATTCAAAAAGAGAGGCAGAGAATTGAATAGGGAGTTCTCAAAGGAAGAAATTCAAATGGCTAATAGTTGCTTAAGAAAATGTTTAATCATCTAGGAAATGCAATTAAAACAACTATGAGATTCCACCATGGCAGTCATTAAAAAATCAAGTGACAATAAGTGTTGGTGAGACTGTGGGCAAAGAGGGATCCTCATCACTGCTTGTAGAAGTATAAACTGGTAAAACCATTATGGAAATCAATAGGAAAACACCTGAAAAAGATGAAAATAGAGCTACCAACTTATCTAGCCATTCATCTACTAGACATCTACCCTAAAGGCTCTACTCTTCACTACAGAGATATTTCCTCAAACATGTTTATAGGTACTCAATTCCCATTAGTGAAGAACTGGAACCAACACAGATGCCCATTATTTGATATGGATAAAGAAGATGTGATACATATACACAATAGAATTCTACTTAGTGGTAAGGAAAAATGACATAATGAAATTTGTAGGAAAATGGACAGATCATACTAAGCAAACACATAAGCACAGGAAGGCAAATGATGCATATCTCTCTCATCTGTGGTTCCTAAACTGAAAGAGCTTGTGTTTCAGGCATACCTGACAGACAACTTAAGGGACAAATAAGAGGGATGTAAGGGTTTGTGGAGAGGAAAACAGGATGGAGGGATATACAAAAAAAATCCAAAATGAATTGGTACCATAGAAATCTTTCTCCTGAATAGCAGACTAAAAGATGTAATACTCAATATAAACATGGAGACATCATCTGGTAAGAAAGGCCTTGGAGAGGGTGGGATGAAGCCTAACCTTAAAATATTTGGCTCTGGTTTGTACCTTCCAGTACCAGAAAAGGGTTACAACCTGCATTGAGTTGTTGATCACAGAGACCTACAATGTACCCAATCCAAGGCAGGCTTCTGTCAAAGCCTGTCCGATTACCTGCTTGAGGTAAAAGATAAGACCTTGTTGCTGAAGACACCACATTTTACCAATGCAGAACATCAAGAGTTCTGGGTCAATCTGGAAGGAAACCAGTTCCCAGATGGGTAGCTCATATCGTGCTGAAAAGTGCTACATGTGCTGCTGGGGGAAAATGGCCAACAACCTTGTGAGCAAGCAGAGGACACTGCTACAAAAGCAACCAGCCCAACAAGATATACACACCTGAGCATTAGTGGCACACAGTGTAGGTGGGAGGTGGGTAACCAGTGGCTCGCCATGGAGCCATGGAAGCAGCATTCTTGCTCCTCTCACCAGTTCCTCTGTGGTTTCACCTGGGCCCTGGCTGCTGTGCATGGGTTAGATCATCTCCTACCAGGGAGTCAGATACCAATTTTTGCCTTGTTTAGATTTTCATTGTGTTCAGTTATCACTGCTTTTTGAAAAAGAAAACCAGATTCTCCAATGGAGAGTAAGATAAGGATAGATTAAAGAGGATTAGCCGGGCATGGTGGCGCAAGCCTTTAATCCCAGCACTTGGGAGGCAGAGGTAGGTGGATTGCCATGAGTTCAAGGCCACCCTGAGAACACATAGTGAATTCTAGGTCAGCCTGGACTAGAGTGAGACCCTACCTCAAAAAACCAAGAAAAGAAAAATAAAAGAGGATAAGTGTTGTGGATTTAGAGAGATTTTGAGGGGTGAAACCTCATTTTTGGACAAAGACTAGTGAGAGCTTCTCATTGGAGACTGTAATCTTGGTATCCATTCTCCATAGGTAGCTGACTCCCTGGCAGAAGAGGAGCAATAATGCTGCTTCCATAGCTTCATGGCGAGCTTGATAACCTGTGCTGAGGTGATGGTGATGAACGCCGGTGATGTTCCCAATGTACCAAAGTAGAAGTCCCAAAGCTTCTGAGAGCTCAATGCTAGAGTTAAAGCACACCCACCAAAGCTCAGGAGATTTTGTGTAAGAGGGGATGGGAAGAATGCAAGAGCCACAGTGTGGGAGGGAATATCCAGAGATATTGTCTCACCACACAATAACTGACTGCTGCTCTCACCACTTATAATCCACAACTCCATTGTGAATCCCAGCAATCTTACTAAGGAGGGCCCTGAGTGCAGTGGGGGCAGGGGCAGGGTAGAGGGAAATGATGTTACCAATACATGATGCAGTCATACAAAATTTCTTTTTAATAAAAAAAAAGGAGGGCTGGAAAGATGACTTAGTGGTTAAGGCCCTTGCCTGTGAAACCTAAGGATCTAGGTTCAATTCCCCAGTACCCATGTAAGTCAGATGCACAAAATGGTGGATGCATCTGGAATTTGCAAATGGGCAGAGGCCCTGGCATGTCTATTCTCTCTCTCTCTCTCTCTCTTCCTCACTCTTTTTTTTGGGGGGGGAGAGTCTCACTCTTGCCCAGGCTGACCTAGAATTCACTATGTAGCCTCAGGGTGGCCTCAAACTCATAGTAATCCTCCTACCTCTTCCTCCTGAGTGCTAGGATTAAAGGCATTGCACCACCTCACCTGGCCCTTCTTCCTCACTCTTTCTCTCCCCCTCTTAAATAAATATATTATAGATAGATAGATAGATAGATAGATAGATAGATAGATAGATAGATAGATAGAGTTTATAAATATAAATATATATATGTATATATACACAAAACAGAAGAGTTTAGCAGTACAGGAAATCAAAAAAAGGCACTAGAAGATGAATATGATGGTGGAAATAGTATAAAACAAAAAGTGAGGAGAAGTGTTTTAGAATCCAGATATTAAGTGACCACAGCACTCATGACTTCACAGCAGTTGTTGTTACCTGCACAATATTGGGCCCATGAGCATGCTGTCATGGACGATGGGAAAAATATATATCAAAATAGAAAAGGGTTTAGTTGGAAAGAAGAGGTCCAGTGGAAGGAGGACAAGGACATACAAAAGAAAATAATAAGAGTAGATTATGACCAAAATACAATACATATGTACATGTATGAAAATTGTCAATAAATTAAAAAATAATAAAAGATCCCTCAGGATGATTTTTCAGGAAAAAAGGCAACTACAGACATCTTTTGGCCTTATGCATTGAGGAAATATAGAAAGTACTGTTATCCTCTTGAAAGGAATTCATGTGCAGAAAAGCATGTGGCAGTATATAGTTCTTCCCCCCTGCACTGGGTAAAGAAGCCTCCAGGTTGGATATGCCAGGCATGTAGAAATCTGCCAATATCCCACAGTGTATACATCTCCACATCATGTTGGACTTCATCCATATATGCATTTAGAATTTGTCAATTGAAAAACACATGTGTAAACTACTTGGTGCTTCATATTTATGTTGTCCATTTTTATAAGAAGCACTTGGTTCTTAAATTGAGGAGGTATCTTTCAACCAGAAGGCAGCAATATATTGCATAAATCTAAGCAGCAAACATCCTACACATTTTCTGCAAGACCTTGCTCTTGTCACAATGGCATTGCCCTTTGAGATTGGGGCTTCTCTTCTGATGTTCTGGATTTTGTTGCTTTCTCCAGGGCTGTTCACTGAGGCGGTCCTGGGGACAGCATCTGCATCGTTCTGCAGGACCATTGTGAGTGTAGGCATCTTCTCTTGGCTTTACAATGTTATTGCCAGCATGGTGGTTCTTTTGCTATCCGTCTGGCATACTTACTGGCTTATTAAGTAATTGATATTCATATAAGGATAAGGCAAGAAAGGAGTAAAGACCAGGGTCACTCCCTGTGTACTTTGGGGTGAAATCAAGATCTATTTGATCCTGGACTTTTAGACTTCCTTGTTATGAGTCTTCTACTGTAAAATTAGACAGATTTCTGTGGCTTTATTGACTATTCTTTGAAACAGAGTTGTGGATGTCCAGTGGATCATCTTCAACATGGTTTTCAAAGCTGTGAGATTTTCCCAGAGTAGTAATTGCTTATGAGGAGATAAATATCATTTCACCTGACTAATCTATGGATGCTTCAAGATTTATTCCAAAGTTGGCCTGTCAGAGCAAGAAATGGACCAATCAACCAATCATAGCTAGGCATAGCACACTTATCACAAATTTTGGCATTAAGGACTTTTCTAGCCTAATAACACTGATGCTAATAGTAATTAATAATATTAGATCCCAGAAGCTATTGCTTCAGTCCATCATAGAGACCAATACTTACTTATTTCCAAATTAAAGGAAATACTTATGTTTTTGATGTAAGTCTGAAAATGTGTACTCAATTTTAAATTTAAGTCATCCTATTTACAACCCAGGCATTCAATTGCTTTTTTTTTCCCTTAAAACCAAGTGATTAGCTTGAAGAGGATGGAAACATCTCATTGACTTCATGCTATTATAATAAAATCCTCTGTTCCTTAAGAATCCTGAGGCACAGTATCAATACCTATGATGATGATGGTCTGGAGAGATGGCTCTGGGCTGGAGAGATGGCTTAGTGGTTAAGCACTTGCCTGTGAAGCCTAAGGACCCCAGTTCAAGCTTGATTCCCCAAGACCCACATTAGCCAGATTCACAAGGGGACACACGCATCTGGAGTTCGTTTGCAGTGGCTGGAAGCCCTGGTGGGTCCATTCTTAATCTCTCTCTCTCTGTCTGTCTCTTTCTCTCTCTCTCTCTCTCTCTCTCTCTCTCTGTCACTCTCAAATAAATAAATAATGAACAAAATTTTTTTAAAAAATACCTATGAGGATGAGAGAGAGGACACTTTGATCCCCTTTCATTCATAATATCTTCAATAGATTTTGCATCAGAAGCCTTGAAAATCAAAAGGCAGTGGGTTGATATATTGAAAATGATGAAAGATAAAACCATCAACCAGGAATCCTACAGCCATAGAAATTGTCCTTCCAACAGGAATGAGAAATAGAGCCATATTCAGTGTCATAGTCCCTTTGGGCTTCTATAACAACATACATTAGACTTAGTCATTTGTATACAACAGGAATGTATTTCTCATAGTTCTGGGGGCTGTTAAGACTGAGCTCAAAAAATCAAGAATTTTAATGTTTGGAGAGGGTTCATTTTTCTCTTTCTAATATGGCACCTTGTTGCTACTCCCTCACATGGCATGAGGAGGAGTGAATGAATTGAACTTAGCTCTATCCTCCCAGTACTGAAGGCATACCTTCTGTCCATGAAAGCTTGATGGTATAATCACCTCCTAAAGGATCTACCTCTTAGAACAGTTGAATTTTGATTGTTGAAGTGACACGTGTTTTCAGTCTGCAGTAACAGATCAAAGAAAACTAAGGGCATTGGGGACCACTAGACTCTCCACCATGAAGGTTAATTCATGACAATTATCAAAGATACTGGTAGTTTTGTTTTCTATAAGATTTAAAGACAAATATATTAAATTAGTAGCCTATGTTCTTAAACACACAATGCATATACATGTTAACTGTGACATCAGTAACAGGGTGAGTTTGATGCTTACAGGAGCGTTGCCAGTTACTTTCTTGTTGCTAGGACAAAGCATCTGACTAAAAGCAGCTAATGGGAGAAAAGCTTTTATTCTGGTTTATAGTTTTGAGGGAAAGCTTCATGATGACAAGGAAAGCATGGCATGAGCAGAGAGGCTGGACATCACCTCCTTATTACAGCAGGTATACAATAGTAGCAGAAGCGTGATCCAAACTCTGGCAAGGGGGAACGAGCCATAATACATTGAGCCCACGCCCAGTTGCACACCCCAGCAAGTCTTCACCTTCATAGTTATCATCAGCGAGGGACCAAAATTCAGACCACATGAGTTTATGGGGGACAACTGATTCACCATCACAAAGAGTGTTTCATTAAAGAACTATATCTATATCTATATCTATATCTATATCTAGATCTAGATCTAGATCTAGATCTAGACTTAGATCTATCTATCTATCTATCTATCTATCTATCTATATATATATATATGTATATATATATATATCTTATTAATTCATTTGTGTGTGTGTGTGTATATGTTGGTAGTGGGTGGAGAGTTGAACTCAGGCCAGCAGGCTTTGTAAGCAAGCAACTTTAGCCACAGAGCCATTTGCAAAGCCTCTTAAAAATTGCTATTTATTTATTTGCACATATGGGTCTCTTTTTACTGCAAACAAATATTAGATTCTTGCACTGCATCTTGCATATGACTTTATGTAGGTGACTGGGGAATTGAATGCAAGCCTTTGCAAGCAAGCATCTTTAACTGCTGAGCCATCTCCCTGACATAATATCTATATTTATTACTAAAACAGTAAACATTAATAAAGTCTTTCTTTTGTTTTTTTTTTAAAACAGTATTATTCCTAACTTTGCCTTCTTAAAATGAATCTATGCAGCAAAATATGATTTCTGTGTGGTTTTCAGATTTCTGGACATTGGAGAATGCACAGGGGAAGGAACTTCTAAGACAACTACTACTTCCCTTTTCTGCAGTTGTGGAACTGGTTTGTAATCTCATCTATTAGTGATTGCAAAACACCTGGTTCTACACATGAAATTTTATGTTAATTTTTGCTTTTCTCCTTGTTTAAATATGGTACCATTATAATGTGAATTTTTTATTGTTTGGGTGTGTTTGTGGTGAATGTGCATGTATGCATGTGGGTGGGGTGCACATGTGTGTGGAGGTTAGAGGCCAATATCAAGCGTCTCCAATCACTCTCCACCTTATTTATCAAGACAAATGCCTCTAATTTAACCCCAGGTTTATTAATTCTGCTAGTCTAGTTAGCCAGCTTGCCTTAGGGAACCACTTCTTCTGCCTCCCACATGCTGGGATTATGGATTTGTACTGCCACAACTAGTATTTTTACATGTGTGGTATGGATTCTGACTCTGGTCCTCAAAGTTACTTGGCAAGCATTTTATTGACTAAGCCATCTCCCAAGTTCCAATTTTGTGACATGCTTTATTCTGGTAATAAGAGAGTCTGCTACTTTGTTCTTTAGTTTCCTCACTTAAGAAATTAATCTAATGGAAGCCGGGCGTGGTGACGCACGCCTTTAATCCCAGCACTCAGGAGGCAGAGGTAGGAGGATCGCTGTGAGTTCGAGGCCACCCTGAGACTACATAGTGAATTCCAGGTCAGCCTGGGCTAGAGCGAGACCCTACCTCAAAAAACCAAAAAAAAAAAAAAAAAAAAAAAAAACAACAACAAGAAATTAATCTAATGGATGTAACTTAGAGATATATTTTTAGTTTAGGGCTCAAAGCTTAACTGAGGAGAGTTTACTAAAGTATAATGATGTAATTTAAGATAATTAAATTCAGTGATATTGAACTAACCATAGAACATTAGAACATTCAATGTGTACAAAATTACTCATTTCCATCAAGCTCTATTTAATAGCATAACATTGTAAAGTGTTATGATTTAGTCATTTAGTCACATATTATGTCAAACAATATTAAGACCAAAATTGGGATATTTTTGCTCTGAGAAAGGAAATTACATTTCAGTCATGATTGCTGTACTTTTCTTATTTCCAGTCAAGCACCTTAACCAATGAGCCATCTCTCTAGCCCTACCTTTTATTTCCATCAAATACATTTAGTTTTCTTTTAAGTTTTCATATAAGAGGGCTGGAGAGATGGCTTAGCGGTTAAGTACTTGCCTGTGAAGCCTAAGGACCCTGGTTCGAGGCTGAATTCCCCAGGTCCCACGTTAGCCAGATGCACAAGGGGCCGCACGCGTCTGGAGTTCATTTGCAGAGGCTGGAAGCCCTGGCGCGCCCATTCTCTCTCTCTCCCTCTATCTGTCTTTCTCTCTGTGTCTGTCGCTCTCAAATAAATAAATAAATAATGAACAAAAAATATTTAAAAAAATAAAAAAGTTTTCATATAAGAATATATTGAACATATTACCCCTATACCCTCCTACCCTTCTTTTTCTCATCTTTCCTCTTTTCCTGTTGTCCTCTTTGTTTCCATAAACAGTTCTCCTCTTTCCTCTCCTCCTCCCTCGTCCTTCTCCTCTTCCTTTTCTTTTTCTTTCAATATCTATCATCTATCTATCTCTGTCTCTCTGAGTGTGTGCATGTGCAAACATATTCAAATATGCATATGCATGTAGAGGACAGAGAATAAGCTTACATGTTGTTCCTCAGGAGGCACCATCCACACTTTTTTTTTGATGTGGGGGGCGGCGACCTTTTTGGAGATAGAATCTCTCACTGCCCTGCATGCAGCCTGACAGTGAGGCTGAACTGGATAGCCAGTGACCCCCAGGGACCCACCTGTCTTCACTTCTCCAGTTCTTAGATTATAAGCAAAGGTATATATCTGTTACTTTCTTGTTTTAGGAACAAAATAACTGACAAGAAGCAGTATAAGAAAGGAAAACATTGACTTTTAGTCTCTAGTTTTGAGGGTAAGCCTATCATGCAGGAGAAATGGGACTTACATTTGGGGGCTTAAATAAATGCAAGTTCCAAACTCAAGCTCATGTCGCTTTACTTAAAGAACTGAAATAAAACAAACAAGACTAAGAAGCATTATTTTGTGAATTACTATATTTATTCAGAAGTCATGAGGAGTGAGGGAAAGTCCATGGACCAAAAGAAGGGGGAATTGCAGGAGAAGTTAGCTTGAGAACCAAAGGGTGAGGAGTGGAAACATACATATGGTCTATGAGCACATATATATCCTTACTAAGGAGAGGGTGGGGACAAGCCAAGACCTTACCAATGGCAAAAACCTCAGATGCTGAGATGAAGAATCCAGAAGCTGGAAAAGAGGCAAAAGCCCACCACAAGTCTCATGAGCAACCAGAATTTGGATTTTGGGTCCAGGGCTGAATCTGGACGAAGTCAGCATACCTGGGTGCAACATCCTGGAAGGTAGGCCACTGCAGACAGCAAGACAAATATGTGGAGTAATTTTCCTCTCCCAGGGAAAGCATGTCAGAGGCAGGAAGTTGGTATCACACTGGCACATCAATAGGGAGAAAGTACAGGGGAATAAATGCTGTATGCTCAGCTGACTTTCTCCTCTTTCTCCAGTCAGGAATCCAGCCCACGCAATGGTACCGACCACAGTTAAGATAGGTCTTTCCACCTCAGTGTAATCTAGAAAATCCCATACACCACTGTGAACTTATATTTAATCAAGATGAATTAACCATCACAATGTGCTAACATACTCAAATTTTTACATGATGTCTAAGGGTGAAACTCAAGTCCTCAAACTTGCAAGGCAAAAATTTTACCAACTGAGCTATCTCCTCAACCCTCATTTCTACTTTCATGTTTTGTATAAATACATGAATTTATGTTTCTATACAAAACCTCAGAAACATAAATGAGAGAAAGCATATAATATTTGTCTTTCTGAGACTAGTTTAATTCATTTAATATGATTATCACCTGCATCCATTTTCTTTCACGCAGCATACTTTCATTTTTTAATGACTGAACAATTTCCAGTGAATATATATCATTTTTTCTTTATCTGTTCTTCTGTTATTGAAAACATAGGTTGGTTCCACAATTTAGCTATTGTGTATAGTGCTGCAATAAGCAATGATGTGCAATTATCTCTGTAATATGTGGAAAGAAAACCCTTTATACACTGCTATTGGAAATTTAAACTTGTCCAGCCACTATTGAAGTTCCTCAAAAACTCTAAAATAGATCTTTCTTTTTTATATTAAAGTATAACAGCTTTTTATTATTTAAATTCATGCTTTTCAAAGAGTAATTTCAGCTTAACACTTTAAAATATTAAAAAATGGAGCCAGGTGTAGTGGCTCATGCCTATAATCCCAGCACTTGGAAGACTGAGGGAAAAGGATCAATGTGAATTCATGTCAGCCTGGGCTACAGTGAGATTTTGGCTCAAATGAATTAAAAAATGTCAAAAAGTCCTATTTCTTTTTTTTCCATTTCTAAACTTTATATTGACACCCTTGGCATATAGAGACAATATACCATGACCATAATTCCTTCCCCATTACCATCTCTTTTTCCCTTGCTAGAGCACTCCCCTCACCACCCCCAGTGAATCTATTTTCTCCAAGTAGTCTGCCAGAAAGTTCTATTTCTTTTTTATTAGTTATGTACACAGTGTGTATACAACCATGTTGGTTAAAATCATTAGCCTCCTTCCTGTCCTCCCCCCTCCACAGGGACCTGCCTTGTTGGGGAATGTGGGTCATTCATCATGGGGTTAGACGTCAGTTATGGGTAAGAGGCATGTCTCTGTGCATTATGTCCCAACATGTGGCTCTAACGATCTTTCCACTCCCTCTTCCACGAATTTCCCTGAGCCATGATGGGTTCATTTTAGGTCTACTTCAGTGATGAGGTCTTGGGAGCCTCTGATCTCTGGGTATCGGGTTTGGTAGGAATTGAATGTTTGAAGGTGCTACATGGGCAAATGGGGTAAAATGACCAACATCCGTCCAAGAAACTCATAGTCTAACCTATTCAGCAGCAAACAACCTGATGTGATGCTCACACAAGTGCAATAGTGGCGCACAGCCATGGTGGGTAACCAACTGCTCTTGATTTAACTAACTGATCCAGTCAGTGGTACAGAACCCATAGTTGGGGTTGAGAAACAAGTCAAAACCATATCCAAAAAATGAGCCCACTCTCCATTATCAAGCTCTCACCAATCATGTGCTACAAAAGGGCCTACACCTACTAAATTCTCTCTAAAATAATAATGGTTTCTTATTAAGAATACCATTTATCTGGTTCTGACTTCACTCTTCATTGGAGAATTTGCTTTTCTTTTTCAGATTGACACAGATCCTGAGGGAAAATCAGCCCATCACACCTCACCAGGGCCCCAACTGAAATCAAGAATGATTGAGGAAATGAGCAAGAGTGCCACTTTCCGGCTGGAGAGGTGGCTTAGCAGTTAAGCACTTGCCTGTGAAGTCTAAGGACCCTGGTTTGAGGCTCGATTCCCCAGGACCCACGTTAGCCAGATGCACAAGGGGGCGCACGTGTCTGGAGTTCGTTTGCAGTGGCTGGAGGCCCTGGTGTGCCCATTCTCTCTCTCTCCCCCTCTTTCTCTCTCTGTCTGTTGCTCTCAAATAAATAAATAAAAATGAACAAAAAAAATTTTTAAAAAAAAGCTTTCTTGGTAAACCTGGTACTAGCACAAGGGTGATGGAGATAGACACAGAGAACACTCAACTCCTACTAAAATAGATCTTTCATATGACAAAGAAATACCTCTTCTCAATAGTTATTCAAGACAGCCTTAAGCCATATTTTTTTTTTTAATTTAAACTTTATTTTTAGAGAGGCAGAGAGAGAAAGAATGCGCATGCCAGGGCCTCTAGTCACTACAAATGAACTCCAGATGCATGTGCCCCCTTGTGCATCTGGTTTATGTGGGTCTTGGGAGTCGAACCAAGGTCCTTTGTTAAGCCATGTTTTTATTCATATATCTTAGATAAAATAGGATGATAGGATTCTTCCCCTGCCATCATGGAGCTTCCCCTCAAACCTGCAAGCCAAAATAAACCTCTTTTTCCCACAAGCTGCTCTTGGTTAGGTGATTTCTACCAGCAATGCAAACCTGACTGCAACACAATTCTAATGGAAGTTATATGTAGGTGGTATACTTACAACAGACCTTTTTGTTGTCTGTCTTTCCTAATTTTGCTGTAATCATCATTTCTTATGTAACTTGAATGCAAAATTTTCAGTTTTTTTCTAACTAAAATTCTTGTGAGAATTACTTAAATGCTCCCACAGTGTTCTTCAATGACAATGTAGGTTACAGAACAATACGTATAAGTAAATGGACAGATAATATGGAGATACAGCATATTGCCGCTCTACTGCTCAAACAGACTCGCTTTAGGATGGTTATTTGGGGGAAAAATGCTGAAATATTTGAAAAAGGAATGATTTCATTGATTTTTCGAATTCTTATTTTTTAATTTGGCATATTTTTATAAGTTTATTTCAAATGAGAGTCTGTATCTTTGGCTCCTACAGAAAGAAATCATGAGCTAGATAGCTTATAAAAAGCAGAATTTATTCCTCAATTTCTGAAGCTTAGGAAGTCTAAGATCAAGGAGGGACTATTTTCTCGTTCATAGTTGATATCTTTTCTCTGGGTTCTCACTTCATGGAAGGAAAGTGTGAATTGCTTTGGCCTCTTTTATCCCATGTTTGAGCATTCTGTGCTCAACATCTCACTGCTGCCCCAAAGGTTATATTTCCTAAATATCATCACTGTAAAGAACACATTCAGATGGTAACAGTCTATTCATTTTAAACTAATTGACATGACCAACCTTCATGCTGCTCCTTCAGTGAAAACTATAAAATTACTGCCCCTAGCCAACCATTTTCCCCCCTGTTATCCTTATATTGTTTTAATATGGGGTAGTACTAGCTTTGTAGAATTTAGTAGTATTTCTTTCCTTTCTATTCAGTGGAATAGTTTGAAAAGTACTCATGTTAGTTCTCCTTTAAAGGTCTTTTGGAACAACAATGAACTATCCAGTCTTAGTGACTTTTAATTACTGCTTCAACTTCTGCTTGTTTAGAGCTTTAGTTGTTTATACCTCCATCATTACATTTCAGATCATGAGTGTTTAGGAATGTATCCATTTTTTTCTATACTTTCCAATTTGTAGAGTATATCTTCAAAACATTACACAATTATTTCCTTGATTTCACTAGATTCTATTTTCCATCTCTAATCCTTTTATTTTCTTTCTCTTCTATTAGTTTAGCTGAAGGTTTTTCAACCTTATTTGTCTTTTGAAAGAATTAACTTGTGGTTCAATTTTTTAATATATATTGTTCCATTAGTTTCCATGTCATCAATTTTTGCCCTAATATATTTCATTTGGGCTTGGCTTGTTTTCATTTTTCTAAGATTTTGAAGTAATCATATTATTTGAAATCTTTCTGATATTTTCACTCGTGTGTGTGTGTGTGTGTGTGTGTGTGTGTGTGTGTGTGTCCATGCATGAGGAGGCCAAAATACAAAATACAATCAATGCTGTCCACCTTTTTGGGGACAGAGTCTCTTATTGTCCTGCAGCTCATTAATTGCAGTAGATTGGCTGACCAATAAGCCCCAGGGATCTGTTTGTTTCTATCTTCCCAGTGCAGAGGCTACAAGGAAGTATCACTACACCTGGTATTTTATGTGTGTTCTGAAGATCAAACTCAGATCCTCATGCTCACAAGGCAAGTATTTTACCAACTGAGGTAGTTCCCCAATCCCCTGTAAGCACTATGAAATTTCCTCTTAGGACTGTCTTAGTTTTATCAGACATGTTCTACCAAGTCATGTTATCCTTTTTCTTTGACTCTAAGAACTGTTAATTTTTCTCCTTTATTTCTGTAGTAGTTTAATTGATGTACCCCAGTAGATACAGGAGCTTAATCAAGATTTTAACATAGATGTCCAGTGGCCTATCTGGGCAAGGCACCATTGTGGCAAGTCCTAGGGTTCAGTCTCAAAGTGTGTTTGGGGTCATATCTGTTCCCAGACACCAAAAGACATGCACAGTGCTGGAGTTCTGGAATTATGGCTTCCCAGAGTGTGTTCACTTATGGTGATGGGGGTGATTTCTCTGCCTGGAACTGAAAGTGGGCCAGATTCTTCTGCCATTACAGAATGTCCCCTCTATCTGTAAGCTTCAAAAAATTTCTTCCTCTGTAACTATGTCTAATCTGGAAGTTTCATCCCAGTAACCTGAGGTTGTCTGTGACGATTTCTTTAGGGACCCATGCATCCAAAAGTTCATTTGTCAGTCTTCAAGTTTTTTCTTATTGATGATTTATAGTTTTGTTTCACTATTATCTCATAAGATACAGGACTTATTTTGATTCTTTTGTGTTTATTGGCTTTTGCTTTGTAGCTATCATGTCATAAATTTTTGATAAGGTTACATAGGTTGCTGAGAAGAATGTGTGCTCTGTTTTTGTTGGATGGATTATTTTGCAGCTATGTCTTAAATGTAATTGACCTATATAGCATAGTTATCTATGAAGTTTTGGGGTTTGTTTTTAGTATGAAATATCTACCTAATGATAAAGGGGAACCAGAGTTTCTTGAGCCCTATTTGATTAATCACAATGGCAAAGAGAAGAGGAAGTAAAATGAAGAATACAATGAGTGTCAGGGGGAAATATTCTGTCTTGTGAGTCATTCATCATGGAAGATACTAGCTTAGTAACAGAGCTGTAGAGAGTTTCAGAAAACAATTTTTTTGAATCTAAATTCACACCAAAAAGAATTTGTATTTGAGGAGAATGTATCCTGTAACAATATCATTAACGTTTAAAGTAAAGAATAAGGGAAAATCATTCAGGTACTATGAGTTTTGTTGAAACCAGTTTTGTTTTCTTTACGAGTTGTGTACATAGCATATACAGTCATGTTGGTACCATTAGCCTCATCTCTGCCCTCCCCCCTCCACAGGGATCCTCCTCATTGAGGAATATGGACTGTGCAATGTGGGGTTGGCCATCAGTTATGGGTAAGACACAATGTCGCTGTGCGTAATGACCCAACTTATGACTCTAACATTTATATTATTGTTTTCTTTGTTCATATTTTGCTTTCAAGGTAGGGTCCTACACTAGCCCAGGCAGACCCGGAATTCACTATGTAGTCTCAAGCTGGCTTGGACTCACAGCAATCCTCCTACCTCTGCCTCCTGAGTGCTGGGATTAAAGGCATGTGCTACCACGCATGGCTGGCTCTAAAATTCTTTCCACTCCCTCTTCTGAAAATTTCCCTGAGCCATGTTGGTTTCATTTTAGGTCTGCTTCAGTGATGAGGTCTTCATAGCCTCTGTGTCTCTGGATATCTGGTTTGGTAGTAGTTGAGTATCCTCTGTGTCTATCTCTTTCACCCTTGTGGTGGTATCAGGTTCACCAAGAAAGCAGCATACTTGTTTATTTCCCCAATTACTATTAGTTACAAGTGAGGCCCTTTTTAGATGTTATGGGCTGATTCTGTCCTTAGGATCTGCGTCCATCTGAAAAAGAGAAGCAAATTCTCCAATGGAGAGTAAAGTTAGCACCAGATAAATGCGATGACCATTATTATTTTAGAGAGAATTTAATAGGTGTAGGCCCTCTTGTAGCCCACAATTGGTGGGAACTTGATAATGGAGAGCAGGCTTATTTTTGGATATGGTTCTGACTTGTTTTACAGCTCCAGCTATGGGTTCCATTCCACTGAGCAGATCAGTTAGCCGAAACAAGAGCAGTTGGTTTCCCACCATGGCTGTGTGCCACTATTGCACTTGTGTGAGCATGCCAATCATTTGTTTGCTGCTGAGTAGCTTAGACCACAAGTTGCTTGGACAGATGTTGGTCATTTTTCCCCAGTTGCTCAGGTAGCACCTTCTGGCAATAGACAAGCTAAATGCCTGGGGACTGACTCTCTTCCAGGTTCCAAGCAAGTCGCCCTATGTTCCATACCATCAGCATATGGTATATTTAGCAGTACAGTCTTAACACTAACCTGTGGTGGGTCCACAAGCACTCTGACAGAAATCTGTCTTTTTATGAGGAACCTCATACATCTTGCTGATCAACAGCTCATTGTGGATGTTAGCCACAAGTTGGTACTGGGAGTTAAAGGTCAGTGCCAAAGAAAAGAAGGAAGAAAAATGTAGGTAATATGAAAAATATAGAAGAGGAAGACAGAGAAAACAGAAGAATATTAAGGTCAGTCTTCATCATACCTTATCCAGGGCCATGTGATTTAGGAGTTCACTCTAAGGACCTGATGAAAGTTCAACCACATATTCTGTCTTTTAGGATGTAGAATCTTATGGTACCATTTACCATTTGGGTCCAGTTTTGTGTCCCCCATCCTTACCATCCTCTCCCATGTCACTCACCCTATTGTCTGGTCATAGAGATGATTATTAAGTATGCCAGAATCTCAGGTAGATTCAGGTTATGAGTCATAGATGAGTGAGTCTATGTGACAATTATCTTTCTGTGATTGGGTATTGGGAAGTTCACTGAGAATGATCAGTTCTAGGTTAGACCATTTCTCTTCAAATTTCATTGTGTCATTTTTCCTTACTGCTGTGTAGAATTCTATCATGTAGGTATACCACATCTTGGTTTTCCATTCATCTAATGATGGACATGTGGGTTGATTCCATCTCTTAGCTATTATGAATTGAGCAGCTATATACATAATTGAGCAAATCTCTCTGAACTGAGGCATGGAGCTTATAAGATAAATGCCTAGAAAGAGAATAACTGGGTCTTGACTTCCAGTTAAGATGGCAGCGTAGGTTCCATGCCAAAGCAGCCTGGGGGGAAAAAAGACCAAAAAACCTCAGCAAAATACACACTTTTACTAAAAAGTGAGGTGTATAGGAAACTGAAGCGGCAGCAGAGAAGTAGGAGAGATCCAGAGCATCCAGAGCCCACACAGGCTGGCAAAAGCGGCCCCTGAAACTCCGCCAACCGCCGCGGCAGCAGGGTGCACCAGAAAGCCACCAGACTCGGCTCCAGCTGCAGGAAAAGCCAGGTGCGGGAGCTTCCACTCACACCGCGCACTCCGCAACTCGGAAAACGTGAAGGGAGAGTGGCAGTGAGCAGCGGAGGAGCAGACCGCAAGGTAGAAGAACACATGGAACAGCGAGAGAACCAGAGGAGCTGCGGCTCCCTCCCCTCCCCCACCGCCTGAGCCCAGCTCCAGCGAACAGAGCAGCTTCCTGGGACCCGGCCATGCCAACTTGAGCCGACAGCGGGACCCAAGCAGGAGCAGAGTTCGGCATCAACATCGGCAGCTCCAGAACCGGTACCAGTGGCCCCAGCAGCAGCAGACCCAGGAGCGTCAGCAGCGGTGGACCCAGGAGTGGCAATAACAGCAGACCCAGAAGCAGCAGCAGTTCCAGCAGTGGGGGTGCTGATCTGCAGGGCCACAGATGCCAGGCTTGGTTTGCCCCGTAGGAAGAGCCAGTGCACAGCTCCAGAAATCAGAACAGCAGCCCAACGACCCAGGCAGCAACTT
The DNA here is from genome assembly GCF_020740685.1 of Jaculus jaculus. Classification (NCBI taxonomy): domain Eukaryota; kingdom Metazoa; phylum Chordata; class Mammalia; order Rodentia; family Dipodidae; genus Jaculus; species Jaculus jaculus. Next base: position 72,565,979 of record NC_059108.1, on the reverse strand, counting down.
GACTGAGACCAAAATCATCCAAGGTAACTGGGTTTGCTCCAGAGAAGGCTCTCACTTGGTCACAAGCTGACTGGGATCCCTCAACAGACCAGAAATCTTAACCTCTGTGTTGATAGAGGATCTGGTTGTTATAATAACTACCCTGGCATGCATACTTGGGGCTGTTTTTGACTGAATGGGTACAGTGTTTAGTTAACTTTTAGAATCTACCTGTGTTTTATTCCACTCAGCCTACTTGACTACTCCCATAGCAGGGAAACTCAAACTAGGAGCACCTTTGTAGATACTCTCAGAGTCTTAAGAGCCACATCTAACACCTTAAGCTCCTACCCTGAAAATATATAACATCAAATCAATTGATACAGCTAAGAATACCCAGCTAGCTAGAAAATCCAAGCAGTAACTTAATCCAAGAAGCAAAAATATATACATTATAATACAAGAAACACTAAAAAGCAAGACGATATAAACCCACCTAAAAATATTAATACATCAGAAATGACCTCCAGTGAGAACGAGTTAGAGGAAATGCCTGAAAAAGATTTCAAAAGAATGATTGTAAATATGTTCAAAGAAGTCAGAGAACAAATCAAAGGAGTCAAAGAGGAACTTAAAGAGGAAATCAAAGGAATCAAAGAGAATAACTGGGTCTTTGGAAACTCTATAGTCAACATATTTAGGAGTCTCCATATTGCTTTCCAAAGTGGTTGTACCATCTTACATTCCCACCAACAGTGGATGAAGGTTCCTATTTCTCCACATCCTCACCAGCATTTATTTTCATTTGATTTTTTAACATTTGCTATCCTTACTGGGGTAAGGAGGAATCTCATAGTTATTTAAGTTTGAATTTCCCAGGTGATTAGGGATGAGGGACATTTTCTCAAGTGTGTGTTTGCCATTTGTATTTTTTCCTCTGAGAACTGCCTCTCCAGTTCTTTGCCCCATTTTTTGAATGGGTTGTTTGACTTTTTATTGATTAGGTTTTTGAGTTCTTTGTAGATTGTAGAAATTAGGCCTCTGTCAGTTGGGTATTTAGCAAATATTTTCTCCCATTCTGTGGGTAATCTCTTGGCTCTGCTTATTATGTTTGTCTGTGAAGAAACTTTTAAGCTTCATCAGATCCCAATGGTTAAGTGATTGTTTAAGATCCTGAGCTACTGAGGTTTTGTTCAGAAAGTTTTTTCCCATTCCTATATCATGGAAATTTCCTCCTATTTTTTATTCCAGTAGTAGCCAAGTTTCTGATCATATATTGAGGTCTTTGATCCATTTGGACCTGATTTTTGTGCATGGTGAGATGTGTGGATCAAGTTTTAATTTCCTGCATATGGTTATCCAGTTTGTCTAGCACCATTTGTTGAAGCTACTGTCTTTTTTCCAGCCTATATTAGTAGGGACTTTGTCAAATATCAAGTAGCTTTAGTTACTTGACCCAAAGTCTGGGTCCTCAATTCTGTTCCATTGGTGTATAGTCCTGTTTTTATGCCAGTACCATACTGTTTTTATTACTATGGCTTTGTAATATAGCTTTAGATCAGGTATGGTGATGCCTCCAGAGGTGGTTCTTTTTCTGAGGATATGCTTAGATATAGGAGGCCTTCTGCCTTTCCATATGAATTTTGAGATCAATTTTTTTCTATTTCTGTGTAGAACAATGTTGGGATTTTGATTGGTATTGCATTAAGTCTGTATATTGCCTTTGGTAAGATTGCCATTTTCACAATGGTAACTCTGCCTATCCAGGAGCATGGGATGTCTTTCCATTTTCTCAAGTCCTTCTCAATTTCATTTTGAGTGTTTGTATGTTTTCATTGTATAGGTCTTTCAAATCCTTGGTTAATTTTACTCAAAGTCATTGTTGTTGTTGTTGTTGTTGTTGCTATTGAAAATGGGACAATGTCACTTATATTTTTTCTGTATCTTTGTCTTTTGCATATATAAAGACTACTAATTTTTGTGCATTGACTTTATATCCTGCTACTTTGCTGAAGGAGTTAATCACCTTTAAGAGTTTTGAGATGGAGGTTCTTGCATCTCTTTTTTTTTTTTTTTGCCAGAGCAAAGGGCCAGAAATGGTCAAAACATTTTATTCTTTTTTAATAAAGTTAAACAATAAAACAAAAATTCACAAGCTGCCTCCCTGACCACCTCCCGGCTCCCTCCTATCCCCATCTTGGGTGCTGGCTCCCTCTCCTTCACCCCAATCACACAAACACGGGGCACCCAACTGAGAAAACGAAACTTGGAGGAGGTGAACTGTGTCCACATTCAACATTAAACTGAGAGAGTCTGCATTTTCTGGGTTCTGAGTGATTGTCCCTCATTAGCCAAATTGAAAAAAGAAATTTCCTGGACTCGATGCTTCAAAACTGAAGCCCCCAGGACCACCAAAGAATGCCTTGAAGATATTGTTTGCATCAAAATCACCCATATTCATGCCTTCTTCATCCAGGTCCTGACCGCTGTCATAGTGTGTCTTTTTCTTGGGATCAGAAAGGATAGTAAAGGCCTCTCCTACTTCCTTGAACTTCTTCTCCTCCTCTTTCTGACTCTGCACTGGCTCCACTGTGCCGGTCTGGGTGGTGCATCAAGGCCCGTTTCCGGTACGCTTTCTTGATCTCGTCCTCAGAGGCATTTCTGTCCACTCTGAGGATCTTGTAGTAGTCTTTCCTCTTACTCTTCTTCAGCTCTAGCTGTGCATTTTTGTAAGGAGCCGTGCAGACGCCATTACAAGATGGCGCCGGTTTCTGGTTTCTTCTTGGTCACAGTTGTAAATAAGCACAGTGCGCATGTTCACTTACGCAAGCGACCTGGTGTGGGCAGATGCTAATGAGGGTCCAGGGAGTAACCAGTCACTGGCGGTCACATATCCTTTGGTAACCAATCATTAGTGGACATGCAGTCAAGAACCCTATATAACCTGTGGCCTTTCCTGGTTCGAGGTCTTCACATCTAGCAGCTTGGCAGTCCCCAATAAAGTGTGTACAGAAGAATCCTGATTGTGGCATCTTCCTTGCTGGTGAGGTGGGCGCAACAAGTGGTGCCAAAACCTGGGAACAAAGACATCTTGCACCAGCAAAGATCCCTGTTTTTAGGAGGATTCAGAACTGACACACGGGACGGACGGATCCGGACTTTTTTCTGAGAGGTATGCTGCCCTGGGGGGTTGATCCTATTGTTGTGATTTTCTTCTTGCCCTGTGTGCTCATTAAAGTGAAAGAGGGCCAGAGGACTTTAGCGGAACATCAGGACAGTATGTCAGAAACAGAAAAAAGGGAACAAAAAGGAAAACAGAATAAAAGGAAAGAACAAAATGTAATGAAGGTTAGTGGTAAAAAGGAAACTAAGCTTAAAGATTTAGAAGGTAATAATTTATATCCTTTATTAAGTGAATTCAAACATTTACATGTGGCAAGCTCATCAAGTTCTGAGACTTCTTCTATAAGATCTTTTAAATCCTCAGACAGCGAAGGGGAGTTGGACTTGTATGATGAGGCTGTGTTAGAGGAGGAAGCTGCCAAGTATCAGGCTGAGAGATATCACCCTGACCCGCCTGTTGTGCCTTCTGCCCCACCCTTAACAAATAGGGAAGTGCCGAGATACATAGAGGGAACTTCTTTCTGTAAGCCAAAAGAAATAAGAAAAATTCAACAAATATTTCCAGTGTTTGACGATCCAGCTCAGGGCCGATATCATGAGCCCATAGGACCTAAACAGTTAAAGGATCTTGCAGAGTCAGTTAGGACGTATGGGACCTATGCAAAAAGGTCTGCCCTTATTGTCAGTTCTGCCAAAACATTGGGAACTTATTATAGTGGATATTAAAGACTGTTTTTTCTCCATCCCTTTGCATCAGAGTGATAGACAAAGATTTGCCTTTACTTTACCATCTGTCAATCATGAGGAACCTGATGCTAGATATCAGTGGAAGGTCCTGCCACAAGGCATGGCCAATAGCCCAACTATGTGTCAATTGTTTGTTTCTCATGCCATTAAGCCAATAAGACAACAATTTCCAAAATTAAAAATTTGCCATTACATGGATGATATTTTATTATGTGGGCAATCTGGAGAGGACCTAAAAGTAGCTTATTCGAGATTAAATGAATCTTTAAAATTAAAAGGTTTAATAATTGCTCCTGAAAAGGTACAAGAAGGAGCAATAGGTAGTTTCTTAGGTACAAAAATATATCCTGATAAAATTACCCCTCAAAAGGTCACAATCCATAGAGATCATTTAAAAACTTTAAATGATTTTCAAAAATTACTAGGAGACATTAATTGGCTTAGACCTTTTTTGAGGATTTCCACATCTGAGTTAAAACCTTTGTTTTAGAAGGAGAAGCTCATATTACTTCTCCTTGTAATCTTAACCCTGAAGCTATTAAGGTATTAGAAAAAATAGAAAAGACTATACAAAGTTCTCAGTTAATTAGAATAACGGAAGATCAACCTTTTTCGCTGTGTATAATACAATCATCCTTGTTACCCACTGCTGTTTTGTGGCAGGATGGACCTCTGTTATGGGTCCATTCTCATTCCTCTCCAGGAAAAGTTATTAGACATTATCCTACGTTAGTTGCAGAGCTTGCTTTAAAAGGACTTCAACTAGCCATCACACATTTTGCCAAATTTCCTGAAACAATCATTGTTCCCTATACTACATTTCAAGTTCAAACTCTCTGTGCCACTATTGATATGTGGGCCATTTTAAGATGCACCTTTTCTGGAGAAATAGATAACCATTATCCTAAACATCCACTATTACAGTTTGCTCTCACTCAAGAAATAATTTTCCCTAGGATTACTAGTTCTCAACCTCTTTTAGGAGCTATAGGCATTTATACTGATGGATCAAAGACAGGTCTGGGGAGCTGTGCCAGTACAATTACAATTTAATTTAACTTCCCCGCAATTGGTAGAATGTGCAGTAGTTGCTTTGGTGTTGCGACAATTTTCAAGACCTATTAATATTATCTCAGACTCCCATTATGTTGTAAATGCTGTTAAACAATTAGAAGTTGCTGGACCTATTAATGCTAAAAGTAAAGTAGCACATATCTTTCATGATATTCAAAATTCTATCAGAAATAGGTGTCATCCCTTTTTTTATACAACATATTCGAGCTCACACTCTGTTGCCTGGCCCTATGGCTAGAGCTAATGATTTGGCTGATGTCGCCACAAAACACCTTTTTTGGGTTGCAAACAGGTACGAAGCTGCTGTAGATTTTCATAAACTGTATCATGTTCCTGCTCAAACCTTAAGATATAAATTTCAGCTAACTAGAGCTGAAGCTAGAAATATTGTACTCCAATGTCCTAATTGTGCAGAGTTCAGACATACTCCTTGTCTGGGCGTTAATCCTCGAGGCTTGCGCCCCTTACATTTGTGGCAAATGGATGTAACTCATATTCCTGCTTTTGGAAAAATGAAATATGTTCATGTCTCTGTGGATACTTACTCTGGTATTATACATGCCACGGCCCTTGCTGGGGAAAAGGTGTCCCATGTCATCACTCATTGCTTGGAGGCCTGGGCTGCTTGGGGAAAACCCTACAGTCTTAAAACAGACAATGGTCCGACCTATACTTCAAAGACTTTTCAGCAATTTTGTCAACGCTTAGGTGTAGAACACAAGACAGGACTACCTTATAACCCACAAGCACAAGGAATTGTGGAACATGTTCATGGTACACTCAAGACATATTTATCTAAACAAAAAGGGGGAATAGGCCCCACGACGTTGGGACCTAAAGGAACTATTTCCCTAGCTCTTTTTACACTTAATTTTTTGAATTTGGACGTGATGGGTAGGTCAGCAGCAGACAGGCATTGTCTGCCACCATCACCAGTTTCAGAAAAAATAAAATGGAAAGATGTTATATCTAATCAATGGAAGGGCCTGGATCCAGTTTTAATAAGATCCAGGGGAGCTGTTTGTATTTTTCCACAGGATCAAGATAATCCCATTTGGGTTCCTGCCAGACTGACTCAAGTGGTCAAAGAGAGTCCTGAAAAGGATGAAGATCGTGATTGCTGTGCTGATGATATTACCTCTGTTCAACCTGCCGGGGATATGGACAGAACCCCGTTGGGGAATACTCTCAGTATTCCCAAAACCTCTACCTGTAATGCATGACTTCTATTAATGCGCAATTAAGAGGAGGGTTAATGATTGTTAATCAAAGAATTGATTTAGTGCAAGAACAAGTTGATACTTTATGGCAATTGGCACAATTGGGATGTGAATGGAAAATGTCTGGATTGTGTATAACCTCTGTTCAATATCATAATTTCACTTATGCTGCAAATCTGTCATGCCAGCTATCACATTATTTGCTTACTAACTGGACTACTGAATTTGATCAATCTGTACGAGAACTTCGACTTGCTATTACCCATGTGAATTCAACATGAGTGGACTTGTCTTTGGCTACAGGATTATTGGACTGGATACAGAAAGCTACCCTCTATTTGAAGGAATGGGCTGGAATGGGTTCCATGATGCTGTTGATGATCGCTGCTACAGTCGGATGTCTTTGGTGTTTCTGTAAGATGCAAAGTCAAAGACTCAGAGACAATGCCATGCTAGTGCAAGTATTTGCTGCACTGGAAACAGGACATTCACCTAATGCTTGGTTGATAACTCTGAAACAATAATGAGCTGAAGCCGAGGATTGGTGTTTACCCTGGGCCTCTTTGGTAATTGCCTGATGTTCCTGTGCATAATTTTACAATTGCTTGACCTGTACATTTCTCTCCTCTGTTAAGCTGTCTTGTGGCCTTTGCACCCTGAGAGCTTGTTCTCATTGCACCAGGTTAGGCATAAGACTTCTAGTTTTATTTCACACTCAGCCTTTGCACATCCCTGAGGAATAACTCATTGCACGGGATAAGGTGAGTTGTGAGTTTTCCAAGGCCTTATAACCTTGATCACCTGTTGCCAGAAGTGGGAAAGGCTAGATCAGTGATTTGGTCTCTTGGTGTCTAGATAATAAAAAAGGGGGAGATGTAAGGAGCCATGCAGACGCCATTACAAGATGGCGCCGGTTTCTGGTTTCTTCTTGGTCACAGTTGAAGTAAATAAGCACAGTGTGCATGTTCGCTTACGCAAGTGACCTGATGTGGGCAGATGCTAATGAGGTATCCAGGGTGTGGTGGTTTGATTCAGGTGTCCCCCATAAACCTAGGTGTTCTGAATGCTAGGTTCCCAGCTGATGGATATTTGGGAATTAATGCCTCCTGGAGGGAGTGTATCATTGGGGGTGGGCTTATGGGCTTTATAGCCAGTTTCCCCTTGCCAGTGTTTGGCACACCCTCCTGTTGCTGTGGTCCATCTTATGTTGGCCAGGGGGTGATGTCCACCCTCTGCTCATGCCATCGTTTTTCCCTGCCATCGTGAAGCTTCCCCTCGAGCCTGTAAGCCAAATAAACCTCTTTTTCCCAGAAGCTGCTCTTGGTTAGGTGATTTCTAACAGCAATGCGACCCGGACTGCAACACAGGGAGTAACTAATCACTGGCAGTCACATATCCTTTGGTAACCAATCATTAGTGGACATGCAGTCAAGAACCCTATATAACCCGTGGCCTTTCCTGGTTCGAGGTCTTCGCATCTAGCAGCTTGGCAGTCCCCAATAAAGTGTGTATAGAAGAATCCTGATTGTGGCGTCTTCCTTGCTGGCGAGGTGGGTGCGACACATTTTTTTAGGCGCTGTTTGTGTTCTTTTGTTTTCTCCGTCTGATACACTTTCTCATAGTCATGCACTGCTTCTTCATACTGCTCTGTGTCCATGTAACACTGAGCTCTTCTCAAGTAGGCTTTTATGTAAGTGTCATCAAGCTTCACTGCATGTGTGCAGTCTTCTATTACATCATCTAGTTTCCTAAGCTTGGAATTAACCGTACCCTGATTACAGTAGAGTTTAGCATTTGTGTTTATATTGCTGGTGTCTATCCCCAGGGCTTCTGTGTACAGTTCATATGCTAGCTTGTTATTGCCTTCCTTAAATGCTTTATTTCCATCTTCTTTCTTTGCTTTAAGGGCTTTGGCATTTCTGCAAGCAACACAGGCCTTCTCATGGTCAGGAGCCATCCTGAGAGCCTGCACAAAAAACTGAACCACCTTCTCAATACAATCTTCATAGTAAAGGCAGAGACCGCGTACATACAGAGCATCGGCATTGGTGGAATCCATTCGTAAAATGTCACTAGCCACAGACTGTGCTTCTGGATATCGACCCAGCATTGCTAAACACTCTGCTTTGAGGATTTTGAAGCGATGGCAGGCAGGGGCAAATTCTAGGGCACGGTCCATGCAGAAAACAACCTTCCAAAAATCTCACTTCTCAAAGTCAGTTTCTGCTATCTTCTCATATTCCATGGCTGCATTAGCATTCTTGAACTCCTGTTGTACCTGGGGCGTTTTTGTGATCCAGTTCTAGGGCTCTCTGGAAACTGCGATGTGCTGCCATGGCATTCCCTAGTGAGAGGTGGCACTTGCCTTCTTGAAGATGTCTCTGGACAAAACTGTCATCCAGGGCTGGAGAGATGACTTAGTGGTTAAGTGCTCGCCTGTGAAGCCTATGGACCCCAGTTCGAGGCTGGGTTCCCCAGGTCCCACATTAGCAAGATGCACAAGGGGGTGCACGCGTCTGGAGTTCGTTTGCAGAGGCTGGAAGCCCTGGCGCACCCATTCTCTCTCTCTCCCTCTATCTGTCTTTCTCTCTGTGTCTGTCGCTCTCAAATAAATAAATAAAAAATGAACAAAAAGTATTAAAAAAAAAACTGTCATCCAATCTCATTGATTGCTGTGCATCTCCAAGAGCTTCATGGAATCTTCCAAGCATTATTAATGTGGCTGCTCAATTACTATAATAACTAGCATTTTTAGGACACATCTCTATGGCTTTTGTGTAATAGTTATAAGCTTCATTGTAGTCTTTCTTGGCATAGTATGCATTTCCTTGTTCCTTGAAGGATTCTGCTTCCCTCTTGGTTCCTTTGTCCTCCAGCAGTTCTGGCTCAGTCGCTGCTATTATCACATCACACTCCGCGGCCACTGTCATCTTACCCTTGCATCTCTTATGTACAGAATCATGTCATCTGCCAATAGAGCTAAGTTAACTTCCTCCTTTTCAATTTGTATCCTTTTTATTTCCTTTTCCTGACTTTTTGTTTGAGATAGTACTTCCATTACTATATTGAAGAGCAGATGTGTGAATGGACACCGCTGTCTTTTTCCTGCTCTCAATGGGAATTCCTTCAGTCTCTCTCCTTTAGGTGTTATTTTGGCTTTAGGAGCCTTTATTATGTTGAGATATAAACAATCCATGCCAATTCTTTCCAATGTTTGTATAATGAAGTGATGTTGGGTTTTGTCAAAGACCATTTCTGCATCTATCGAAATGATCATGTGGTTTTAGTGTTTAAGCTTATTCATGTGGTGTATTACATTGACAGACTTCCATGTGTTGAGCCATCCCTGCATTCCTGGGATGAAGCCTACTTGATCAAGGTGAATAATGCTTTTGAGGTGTTGTTGGATTTGGTCTGTGAGGATATGGTTCAGGATCTTTGCTTCTAAGTTCATCAGGGAAATAGGTCTACCATTTTCTTTTCATGTGGCATCTCTGGTTGGTTTTGGTACTAGGGTGATACTAGCTTCATAGAAGGAATTGGGGAACTTTCCCTGTTCTCTGATTATATGGCACAGTTTGAGAAAAAAATGGTTTCAGTTCTTCCATGAAGGTTTGATAGAATTCAGTTGAGAAGCCATCTGGTCCTGGACTCCTTTTGGGGGAGGTTTTGAATTACCTTTTCAATCTTGATAGGTGTGATATGTTTGTTTAGGAGATTAATCTGCTCTGAGTTTAGATTTGGTAGTCAGTACATGTCTAGGAATTCATCTATTTCCTCCACATAATCCAGTTTTGTGGTGTAGAGGTTTTTGAAATAAGTCCTGATGATTCTTCCAATTTCACTTATGTCTGTTGTGATCTCTCATTTCATATATTTTGTTAATTTGAAGTATCTCTTTTTTTCACTTGATATAATTGGCCAGGGATTTGTTATCTTGTTTATTTTTTCAAAGAACCAACTCTTTGTTTCATCAATTTTTAAAATTGTTTTCTTAGTTTCCAATTTGTTAGTTTCTGCCAGTCTTAATTATTTCATTCCATCTGGAGCTTTTTGGCCTGAATTTTTCTTGATTTTCCAGTGCCTTTAAGTGGATGGTTAGGTGATTGATTTGGGATCTTTCTGTCTTTGTTATGAAGTTTGCTATGAATTTTCCCCTGAGGACCACCTTCATTGTGTCCCAATGATACAATGTGTTCTCATTGTCATTCACTTCCAGAAATTGTGCAATTTCATTTTTTCTTTTGTCAACTACCCATTTATTGTTTAAAAGTGTGTTGTTCAGTTTCCAGGAGCCAATAGGATTCCTGATGCATCTTTTGTTGTTAATTTCTAGCAACATATCATTGTGATCTGATATCATGCCAGAAATTATGTTAATCTTCCCAAATCTATGGAGGCAGACTGCTGTAGGCAGGTTCCCAATGCTGGTAGAAATCACCCAACCAAGAGCCGCTTGTGGGCAAAAAAAAAGAGTTTTATTTTGGCTTACAGGCTTGAGGGGAAGCTCCACAATGGCAGAGGTAAAAGATAGCATGAGCAGAGGGTGGACATCAGCCCCTGGCCAATATAAGGTATACCATAGCAACAGGAGAGTGTGCCAAACACTGTCAAGAGTACACTGGCTATAACACCCATAAGCCCACCCTCAACAATACACTGCCTCTAGGAGGCATCAATTAACAATCTCCATCAACTGGGAACCTAGCAGTCAGAACACCTAAGTTTATATGGGTCCCCCGATTCAAACCACCACAGTCCACCCCTGGCCCCCATAAACTGATAACCGTACATGATTTAAAATGCAATGCATTCAGTCCAGTTTTGAAAATCCCCATAGTTTTTTCAATCCCAATGATGTTCAAACATCCACATAATCCAAGGTCTTTTAACTGAGCCATAATACCAAAAAAATCCCCCCAAGTCCCATAATGGTACAGAATAAACACTCACATTGGAAAAGATGGCATTGGGCATAGCATAGAAATATTCAAACTATACAAGATTTAAACAGGACAAACATCAAACTCTGTAGCTCCAAGTCCAACAACTGTAGTGAGTGAAAAATCGCAAAGTCTCATAATTCTAACCAGCAACAAATCTCTGGAGTTTCAATTCCACCCCTCCAGCTACACTACTCACCAACCTGGAAAACTTCATTTGGGCGGGCAGCTTTCCTAAGCAACCATCTCATGGTCCCAGCATCTCCAGTGGGTCTTCACTGAAATCCATGGTTCATCCTTATGGCCCCATGAGGTCTGCGTGCAGGCATCTAGCAAACCTGCTTCACACTGCCCATGGCCATTTCCAAACACAAGACCATGTTGCAAATGACTCCCTCTTTCCTGAATTTCTTATACTCCACAATACAAGGTACATTGTCAATTTTTTAATCCTGAGGGGAATAAAGCAAACTTTGAAGAACAGGACATTCCTTGAGCATGCAGTCCCCTTCAAAGGAGTATGCATTTTTCCTGTTGCCCCAGTGCAGTGCTGGCCCAATCTCAAAGGCTGTGATTTCTCTATTGCAGCTGAATGGGCAGCAGATCGCCCAAAGATTTTTATTTCTGTGCCATATCCCTCTGTTCACACCAGTTCATTGCTATGCAAAGCAACCCTGCACAACTTGTCAGGACACAGTCATAACAGCAAGCTTCTCACACAAACTGCTAGCCCAGTCCAAGCAAAGCCCTTTCTCACCCTCATAAGCCAAACCACACAGCCCATAGTTCTTACTGTATTCAGGTCTTTCAACTCTGACCAGAATAGTCCATTAAGCTGTACTTACAGCACTGCAAGACATCTCTTAGGCCAAGGTTTCAAATCCTTACAAATTCCTCTTGAAAATCAGCTCCAAAAGGCCAAAGCTACACAGTCAGGTGTCTAGCAGAAACACCACACTTGGTACTACTTTACTGTTGCAGTCAGGTTCACATTGCTGGTAGAAATCACCCACCAAAGAGCACCTTGTGGGAAAAAGTGGTTTATTTTGGCTTATAGGCTTGAGGGGAAGCTCCACGATGGCAGAAGAAAACAATGGCATGAGCAGAAGGTGTACATCACCCCCTGGCCAACATAAGGTGTAACTTAGCAATAGGAGAGTGTGCCAAATTCTGGCAAGGGGACACTGGCTATAATACCCATAACTGGCTCCCAACAAACATTGCCTCCAGGAGGTGTTAATTCCCAAATCTCCATCAGCTGGGAACCTAGCAGTCAGAACACCTAAATTTGTGGGGATACCTAAATCAAACCACCACACTGGCTTTTTGACCCAGTATATGATCTATTTTAAAGTATGTTCCATGTGCTGCTGAGGAGAATGTGTAGTCTGTGGATTTGGGATAGAATGTTCTGTAGATGTCTGTTAGGTCTAATTGTTCTGTGATTTTGTTGAGCTCTCTCACTTCCCTGTTTGATTTCTATGGATCTATCTATACCGGAGTATTGGAGTCCCCACCTATGATGGTGTGGAAGTTTATTTCTGTTTTGTTGTCAAGTGGGTTTTGTTTTATGAACTATGGTGCCCCTGTGTTTCATGCATAAATATTTATGATCGTAATATTCTCTTGTTTGGTAATTCCCTTGATAAATAGAAAGTGGCTTTCTTTGTCTTTTTTTTTTTTTGATTCCTTTTGGTTTGAAGTCTATTTTATATGATATTAGTATAGCTACGCCTGCTTATTTCTTATTCCCATTTGGTTGGAATATCATTTTCACCCTTTCAACCCAAGGGAGTGTCTGTCTTTAGGGGTGATGTGGGTTTCTTGAAGGCAACAGATTGAGGGGTCTAATTTTCTGATCCACCCTGTTAGCTTATGTCTATTGATGGGTGAATTAGTACCATTAATATTTAGGGTAATGACTCTGAGGTTTGATTTGATCCCTGCCATATCATTGTGGTTTATGTGATTTGGTGTTTTCTGGGACTTTGTAGTTTTTTGTGCCTTCTCTGAGCTTGGTTATTGTGATCTGCTTCTTGTGGGCACTTGAGGTGATTATTTTATTCTTCTGTGTGGAGAATTCCCTGAAGTATTTCTTCAGGTTTGGCTTTGTGTTCATATAGTTTTAAAGCTGAGTTTAATCATGGAAAGTTTTTCTTTCACCATCTAGTATGAAGGACATTTTGCTGGGTAGTGTAGTTTTGGTTTAAAGCCATAGGTTCTTTAGACTGTGCAGTGTTCCATTCCAGGCCCTTCTGGCTTTCAGGGTTTCCATTGAGAAGTCTGAAGTAATTCTGATGGGGTTACCTTGATATGTAATGTGTTGTTTTTCCCTAGCTGCTGTTAGGATTTTTCTCTTTGGTATTGATGTTTAGAAGATTAAAGACAGTATGTCTTGAAAAGTTTCTCCTTTGCTCCAGTCTATTTGGAGTTCTGTTAGCTTCTTGTAACTTGATAGACCTGTCTTTTGAGAGTGGGAAAGTTTTCTTCAATAATTTTGTTGAATAAGTTCTCCATGCCTTTGGTCTGTATTTTTTTCCCTTCTGGTATTCCCATAATCCAAATGTTGGGACATTTAAGGGTATTCCACAGTTCTCTCATGTTCTATTCACGAAAATTTTTGAACTTACTGAAATTTTTGGACTCACAATTTGTTTCTTCTGTTTTGTCTCCCATTTCTGAGTTTCTATCCTCCACTGCTCCACCTGCATTCTTGAGAGCATCTATAGAGTTTTGGGCTTGCTCAATTTGGTTTGCATTTCCTACTACTTTTTAATGTGTAGTCTCCATCCCTGTAGAGATCCCTTTTCACATTAATTTCTGATTTTCTTGATGCTTCTTGGAATTCATCCTTGCATTTCTTTATGTCTTCATTCTGCTTAGCCAGCTGGTTATTGCGGTCCTCTTTTTTCCCTCTCCTTCAGATCATTTAACTGTCTTTGGACCCCTTCCAGGTTCTTATCTATTAGGTCTAGTCTAGCAAGAACAGCATTCATATATTATCAGCTCTTTGTTGCTTTTCTGAAAGTTCTACCATTTGCTTGGTTAGGGTTGCATAGCTTTTATTTTCATTTTGGGGTTCTGATCCTAATGTGTCTTCTATGTTTTGATTAGAGACATCCATTGTGGACTGAGTGATCTTAATGGATTTGCTTGCATTTGATTTTTAATATTATTGTTTTTGAACTGTGGTCTGCCCATCACAATGTAGGGGCCTTACTTATTTTAGGAGGAAGCTATAGTCCACCTTTGAAGTGTGTTCAATGGTTATTCCCTATCATGTTTGTTTCCACTAGGCTTCTGGTAGCCATTCGGCCTCCCTGCTCAGAGGGAAGGAACCCATGAGGCTCTGATGGGGGCCTGAGGACCTGATGTAGAGGCTTGTTGTTCTGTGATTTAGGATATGTGAATGCGTAGTCAGGTGGCCTGAAGTGGATAGGGGAATGGTGGATGGTGGCCAGTGGAATGGTGTTTTGAGTTAGGAGGCACTTATGGAGCTGTTCTAGTCTGCCTAGGGCTGCAGTGGTGAGTGGGATTGTGTTCTTGAGCCTGGAGGCTTGGTGGAGCTAATCTGGCCTGCCTGGGGTGGGGGTGGCAGCAAATGGGAAGGTGTTGGTATGTGAGGCTGCCAGTAGAATGGCATTGGCGTCCTGCACAGAGGCGAGTGTCTGGTGTGTGTTATGGTATGGGGAGAGTGGTTAATGGTCATGTGGGGTTTGGGGTGTGGGACATTGCTTGTGTGGGGGAAGTGAGACAGTGGTAGCATGGGGGTGGTAGTGGGATGGGGGACATTGGTCACGTGGGTGGAGTGGTTCTGTGGTTGTAGGGTGGGGGAGGAGGACATCAGTCTTGTGGGGGGAGTGGGATGGTGGTTGTGCAGGGCTGGGGGAGTGGACGGTAGTGGCATGGGGACAGCTGAGTGGGACGGTGGTCATGTGGGGCGGGAAGGACTTTTGCCATGCACAGTGGCACAGGTGGAGCTATGCTGGCTTGGGCCTCCTTGGCTACAGTTAGTGTAGGAGGATCCTGCACTGGGACTACGGCCAGGACGGCTGCTCAGGAGGACTGGGGGACTGATGGTCTACCCAAGAATGCAGGAATCGGCCGAGTCCCATTTTTGCACCTCCACATCCTCCCACTGGAGGTTTGTTAGAGTCTGCTCCCCCCCAGAAGACCCAATGAACCTTAATGTCTTGCCTTTCCTTCCTTGGGAGGTGCAGTGCAATTAGTTGGACACCATCTTGACCACAAATCCTCAAAACCAAGTTTTTTAAAGGCTCCTTTCTCTTTCCTTTTTTTTTTTTTTTTTGAAAAAGCAGGTAGAGAAATTTATTGCCATTTGAAACAATTAATACAATTCAGATAAGACAGACAAAAAAAGCACCATTAAAGGTTGGTAGTAAAATATATTATTTCTTGACCAAGAACTGCCTTTTGAAGGTTACTGGTAGGCATTACTGCAGCTAATCTGAATAATTTGATGAACTTTGTAAATATTTTTAAGTCCAATAAAAGGGCCTTATATAAAATGGTATATGATAACACATATAAACTGATAGACTGCTTTTTTTTCTTTTCATTTCTACAATGTTCTACATACTCCCTTTCCCATCATATATTGTAAATGTTAAGTTAGATATTCTTATTGTGGTTTATACTTGTCAAAATGACCCAATAGTTACAAATCCATTTTTTCATATATATCAGAATGCATCCATTCATAATATACAATCCCTAGTACCTCCCCTGCAAAAAAGCATAAGAGAATGTTTTGTTGATTCATTTGTTAATTTGGCTCCAAAATACTAATTTTCATAATATATAACATTTAGTTTAAAAAGATTATCCCTTTACCTTAGTGCTTCTGAAGGCTTCTCTGTATCCCAAAAGTTACTAAAAAGAGAATGCAAGCCCCTCTCCTACTACATTAGAGTAGGGCTCAGAAAACTTGTTCTATAAAGGACCAGGCTTTGATAGCAACTGCAGAGAAAAACCACTTTAGACAACAGTGAATAAATGCATATGGCCATATTTGACTCTGGGGTATGATTTGCCTGTTTGTGGATTAGTGTGGCAAAATGAAATCTATTTGTTAAATAAAATATTTAACAAGAAAAAGCAATACTTTAGTGCCTAAAAGTTATAAAATCTTTTAGAATCTTTTAACATAAACATTGTGTACCACCTGGAAATTATCCACTATTTTAAATATATCTACAGAGTTTCACTATTTTCTTACCCTGAGATATTTATTAAGAAAAAGTAACCTGGAATCTAGCACATGAAATACCTTTACTTCTAGCATTATGAAGACCCCAGCTCCCAAATAACATTGACTTTTGGGTAATATACATGCCTTCAACATACTAAATGTTAAAGAGCAATAAGTTCTCCCTGGCAATGACTGCAGCAATTGAAAGTTACATTTCCATATCTAGTATACGGATGAAAATGTCCAAAATTTTTCTTTGTAGCAAGTAGTGTAGTTGGAGATGATTCAGAAAATGGGATATCAGGTGAACTTTCTGTACCAGTAACTGGATCCAAACTATGTAGAACTTTTTCAGCCATTTTCTCAGCTGGGGTACTGCAGAATTCAACTGTTGCCTGAATCTTTTTTTGACTGCTAATGCCAACATTTCCCAGAAGATGAGAATTTACTGCTTTTGCCAATTTGTGATTAGTTAGTGCTAGTTCTGCTGTGTTGTAAGGCTGTGTGCTAGGGAAGTAAGTCTGCTCTGTTCCCCCGTGTAAGGAGATCAGAAGTTCTTCCAGAAGTTTCTGTGTAGCAATCATTTCTTGCCGGAACTGTTCACGTTCACTCAAGAGATCCTGTTCAGCATTGTGTGCATGTCTGTTCTGACGCTGTAAAATGGCTCTGGAGTTGGTTAATTCATCTGCCATTACCCTACTTGCAAGGAATTTACTTTGCCATACATCACACTGTATTGACAAACGTTCTAACTGTTCAGAAAGTTGTGCTGTGTTTCGACCTAGGGCTTCATTTTCCAAAATAAGCCGATTTTTCTCCCGGGCCAGATGTTCAAAATGATACTGAAGATCATCTCCAACAGAAGCCACCGGGAGCTTTTGTAACTCACGATTTACCTCTCTCTGTACTCGGAGCTGGTTTGGAGCTGGTTTGAAAGGCCTTCTTTGTCCTGAAGTAACCTCCTTTCTGAATTCTTGAGCTTTTCCAAATTATTCTTTATCTCTGAGAGTTCCTTTCTAGGTTCTGTGACTCCCTCTGACTGACCAAGGAGCTCACCTCTATGGTAACACAGAGATTTAACCTTTGTATTTTTGCTGGGAATGTCATGGGTTATAGCAGCTTTGGGAACAAATATTCTTACAGCTTCAACTTCCAGTGCTTTTTCAGTGAGAATCTTTCCAAGCTGAAGAACTCCTGGGCTCTCCGAGGGATCTTTCTTCTGTGGACACTGAATGCTATGATGCTGGATTTCAACAGATTTTGAGGCGGCTTCAACAGATTTAGGTGGCTCCTCAGTTTCCATTCCATCTCCAGCCCCTTGGACTGGAGCTGAAGTAAGGACAACTTTCGTTTCTAGACTCTGAAGAGTAGTAATGTTTCCTGTTACTAATGAAAATGCACTCTAAGATGTCTTCTGAAAAACCCTGGAGACCCCGACCCCCGTGTTCCAGGTGGCTGGCTTGCAGGCCCCTCAGCTCTGTCCGAGTGGCTCCCCAGCCACTCCCCAGCCGACCGCCCAGGCCCCTCTCCTTTTTATTTATTTACTTATTTATTTATTTTTTTAAATTTCATTGTATGAGTGCACAGTGTGGTAACAACTGAGTCATGAAGGAAATGACTAATCCTGGAATTTAAGTGAACAGTAGGTCCAAAGGGTTAGAGGGTTTGCCCCATCTCATCTTCCCCCAAACTGTTAAAAGACAGCAGTTCCTGTCCAGACCATCTCTTTTCACTTCCTTTCTTCAGTTCCTAAATATCAGAATGTCTTTTTTTAATCTCATTCTGATATTTTCAGTGGTGTTTGCCTAATGCACATCTATTAAACTAAGATCAAAATTCATCCAAATAAAATAAGTTACTATTGAAAAGGAATAATTCTTGGGAAATTCCATAAATAAAGGAAAAGACATTAGGCATGCTCCACTTGTTGCCCGGGATAACTCTCAATGCATGCTAACATAAAATCATAACCTTACTTTAAAATTTTAGTTGTTTGAATTTCTTTTGGTAACATTATTGCATGGATCCCAAGTGTGAACTTTATAGATGATAACATAGTATTACAACATGCATGTCTACTAGATAAATCAACATCTCTTCTATGTAGCAAGCTATATTCTCTGTGGTGTCTATTTCAGAAGCAGGATTTTGTGTGTTTAGAAAATGTGGCATTAGGCCAAATTATTGGTCAGGGCTTAAACTTGAGATGATTTAATCTCAGAGATAAGGGAGAGATGGACCTAACCTACTTAATATATAAAATGAGTAAACAGAGGTACAAGAAGTGATTAACACAGAGTGAGATGAAACTCATGGGAGGGCAGTGATTTAGTCAGAGTCCTTGCTGTAGGCCCTAATACACCAGACCACATTTAACTTCTGGACATTTTAGCCCATAGCTTCAAAAATTTGTCTTTAAAAACACAATTTACAGTACCTGCAGGCTGACCATTCATGGTTCAATGAGACAGACACTTTTATTTCTAATTGTGAGAGGGGGATAGAATTAGGTTATCTGGACCCCGAAGGCAAAAAACACAGGAAAGTTGGCACTTGCTAGAAATCAAAGATGATCTGACTTCTTATCTCTTATCTAGTGCCCCAGACCTATTTTTCCACAATCAGGACCCCTCCTGGGAGGGAGGTCTTTCATAGGTATTAAAAATTGTGGTTGGTCAAGTTCAGCTCCCAAAACTTTGTGCCAGGGCTAACCCCTTCCTGAGACAGTCCCTACTTGTAACCAACTATCTTGCCTTCTGGTTCACCTGAGCATGAAGCTCACCATCCTAAGGTTACAAATACCTTTGCAATGGAAAGGTTGTCTCTGTGATCTTGGGAACTTTCAGCTGTGGATAAGTTTTTCCCTTGCCCAGGCCCAGCCAGGAGAGCTCTCTAGCCCTTACTCTCCACATGGGTTTTTTATCCCCTCTAGCTCCCCACATGGCAGTATCTCCTTGAACTTTCTTTTCTCTTTCTTTCCATGCTTTTGTCCAGGCCCTCCACATGGGCTTTCTAGCCATGTGGGTGCCTTTCCTGGGCTCTGTACTTACCTTAATAAATATAACAATTTAATAACTATACTTCTCAGTCTTTCTTTAATTCCATTCTTTGATTAGAAATTAGGGTTTGGGGTACAAGGACATTCCTGGACCCTTAGCACCGCATTACAATTATATGCATTTACCTTTGAGTTAAATCAATCCTCTTGTCTCAGTCTCCAGAGTACATGGATGAAAGGGACATGACACAGAGCCTGGCTTGGGCTTGCCCACACCTGTCAACTGCTTAAGAAAGAAATAGGTGTACTCTGTGTGAGTTCCAACTCTTGCCACAGAGACTGTTCATGGGCTTAGATACTCATTTTCTGAATCACAACAGTACTGATACTTAAGTCTAATGCCTCATAAGTCACAGAAACATTTTGCATTATATTTTATGTGTACTAAAATTACAGTGACTCCAGTATGTCTGTTGGAAAGATATGGTTATTGTGAATATATATATCTCATTGAGTGTAAAGGATTTTAATTGAGTTATCAATAAAAGTTATAAAGTGACTTCTTCATTAACTTAATCCAGAAACTTATTTATTACCTGTACTCAGGGATGTGTTACAAATATTTGAATTATGAACACAAAAAAGAGTTTTCAAATAATCTTTATAAAGATACCAGACACTAAAAATAATTACCAAAAATTCTTTATTTGTAGTAAATAAAATAAAAATATTAATTATTAGGTAGGAATAGACACAGGACAAGGACTGAGCAAAGAGGCAATCCTTTCAGCACATAGTTACAATAGGCCACATTTGCAGCAAATAGAACTGGTTCTATTCTATAAAGGGATCTGTTTGGGCAGGGTCTGCTTGGTGAGTGTTGTGAAAGAATGATTTGAACATTGTCAGACCAAGAAACTGCTGGAAATTAGGATAGCTCTATGCATGGCTCTTGTAGGATGGGTATAACATGGTTCCTAGGGGTTTGTATGAGATAGGCTCAAGTCCACCACAGGGCTGGAATTTAAATTTCCATAGCAATTTTCTTCATCAATAGAGCTCTTTCTCTTTACATTCTTTCTTTCCACCAAATTAACCTATATTTTTTTCCTCCAGTCCCCTTCAACTCTCCAGTAGACACTATGGAGCATACGGGAAGGTTCCAGCAAGGTCTTAACAAAGCTGATTAACCCCATGCACATATGCATGCACAGTGTATATTGAAGGAAAAAGCCAAAGGCATAGGAGTCAATGTGAAGATTTTCACAGAGGAGGCACTTCAGACATCTCAAGAAAGACAGGATAGAATTTAGATACATAGAGACCAGTGATGGGGCCTGCAGATTAGAGTAAGAAAGGGCATCAAGGGCAAAGAAAAATTGATTTCACTGTTAAAGTGCTATCTGTTTCTCCAGTCTTTCTTGTCTGGGCATCTTAAGACAGTGCTTTTTAAACTTTCATGTGTAAAGGAATTACCTGGAGATCTTGTTAAAGCACTGGTTCTGATCCACCAGTCAGAGAAGTGCAGAGCTAACAAGCTCCCAGGTTACACTGAAGCTGCTGGTCCAAGAAGTGCACTTTGAGGATCAATATCCTAGACTTTAGATTTCTAAAATGTAGCAGGAGCAAGGGTATGTTACAGGGCCATGTGTGGTAGTGCAGGTCCTTTGGACCTAGAGAGCTTCTGGGGGTTAGGCAAGCCAGAGCTTCTTCACCGTTAGTCCCTTAACAGGATCAAGAAAGGAGCAAATCTTCCATGAGTAGCAAGCCTCTTCCTGTATCTAAGATCTAGTATGGACTGTATTGTTCTATTATCTCTAAACCAGCAGCTGGATGAGAGAGTAGCTCTGTGTGGTCAGTGACTTATGTGTGCCCTGACAGAATAAGGGTTTCTTTGTTAGTGTAAAGCCGAA
This sequence comes from Jaculus jaculus, assembly GCF_020740685.1. Taxonomy (NCBI): domain Eukaryota; kingdom Metazoa; phylum Chordata; class Mammalia; order Rodentia; family Dipodidae; genus Jaculus; species Jaculus jaculus. The sequence continues at coordinate 72,544,770 of NC_059108.1, read as the reverse complement.
CAGCTTTTCTGGATCTTTGTGGAGACAGGGTCATTTTTAAAAATATTTTATTTTTATTTATTTATTTACTTGACAGAGAAAGAGGAGAGGGGGGAGAGAAAGAGAGAGAGAGGGGATGTTCCAGGGCCACCGTCAGCCATTGCAAACAAACTCCAGACATGTGTGCCCCCTTGTGAATCTGGCTAACTTGGATCCTGGGGAATTGAACCTGGGTCCTTTGGCTTTGCAGGCAAACGCCTTAACTGCTAAGCCATCACTCCAGCCAGAGACAGGGTAATTTTAAACCCAAAACACGTCTTTCAAAAGTACTGCTGAAATATGGAAAGCAGTAATTAGAATGGTTCCATTGACTAAACTTTGAACTTGCTCCAAGCCACACTCCTGCTAAGGTAGGTAGTTCAGACAATCTTTGCATATTAAATTTTTTCTGAAATCTTTCTCAGAATGTTTTTATTGGTGAATTTGTGTTTTGTCAAATCAGTGATGCTATATGACAACCGTGGCAATAAAATAGGATCACCAGTGGTAGAGGCAGAGTCTCTGAGAAACACCTTGGATTAGAATTCAAAATACAAGATTGTTTTCCTTCTCCCATTCCCAAAGCCACCAGTCTGTATAGTCTGGGAATTGAAGTAGCCATGCTCATTCAGCATTTTATGTGCATCAAGCACTGTGCTAAGGATATATGGTCTCCCCTTTAACCTTCCAGTTAAAGCTACAAATATCTAGTAATAGGCATATTTCAGTGATAAGAAAACCTATGGTCAAAATAGTAGAATTTGCCCATGGTCCTAAATTAAGGACTTGAGAGAAAGCTTCAAATCTAACCTGTCAAATATTAGGTCCATGCCCATCCTTTCTATCCTCAAAGACCTGAGTGATGCTGGCTCTTGGGAAGGACATTTAGCTATTCTATGGCAACTGGTCCTATCAAATGTTGAGTCACACTGGAAAATTTGCAGGGTATTGACAGGTTAAACTTCAGACCTTTAAGATCCCTCTAACCATTTCTTCATGTCTCCCAATGAAGTGCCATCGTGCATGCTATTGTCTCTGCCTGAAATTCTTTCTTGGCTCCATTTTGCCTAACTACTTCAAATTTATGTTCTAAAGTTTAGTCAACTATTTCCTCAAATACTGTTTCCTTTGTCCATCATCTCTATTCTACATTTTAAAGAGCACCATGCTCTTTTTAAAATATTTTATTTATTTGAGATAGAGACGGAAAGAGAGTGAGTGTGGGCATGCCAGAGCCTCTTACTGTGCAAGCTCCAGATGCATGTGCCACTTTGTATATCTGGCTTTATGTGGGTACTGGGGAACCAAATGCAGGCTAGAAGACTTTGCAAGAAAGTATTTTTGGCCATGAGTCATCAACCCTCTACATTGTTCTTTTTGATATAAAACTTATTGCAGATATAATTCTATACTTATATGTGTTCTAAATATCACATTCCTTATTTCTATAATTACTGTCTTTTGTCCCTGATAATTTACCTCACAGTGACAGGTAATACTACTTGATGGAGTCCTGCTTCTGTGCGAGGTATAGAACATAGGCAGCTAATGACCCTAAAGGCATAATCCTAGTTCTCAAGGAACACAAAATTATTTGAAAAGATGTGGCTAAAATGTTTACAATTATTAGAGAATAGCCAAATTCAGGATGTAATAAAGTCTTTGTGAAATAGAGATTGCTTTGCTTTCATTTTACCACAAGGAATTGTCTCCCCCTCTCGTATTGTTCCTTTCTATATGTTGATGCATGAACTCTGAAACAGCTTAGGGGTAAGATAATACAATTAGAGATGCAGAAGGAAGCTTGAAGGACAGTAGATGATGTGAGGGAAGAAAGTGAAGAACCCAAATTTAGCAAGTCTTCCAAAAACATTCCATCTCTCAGGAAGCTAAGGTTCATTGAATCTATAAGTCAATAAGTGTGGTAGCTCTTAAAATTGTAAAAAAGAAAGAAACCATACACTTGGTAAATTAAAGACCAAATATTATGCCAAAGCAACTCAGAAAAAGGTGACATTAATTATATAACTCAACTAGAATCCTTATAGTCACAATCTAACCACACAACAGTTTGTAATTAGGAAAAGACAGTGGAACCTAAAGCACAAATTCCTACAAGCGCATTTGAGTTCTGCAGGTATCCTGGACCCCAGCAAATCAATGTCACTAGAAGTGACTGGTTTCTTTCCCAATTTATAGCTAATGCACACCTGCAACAACCACAGAGCTGTCCCGAACCTGAGAAGTGTCCTCTGCTCATGACAGGAAGCTATTGCGGAAAGCAAACAGAACAATTTTAGGAGAATCCATAGTTTGAAAGGATGGGAAGAAGTTATGGAATGCAAAATGGTAAGTGATGAAACTTCTTTCCTTCTTTAACATATCATATCTCCTACGTACTGCCAAAATTTTCTCTTTTGTCTTTTTTATCGTATTTTTCCTTTTTTTGTGTGTGGTACTGAGGATCAAACCCAGGGCCTTTGCATGCCAGATAAGCACTCTGCCACTGAGATATACCAGAAGCTGCAGTTCTCTTGCCATTTCCCATTATCTACAGATTTGTTATGAACATGCTTCTCTGAAATCACAAGATAGTTTTAAAGTTGTGTATGTCTTTGGAAAGGCTGACAATCTTCCACACATGAACATGAATAAATTTAATAGTTATTTTACTCACTTTTCATTTGCACTATGCTAATAATACGTTGGTACTTAGAAATAGGAAGTAACTGATAAACTGTGTGAGACTGAAAAACTAAGGCCAGAGTGAGAATGATAGATTCATGGCAAAGGGTTTTCAGAAGAATGCTGGGGAAATAAGGTGCAAAAAGAACAGAAAGGAGTTGGCACGCATCCTCATATTGATACCCAGTAGGAGCAAGACACCTTTTCTATGCTGCCCACAAAAGCCTCCCCTAGCACGACTAGAATACACAGGGAATCCAGTCTCATCCAAGATGGCTGCAAACATCAACTCCAGAGACAGCTTCCTGATTCTTTCTTAACTTTTCCAGTGCTTAGCACACCTATGGGCTGGCCCTTCCTGAGTCATCCTCTTGAACCCATCAACCAATCAGGTCCATCATTACACACCTGAACCTGGTGATGAGGTGATCGTTCTAATTCATGCCTCATACATACAAGTGGACCCAAGCCACTTGTGTGATCCCTAAGCTCTTGGTCCTGACTCTTGACTCCTAACCCCTGACCCCTCTCCTTTTGCTCTCTTAGCCATTATGTGAAAGGGATCTTGTCAGTCTCCCCTCCCCCTTCCCAGCATGACTATGAAGGGAACTTCTTTTTGCCTGGGCCCTTTCTTGCTTTCCTTCCCACCTGTTTGTACCCCTTCCCTGTAGAGAACTTTCTCTATATGAGGGAGATTTTCTGTATCTCCCCTTCCCCTTCCCAATGGTTAGGGAGACCATCTTTTGGACTGGACTTTCCTGCTTTGTTTTTCCTCCTACATATCCCTAAAATAAAACTAATTTGCCCTTCTCTGAGTCTGGGATTTCAACTCTTTGATTCCTAGGACAAGGACACAAAGTTAGAGTTCTGGGGCCTAGGCATCTCCATCTTCATAGAAATGTAATTCCTCCCAGGACTCCAACTCTGCACCACTATTTCAGGATCAGCTAAGCTAAAGCTACTGTTCTTACAAAGAGAGGAAGGTAGATTTTCCTCTTCAGTGTAGAATGAGATTAGCTCCCAGGACCTGCATGAATCTGGTACCAGTATAAGATTCAGATATTTAATATGTTTCTTGGGGCTAGGTTAGTGACATGACTCATAGAAAAATGAATGCTGTGTTGAAGAGATTGCTCAATGGTTAAAGGCCCATGCATGTAAAGCCTGATGGCCCATGCTCAATTCCCCAGGACCCACATAAAGCCAGATGCACAAAGTGGAACATGAGTCTAGAGCTTGTTTGCATTGGCAAGAGGCCTTGGCGTGCCCATTCCGTCTATCATTCTCTCTCTCCCATCCTCCCCCCCCCCTCTCTCTCTCTCTCTCTCCTTGCAAATAAATAAATAAAAGTATTAAAGGAAGTGAAAATAAATGGCATTCCTAGCAACTTAAGGAATGGACTCTTCTAACTCTAAAAGCAATGAATAATTTTAGAAAATAGAACCAAAAGTGAACCATAGGTAATTCCCAAAAGTCAAAATATTATGACCAAAAAAAATGGTTGCCTGATGTGGTTCAACCTGAAAGTTGATAAGTTTATTAATTCCTGAATTTCTTACCTGAAGTCACATCATCAGATTTAAAATTTAAAAGGGACTTTAAAAAGTGTAGAAATTTAACTAGCCTCAAAGACATACTGCTTTTGATGGTGCTATAACGTAAGTGATATTACTATGAATATAACTATAATCCAATTCTCTGGATTAAACACTCTGTGTTCATGTCAATTTTTTTTGAATTCATTTTTCTGATTGAGACAGGGCCTTTCTATTTAGCCCTCATTGATCTGGAATTTGCTATTTAGCCCACGCTATGATCCTGTTTCTGCCTCCCATGTGGTGGGATTGCAGGCATAAGCCTACATGCTTAGCTCCATTTGATATTTAGATAGAACTTCCTACTACAGGGCTGGAGAGATGGCTTAGCAGTTAAGGTGCTTGCCTGGGAAGCCTAAGGACCCATGTTGGACTCCAGATCCCAAGTAAGTCAGATGCACAAAGGTGAGGCAAGTGCAAGGTCACATATGCCCACTAGGTGGTGCAAGTGTCTGGAGTTCCATCACAGTGGCTGAGGCCCTGGTGAGCCAATTCTCTTTCTCTTTTTTTCTCTCTGTCAAATAATAATAATAAAAAAGCGCTTCCTTCTACAGCTCTAGGCTAATCAATACAATTAAATTCATGGATGTTTTAGGTTCATAGTGGTTATTGTGAATTCTAGGGAACTCTAGATGAACTCATTTTTTTCTAATGTTTTGCAGCCTTGATTATTCATGGAATAAGGGAAGACCTTAACTTGGCAGCTAGATGAACTATTGGGCCCTTTGCAGTTCTAACACCTCATGATTAGACTTCAAAGCCCCACCCCCCCACAAAAAAAGAAAAGATAAGAAAAAAGAAAAGAACTATGTTTGCTGCTATATGCACAGAGTATTTCTGTAACCATGTGCATAAAAAAGACAATAGTTAGCTCTTGGGGAGGAAAGCTGGCTTTTTTCAGGACTGAGATTTTTTTCTTTTGCACTCCATTCTTTCTTATATCAATTATTAACTAATATTATATACAATTAAAATTTAACTAAGGAGGTACAATATATCATTATCATGAATGAGGCAGTGGGTTCAATTTTTAGAGTGCATGTGCGCCCATGGACACACACACACACACCAAGATGTAAACAAAGTATTTTTTTTTTTTTTTGTGATAGCACAGACCCTCTCCCTATTAAATGTTTACATCCTGTTATACTGTTATTTTTGGTCTTCTTGATGACTTTACAATGATTATGGTTTTAAAAAATAGCAATTCTTTGGGACTGTAGGAGGTCAAACAGATACAGAGATTTTGATGATAGAAACCTATTTATTCTGTAAATATTTGTAAGTACCTGTCATATGAGGGGTCTTGGGCTAGGTACTTCCTCCTTGATCTGTAAGTATTCATGATCTGTAAGTAAAGCCCTTCCCCTATGTTGAGGGAGGAGCATCTGTGGGGGTAATCTTTGTATAGTGAACCCCACTGAAGTGCTGCTTTTGGGTCCCAATATGATGAACCCCATCCTGGACAGGGACAAGGAGCTTCCGGAGGCAACCATGGAAAAATGTCATTCAGGGTAGGATGAAACTTCTCCATGATGCAGCTCGCTGGAGTCCCCATACTCGGTGTGTAAGCCCTCACCCTACGACTGAGGGACAGCATGCGGGAGTAATCTTGACACAGGAAGCCACATCAAAGTGGCTGCTTTGGGTGCTCCATGTTCCTATAAGTAACCCCTCTCCAAGCTCTGTAAGCAACCTGAGTAAAGTCATTGTTTGAAAAAGTAGTATCGGTGCAATCCAATTTTAGTCAGCCATTTGAACCCTATTTGGGGTGAAATGCATGTTGGTGTCGTTTCCTACACCACAGAGCCAGGCTAAGATAATGAAGGACACAAAATATAAAGGTCTGCCAAAAAAAAAAAGGACCCAAATCCTCAGTAATCAAGATTAATGATCTAATGTTGTACTTCCTTAAATATCAAAATTAATGCAAAAATGTATGATGGAAAAATTCAAAATCTGAAAGGCAGAACTGATGTTATTGGCACTTTCTTTCGCTTCATTCTAAAATGCCTTTGAGGTCTGGAGAGATGGTTTAGAGGTTAAGGTGCTTGCTTGCAAAACCTGAGATCACAGATATGATTTCCCAGTACCTACGTAAGCCAGATACACAAGGTGGTGCATGTATCTGGAGTTCGTTTGCAGTGGCTAAAGGTGTTGGCACTCCCATTCATATTCTCTCTCTCTATTTCTCTCTTACTTACTTACATACATACATACATACATGCATGCATGCATGCATACATACATAAGAAAGATGCCTTTGAGGGACTTAATAACATTTCACAGTGCCTTCTTACTCAGGTGTTCATAGTTATCATGTTTCCTCAAAGTTACTTCTCAAAACGCCTTTCTCCACCAGTTACTTCTCGCTTTTTGAACACTTCTGCAATTATCAGTAGCTCTCTTGTCAGGAAAACCTATTTCCTGTAGCACTTTGAAGGGAGTGTGAATCATCTTGGACTCTTGCCAGCGACTCGCTACAACACAGTGGGCACTCATTGCCTCTTTGCTACAAGAATGTAGAATTCCTTGGTTCAAACTCAGGAGCAGCCAAAGGGACGCAGGCATGTTTGGTTTGGTCTAGGGTTTAGACAAACAGCATCCATCTTCAAGATTCAATAAACAGAATATCTTATGTCGAGATCTTTGCCCACTTATTGAAAATAAATCAGAGTCCACGTCCGAATTCTGGCATGAAGGCCTTGAGCATGTAGAGCCATTCTGCTTTCAGAGCTCTGACAACTCTGCATCTGCTTACCTGTTTCACTCACTACACCGCTCTCCAGGACCCAGGCGCTCCCTAATTCTCCACCCGAGGCGCGCCAAGAGGACTGAATAGGGATCCCCCTGCCAGGGCCAAGGGCTTCTTTGCGGGGGCCGGGGTGGGATAGACTGTCCAGGTCGCTCCGAGGCTCGCAGAAACACCCCACCTTGTTAGCTCACAAACTTCCCACGGGCCGCGGAGCTCGCCTTGCCTTCCTAGCTGGCCGTTTCCCCGCGGATCCCGGGCTCAGGCCCCTCCCGTCCTGCCCGCCCAAGCCCGCGGGGTCCTGAGGCCGCCGCCCGGAGCCCCGGGCCCCGCGCCGGGGGATGGCCCGGGGCGGCGCTGGGCATGCTCAGAGGCGGCGCGGGGGCAGGTTCGCTCGGCAGGCGCTCGCGCTCGGCGGCGGCGGCGGGAGCGGCTGGAGCCGGGCGCGCGGCGGCGCTCGGGCGCGGGGAGTTGGAGTTGCCGGAGTTTTCCGCCGAGCCTTCCTCGTCGCGCGCCGAGCGGAGCCGGAGCAGCGCCCGGAGCAGCCCTGCCTCGTTCGGAGCCCGGAGCCCGGCGCGGGGCAGCGCGGGGGAGGAGCCGCGTCCGTTGGGACGCGTGCCGCGCGCGGGCACCGCCCGGGCACGAGCCAGGCTGCACGGTAGGGTCGCGGCGCGGGGAGCACTGGGCGGCACGCGGCGGCGGCGGCGGCGGCGGCGGGCGGGCGGCTCGGCGGCGCGACCCGAGCCGGCGTGCGGAGGCGCCGGGAGAGATGCTTTCCGGGGCAGGGGCGGGGGGCGGGAGACCCCGCTGCACCCCCGCCTCGGGGCGGCTGCTCTGTGCATGCGGAAGGGGTCTCGGTTCCCCGGTCTCTTCAGACCTGGGACCCTTTAGGCGGGCAAAATTGGACAGCCTCCGGCGAGAGCCGTTTCTCTGAGAAAGTTAATAGTGGAGCCCTTCTGCCCGCACTGTCCCCGCTGTAGCATGGTCCCCCAAGGGTGCCGCCTGGGTGCCCCATCGTGAGCAACTTAAGTGGGGTTTGTGCGCCCCTTGTCTGAGTTGTCCCGCCCCCAGCTGAGAGCTGAGAGCTGAGAGCCACCGCGGTCTTTGTGACCCCGGCCCTCTTCTAGGAACATCAATGTCGTCAAAACTGAGGCTTCCTGCCCCAGGGGATGTTTTGCAGGAGGCGATGCCCACCGTGACCAACCTAAAACAGGGTCAAGGGCGCGGGCCTCAAGCTTCACACACACGTCCTGTCAACGTGGCTGGACTCCCCCACCCCCACGCCTTTCCCCAGGTTGACAATTGCCCACACTCCAGCCCAGCCTACTGTAGGACCTGGAGGGCCAGCTGGGGAGTGGAGAAAGACATGCAATTCCTTAGAAGGGAGGAGTGTATTTGCCCTTGATGTTGCCTCAAGGCTTCGCAAGGAACCCTCTCCACATTGTTATTCTTCTATTGGGACTGGGTGGGGAAGAATAGGGCCAGCAGATCCAAAGAACATCCATCCCTCTCATTTCATCATCGCTTAAGGTCTTGTTCTGGGTGCTCCCAGGGCTCTGGAACCAGCATTGAAAGAGTGTGGAGGATGTCCGTGGCTTCCCCAGACTCCACTTTCCTCACTTCTTGCTTTGAGTTTTGGGGTTTTGCTCCGGTACTAGTCTGAGTCGGAGCTGTCCTGCATGGGGCATGGGGGTGGGGTGGTGGAGAGGAGCTTCAGCTCAGGCAGTAAGACTGTTCGCCCTGCCGGGCGGCTGCTCTTGAGAATCAGTCCACAAATGATTATGCAGGCTAGAAAAATGCCTTTTTCTTGTCTCTCTCTCTCTCTTTTTTTTTTTTTTTTGGCTGAACACCTTGGTTGTTTGGCTTGTGAGCTAAGTTCTTAAAGGGGCACCCATACCTTGCTCAAGTGCCATGCATGTCTGGGGGGCTCACCATTTCTGCTGCATCTTTTCCTGTATTCTTTTTTCCCATTGGGGATAGTCCATCTGGGGAAACATTCCAGATGTGAGAATTGCATGGTGTACAGATTCTAGCATCAGTGACCTGAGGTCACATGCAAGCCTTACCGCTGATAGCAGGGCTAATGAATAGACTGTTAGCTACTCTCAACTTCCGTTTTCTACAGACTGGGGATCATCAGGACCTTATCCCTTTCTATTGCAGACTTGTTGGGAGACCAGGACGAGGTACTGGAAATTTGAAAGGCAGTTTTCCTCCTCTGTATTCGGTTTTTAAGTTAACTGACTCTTGATCATAACGGAATGCCGAATCTCGCCCTGTCCCCACCCTACTCTGTACTGTTCTCTAATAGACTTAGTTGCTATGGCCTTCAGAAGTACTTTACACCCCGCCTCCAATCCATTTCTCTTGAGTTCATGTGTTAGAAATCCCTCCTGTCTGTCTGAAGGAGGCAGTGTGGTATAGTGTACAAGACCACTAGGACTGCATTAGTAGCCCTGGGCTCCACAGAGGTCAGGTAAGCAAAAACTTTGCTTGCCATCCAAAGTTGATGAAGAAATCTGCTGGTCTGAGATGGAACTCGGACAGTTCCTAACACTGACCTTGAATGAAGCACTCAACCCCTCATTGGTGAAGTCTGTCTGGAGATTAAAAGCCAATGCCAAAGTCAAGGAGAGGAGAGATTGTCTGCTACCCAGTTAAGGGTTTTAATGAGGCTCCTGAGGCACCCCAGGTAATCCTCTGCAAGCTTAGGGCAGAGGTTCTCAAATGTGGACAAGCATCAGGTTCTCCTGCTTAGGATTGCTGGGCTCTGTCCCAGTCTCTGATTCTCTAGGTCTAGGGTGGAGGTCCAGCAAATTGCATTTCCTGCTAGTTTCAGATGATGTCAATACTATTTCCCAGAACATGTCTGTAGAATCACTAAACTCTAGAGGGAGGGAGAGCAAGAGAAGTACAGTTTGTTCCAAAGTGTCATTATTTTAGTATTTTACATACTACCTGAAAGAAAGAAATCCAGGAAGTTGTTTTATATGCTACTTGCCCTCCTCCGCCCCAAGCCCAGGCTGACCTGGAGTTCACTCAGTAGTCTCAGGCTCACCTCTAATTCACAGCAGTCCTCCTACTTCAGCCTCCTGAGTACTGGGATTAAAGGTGTGCATCCTCATGCCTAGCATCTATGCCACTTTCTATTGTCCAATGTTAATGATTATGGATGCTCTTCAAAGGAATAAATTTGTTCAGAATAATCAGATTCCTCCTCCTTATCATAAAGCAGACGACTTAGTTCCTGGTTTCTAGAGCACTGCTGGGTGGACTGAGATCAGTAATCATTGTATGGGTAGAACCAACAACTATGTTATTTCCTTTGAGGATCTCAGCCATTTGTGGAATGGTGGTTATGCACAGTGTTGACAGCTGGGACTATAGATTACAGGACAAGTAAAATCATTTGTGGAATGGTGGTTATGCAGTGTTGACAGCTGGGACTGTAGATTACAGGACAAGTAAAATCATTTGGTTGCAATTTTTAAAATAATGTTCATTGTTGTCTTCTTTAAAACTTGTTTATTTTTATTTATTTATTTGAGAGCGACAGACAGAGAGAGAAAGAAGCAGATAGAGAGAGAGAATGGGCATGCCAGGGCCTCCAGCCACTGCAAACGAACTCCAGATGTATGTGCCCCCTTGTGCATCTCGCTAACGTGGGTCTTGGGGAATCGAGCCTCGAACTGGAGTCCTGAGGCTTCACAGGCAAGCGCTTAACTGCTAAGCCATCTCTCCAGCCCTGTTGTCTTCTTTAAATGGACAGCTTATGTAGGCCTTTTGGGGAGTGGGACATATACCCCTAGGATAGGTAACCTATTGTGGTTTGACCTAGCAAAGGCCTTCCAGGTCTTTTGGAGGATGGTGGCCTTAGCAGTGACCTGTAGTTTTTATGAGCAGCTGTCTAATTTCAACAGGGTGCCAGGATGAATTAGCTTTTAAAATCAAGCATTGTTTGGGCTCAGCCCAATTTTAAGCATTTTTATTTTCCCCAAACCATACAGGGTCCTATCCAGAGACCTTACTATGACCTAGATTGTGGCCTTGAATTTTATTGCTGTGCACCAGGAGCCTTCTTGACTTAGGAGAGCTCCTGAAATGAGATAATATCCTAAGGAAGAAATAAATTTTATGGAATGTAGCACCAAGTGGGCTGGGTATATATGGTCAGCCAACACTGTCACTATTAATTCTTGTATTGCTATGCCAAATAAAATCCTAGCTCACAATCACACTTTATCTTAGCTTTCCATTTGTGCTTTGTTTTAGCATTAAAAATGATTAACAGTAGGGAAAGCTATCAGTAAATCAGAGTCTATTAAAAAACTCAAGTATACCACTTATGTTTTAGTAGATAAAGCTGTGAGGCCCAAGCCTGCTTTCCTGACTGTAATCAGCACTTGGTAAAGGCACGGTCTTTGGATCGTCATTCTTAGTAGTCAGTAGCTCATTAAGATGGTTAACATAAGTAGGAAACATTTGTTTTAAAACTTCTTCCCAAAACTTGATGTTTATATTTTGGGTGTTGCCCCTCCTTTTTACTGCTGGGATTTTTTTTTTTTTTTCCAAGTGTGAGAAGCCTTTTCCTTATCACTGTTGTTTACTTTTCTCAGGGCTGACTCCCAGGTATCTGTGTTCCCTCTAGTGTCTGTTGTGAGACAGTCATTATGATACTTCATTTCTTTTTGGTCAGCAGAGCTGTTGTTATTGGGTTACAGAAAGTGAAGACTCACTCTGGAAACTATTCTCCACCCTTCTAAAGGTTGCTTTTAAACAAACAAATGAACGAACAAAAAAAATGCACTGGTTATACTGCATTAGTTTAATCTTAAGATTCCTTTTTTCACACCTTTCACCATTTTCCAATTTCAGAATTCCAGATGGATCTTAAACATTACAAACACATTAGTTGTACGTTTTATTTTCTGTAGCCTACTGAAGGGTGACTATCAATTGGTAGCACTTGAAAACAAAGCCAATTTGTTTTCTTATTCTAGTAGAAATCATGGTCTGTATTCAGTTGCTGTCCAGTTGATAGAATTGAGCAGCAATTGAATTATCTGAGCAGTTCCTAGTGTAGGTTGGAAGAATGCTACTGGGGTGGATGCTAAAATGTGTGCTCTCATAAAGGGCAAATCAATTTGGGAAGCACTGTCTGTTATTTCCACCTTATAAAGATTTTCAACATGCACAGAATCGTATCAAAGATTTTGGGAAGGACTTCAGCTTTATAGTATCAACAACAGTCAGTTACATTTATTTAGGTCAGTGTTTTCCAGAACACAGCATTTTTTGAGACAATATGTATTTTTTTGGAAATCATTACTGAATTAGTACATTCTAAAAATTTTAATGCCACTATTGTTGAGACAGTTTTGGCTAGTATATCTTTAAGATATTAAGGGCATTTTATGGATCTGAACTCAGTAAGTGATTACTGTTCTTTACCTTAGAAGGAAACATTTTAAGGTGGTAGTGGTTAAGGGGCTGGACTGCGAGAATGTGAACCGTGCAATCCTACTTTCCTACAAAGAAGTAGTGTTATACCTCATGGTATGATAAAGTAGGAATGTGAAAACTAGTAGTTGTGCATGTATGAATATGATTTTCACATCATACAAGATTGTGCCTTGAACAGTGTGAGACCTAGTCATTCCAAGAACCTGTTAGGTTCTTTCTTTTTATTTATTTATTTATTTATTTGAGAGAGACAGACATAGAGAGAAAGACAGGTAGAGGGAGAGAGAGAGAGAATGGGTGCGCCAGGGCTTCCAGCCTCTGCAAACGAACTCCAGACGCGTGCGCCCCCTTGTGCATCTGGCTAACGTGGGACCTGGGGAACTGAGCCTTGAACCAGGGTCCTTAGGCTTCACAGGCAAGCGCTTAACCACTAAGCCATCTCTCCAGCCCATGTTAGGTTATTTCTTGATTCTGTAAATTCACTAATGAAGTAGATTAGTTCTAGTGATGGTAAGAAGGCCATTTGTGAGTAATTAGGAGTGAAGGCACAACACTGAGGGTGACAACAAAGGGGAGGACTGGTTCACCAGAGGAGCGAGAGCCAGTGTTGCTGACCCTTTGGACCATAGTGGTTCTAGGTGCAGAGAAATGTAATAAAGTGCAGGCTTGGTTGGAGAATGTTGGATTATGGGGAAAGACTTTCCTGGAAGAGGGTTATTCACTGGAGTTTCAAAAATAACAAGCACTCTTGCAACTCAACAATAAGGCAGCAAATAACCTAGTTTAAAAGTAGGCAGAGTTTTGTATAGCTATTTCTTTGAGGAAATGTGAGAATATGTCATCTGGGAAATGGAAGTCACAACCACAATGAGATGCTACCTCCTATCCACCAGGATGGCTATGATCAAAACGGAGGAATTGGAGTTGCTTATGTGTTGTTGATGGAATGTGGACTGTACAAGTGGTTACTCAAAATGTTAAACACTAGTTACCCAAAAAGCAATCCCTGTCCTAGATATATATACCCAAAGAAACTGAAAACTTGCTCAGATAAACACTTGAAATCAATATTGATAGCAGCATTAGTCTTAAAAAGTAAAAGAAACCAAGTGTCCGTCACCTAGTTTAGCCACAAAAGGAATGAAATTTTGATTCGTGCTGCAACATAGATTAGCTTTGAAAATTTGCTATGTGAGCAACAACAACAACAACAACAAAAAACCACAAACACAAAGGTCACACATTACATGACTCCATTATGAACTGTTCAGAATAGGAAAATACAATGTGCATGAAATGAGAGGGGGAAATGTGAAGTGACCATGAATGAGTATGGCATTTCTTTTGGGGTTTATTAAATGTTTCAGAATTAGATGGTGATAGTCACATTACTTTAAAAAACTCTTGAGTTGCACACTTTAATAGGGCAAATTTTATGGAATACCACCTACATCTCAATAAGAAATATAGGAAGAAATCCATTCTGGCTACTACTCAGGGGAAGTTTTAAAAAAGGGAAGTACAGGAATAGGGCCTTAGTTTCAAGTTGGATCTTGCTACTGATGAAAACATCTGGTATAATTCTTGCTCCTGTCTGTCTTTAGCTAGTCTAGATTTTCTTTTACACCTTACCAAGCAACAGAGTGTTTTCTTCCCTGAGCCATTGGTATGGTTTTCATAGCAAATACTTATGATCTTCAGGTGTGCATGTTTCTGGATTTCCCTCCAGAAGCAAATCCCATATTTGGCTTTCCTTATCATGTACCATCAGAGGGCCTGCTGACTCATCAGGTTATGCTGTGCTTGTCTTTAGGGTTTGATTGTTAGTAGACAGGTTAGTGTAACTTACTAATATTTGGAACTCTGTCAAGACCATTCACTTTCACTTAAAAAAAAAAAGTCCGAATGCAAACAGAGTTGTGTGCTCCCTTCCATTGTGTGGCATCGTATGTTGGGTCCAAGAGTCATGATGCTAAATGAGGTTTAACACCACAGGAGCTGAGGCTGTTACCCTGTGGGAAAGAGACTCCTTTTCCTGGCTTCAATGGTGTGGTGTAGAGTCTCTTCTTAAACTCATGCAGAAGCTCCAGGGCATTTGGTTAGAAAGCTGCACCACATTCAGTATGCTGAGATAGCACTTGAGATTCTGAAGTGCTAACCAAGTTCCCACAAATGCAAACACTACTGTCCCAGGAATCATACTTTGAGAGAAGTTGTGACATTGCAGAGAAAAGGTCTTTGGAGTAGGGCAGAATTAATGGTTTTATCACATATTTGCTGTGGTACCTGAGCAAATTAATTGCCATGTGGGCCATCAATTTCCTTTCCATAATGGTAATATCAAAGTACATCTGAGCTTATGGAAATGTGCCTAGCATGATGTCAGAATAGTAATGCCATTTGCTTTCTCTTTTTTACATGGGCCAAAGAAAAAAATTACATTGAAGAGTTATAAGAATTTTAATTTGGGTGGATGGGGTTTTATATAGGAAATTGAATCCTAGTCTTTAGGGAAAAATTCATTTGCTTATTGGTTTTCAAATTATTTTAGTGTTGGTGAAGTCTCTATGCTTTCTTGTCAGCTGAGTCTGGGTCATTTTTAAGTGATGGGGTTGGGGCTTAAGCCTGCTTTAATATAATAATCTTCTACTGACCAGATGACCAGCTGAGCTGTCAGTTGGTACCCCAAGTCCTTGGTGTAGGCACATCCATCCATCATTTTCTAGACTGCTTCCGCTCTTTCACATTTCTGATGACATTGAGAAGAAATAGAGGGAACTGAATTCACACTGTTGAGCATCCCTATGAAGTTCTGGTAATGAGGTTATATGTATTTGCTTCCTTGCAGACTTCAGAAAGTTTGGGGATTTCATTACTTTCTCTGAGTCTGTTAACTGTGAGCAGGTTAAATTAAATGAGTTCAATGGGGAGCAATTTAAGAGGAACCAGGAACTAAAACTTGGCATTGAACATGATTTTCCTACCCGGAGCCCATGTCGCATGGCCTCCATATCTTTGGCTTCCTCCATAGCTCTTTGGAGTGGTCATAACCCTTTTGGGCTGGTGGATACCTCAGTGTGTTGGTATAAGGGCATAGTAGGGTCTTAAATTATGTCCTAGTATGCTGTAGTACTGAGTTGGATTATTATTCCCCCACAGAGCTAAAACAAGGTAAATTGATAATTGTTAATTTTTATTCTGTTTCTATCTAATTTAAATGGAAGAAAATAAGAAATTGCACTTATATTTTGGTTGACAGGACCTTTTTGCTTTCTTCTGTGAAATACTATGTAAGAATAGTTTTTAACAACTAAATAAATATAGCCAAAAAAATGCAGTAATTCAAATTAGTTTCCACCTGTCACAGCCTGAACATGCTAAATTTACCCTGTAAGATCCTATTCCACACTCTTGTTCTTTTTTTTTTTTTTTTTTTTTTTTTGCTTTTCCTCTTTGTTTTCTTTTCTTTTTTTGTCTTTCTTTGCTTTTGTTTTCTTGGTGTGTGTGTGTGTGTACACATGTGTGTAGTTCATGTGTCTAAGTGCAGGTCAGATGACATATTTTGAGTGTTAGGCCTCACCTTTTACCTTGTTTGAGGCAGGGTTTCTCCTTGCTCACTTATCATCTTACCAGACCTTTCAGGGGAATTCTCTTGCCTCCACTTTCCATCCTGCTACAGGTATTGCAGAAGCCCTCCAGATGTGGGGTGTGGAATTCTCATTCTTTTTTACTTTTATTTATTTGTTTGAGAGAGAGGGAGAAAGGGGCAGAGAAAGGGGATACCAGAGCCTCCAACCAGTGCAAATGAGCTCCAGACACATGTGCCACCTTGTGCATATGGCTGATGTGGGTACTGAAGAATTGAAACTGGCTCCTTATGATGTGCAGGCAAGCGCCTTAACCGGTGAACTATCTCTCTAGGCCAACTTCTCACTCTTGTGTGCCAAATATCCATGGTGCCACTTCTCTAGCCCTGGTTTAACTCTTTATAATTGACAATTTCCATAACTGTAGACAATAACCCATGTTAATTCCCTCCATCACCCCCCCCCCACTTTCCCCTTTGAAACTCCACTCTCCATTATATCCCCCCCCTCAATCAGTCTTTCTTTTATTTTGATGTCATGATTTTTTTTTCCTATTATGATGGTCTTATGTAGATAGTATCAGGCACTGTGAGGTCATGGATATACAGGCCATTATGTGTCTGGAGGAGCACTTAATGAGGAGTCCTACCCTTCCTTTGGCTCTTACATTCTTTCTGCCACCTCTTCCTCAATGGACCCTGAGCCTTGGAAGGTGTGATAGAGATATTTCATTGCTGAACACTCCTCTGTCATTTCTTCTTAGCACCATGGTGCCTTCTGAGTCATCCCAAGGTCACTGCCATCTGAAAACAGAAGGTTCTCTAACAAAAAGTGAGAGTAGCTTTAATATATGGGTATGAACATTAAGAGAAGTGCTTACTGTGCAGTTTGGTGAGCATAGTATATACATTTAGCCAGATAGCAACAGATGTTAAACCACTAAGGGTCATGACTAGCCCTGTTATAGGTTTTCAGTATCAGGGATGTATTCCCTCCCATGGAATTGGCCTCCAGTCAAATTAGAGGATGGTTTGTTTCCCCCATAATGATGTGCCACTATTGCATCCATTGGCTTATTTGGTCTGGCTGGCCAAATATAAGGCTTGCAGTGTCCACTGTTGAGTATCTTCACTGGTGAATTCTCTCTCTCCCATTGAACTGGATGCAGAGTGCTGTTTTCCAGTTTTCTGTCAGCTGGTCTACATGGAGGAGGTTCTCAGCTCAGTTACAGGAGGATTTCTCAGTGACCTTGCAACCCAAGTATGTGGAGTCTTCAGCAATAGGGTCTTAACCATCTATTTCTGGTGGGAAACCAAGGGCCTCAGCAATGGCCTGTAATGTTTTGGGGGCATCAGGGACCTCCCTGGCCAACAACTCACTGGAAGGTATCCCATCGCTGGCACTGAAAACTTTCTAGTATGTATCTATTGTTCCTTTGTGTTCCATTGTCCAAAAAAGTAGGGTTTTTATAGCCTCTTAGATTTTGATTAGCCCGTCCTCCCCCTTTCCTTTACTCCATCTCTTCCCCTGACTTCACTTAGGCCTTTTTACACCATTAATCTGTTCTTCTACTTACATATATACAATTCCATCCTATTAATCCCCCTCCTCCCACCCTTTCTATTCCTTTTATATCTCCTTTCTAGCTTACTGGCCTCTGCTACTGAGTTTCATTCCTACATCCACAGAAGTCCAATCATTTGTAGCTAGGATCCACATATGAGAGAAAACATGTGACATTTGGCTTTCTGGGTCTGGGTTACTTCACTTAGTAAAATCATTTCCAGACGCATCCATTTTCCTGCAAATTTCATAGCTTCATTTTATTTACTGCTGAGTAGAACTCCTTTGTGTAAATGTGCCACATCTTCATTATTCACTCGTCAGTTGAGGGACATCTAGGCTGATTCCATTTCTTAGCTATTGTATATATTTTGTATATTGTATATAGAGTGGCCATAAACATGGTTGAGCAAGTATCTCTAAGGTAGTGAGATGAGTCCTTAGGATATATGCCTAGGAGTGCTATAGCTGGGTCATATGGTAAACCTATTTTTAGCTGTCTCAGGAACCTCCACACTGATTTCCTCAATGCCTGGACCTGATTGCATTCCCACCAACAGTGTAGAAGGGTTCCTCTTTTTCTACACCCTTGCCAGCACTTATGGTCATTTGTTTTCATGATGATGGTAGCCAATCTGACAGGAATGAGATGGAATCTCAACATAGTTTTAATCTGCATTTCCCTGATGTAGGGATGTGCTGGGCTCTTCCCTGGTGGATAGGTAGTGCCGAAGGAAGGACCAGGCCCGATGGTTCCTCCCAAGGGGGTGAGGAGAAGGATGAGCGTCAGAAGACTCTAAACCTCTCCTAGTCACCAGAGAAAAACCACACTGAGTTGGGAGTCTTTTGGAAGCAGGAACTCACTTTATTGTTACAAGCAGTTGACTATATAATGTTGGGAATGAAGGCGAGGATTTTAGGATGTGGGAAGAGGTAAGGGCCAATAGTAAACTGCGACTATTGAAATGATAATTCCAACTCTGCACGGAAGTAGCAGGCAAGAAGCCATTAGGCATCTTGCTAAGTCCTAGCTGGCCAGAGACAGGTCGCCAAACTTTAGCTAGGCTCAGGAAGTTCCTCTAGGTCTCACGTCCAGGCCTCTCAAGGCCCAACATCTCCCCCTTTTGTTTTTGTAAGAGCATTAGTCACCATGGCCCCTGTCTTAGGTTGTACCCTGCTGGGGATCTTACCCGTCACTGGGTATCATGTGTTTAGCTCCCTGAGAACCCACTCGATGGCCTGTCTTATGTTGTCTCAGTCAGTCTGAGATCTTACCTGTCACTGGTCACATGGAGGGCAGAGGAGGTGGCAGTGGGTCATGTGAGGAACTTAATTCCTGAGTTGTCAGCCTGTGGTAATGCATCTCAACCTGATGGAATTTTATTGCCTCTAGCCACTGGTGCATGAATTGTGTAATTTTGTTAATTACACAAGTCCCAACAGTGAGGATAAGGAGGAGGGGATGGAGGGGCCTAAGTAGAGGGAGGAGGTAGGGTAAGAAGCCATGTAAGCCCATCCATAGTGGGCTGTCCTGGAGTCCCACCACTTCCTCTCCAAGTCTTCCTGGAGCCTCTTAATCTTGTCCTGGATGATTCCCAATTTATTGGTGTAATAGCAGCATTTTTCCTGGAAAACCAAGCATATGCCTCCCTTTTTGGCCATTAGTAGGTTTAGTCCCCTCCTGCTTTGTAGGACTACCTCAGCCAGGGGATCTAGCTTCCAGGAATGATATCTACATCTGGGATTAAGGTGGCTGGGGCACAAAGGCCCATCCAATTGGTGGGCAGAAAGTTATAGGCCATCCCGTTTCCACAAATATAAACCATTCCAGAAGGCGGGCAGCGTTGAGCACTGGGCTCAGTTGTATTAAAAGTACATAAGGAAGGATGAATGTACCCCACATCTATACTGGAATTATTAGGGGAAAGCAGGGCCCAAATGCAAGTTCCAGAGGAAACATTGGGAAAAGCTGGACAGGGATGGGAAAGGTGGCTGAGCAATTTTTTTTTAGGTCATATGGGCAACTGTACTGCAAGCAGCTGAGGAGGCCCAGATATTTTAGGTCCCTCACTGGTACCCAAATGGGTCTTTTTCTTTTTACAAAGTTTCCCCATGGACAAAATTTTCATGAGCTTTACATAAGTTTTTATCAAAAAACTCCTTTCTGTTACTGAGTTTTGGTACTTTAATCACTTCTTAGTACAAAAGATTATCCCAAGGTTGGGAAACAAACAAACCTTTGATCTCAGCAATGCAAACATAAATCTTAAGGAATGGCCAGCTCTTATCAGTAACACTGAATGTGTATAATCTTGCTTACATGTAGGTGCTAAAGTCTTGCTGTCAAATGGCCAGAGCTATGGATACAACCAAATGGCTTTAGACAATTCCTTCCCCCTTTTTTAATTTTTATGAACCAGGCCCTTCTGGGCATCCGTGTAGAAAGACTGTGTCTGTCTTAGGTTGTCCTCTATGATACTTAGGCCTTACCCATCATCGGAACATGTATGCCATCATTCATGCTCTGTCTTAAGTTGACCTAACTTGAGAGAATTTTGCCAGTTTTTGACTACCAGCCTCTGCAGGGGCTTTAAGATAATGTCTCAGGAAGCCGGGATCCGTCCCTAGCTGTATCCTATGTACTTCTGCATGGATATCCATAATGGATCTCAAAAGGCATTTAACGAGTATGGGCAGCAGACACAGAATGAGCAAAAGACACACACCTGTAGCAGTAAAGTTCCTATCCAAGAAGTGAGAGAATTCCATCCAGGCAAGGCAGACTTAAAAGCAGATATTAAGTCATCAGCTGCTTTAGCTGCATCAAAAGTAAAATGATTATTTTGCAAAGACAAAATCTCTGAATATAACTGAATCAGATCCAAGAAAATATTATCATTATGTCACATATCTCTTAAATGCATTTTCCCAATGCTGTTGACTGTCATTATATTTTTTAGAAGTAACATAAATCCATTGAAAATCTACATGACACTCCAAACGAGTTCTGACTTTTAACCTTATTATATAGAGCATCTAACAGGTGAAACTATCTAGGATAAGAATCAAGCTCAAGATCTTAAAGGGATGCACAGTTTGAACTTTCTCAGGAGCTATTTTAAAGCTGTGAGCATGAAGGATAATTAGACATTAAAAGTACAAGCCTAAAGCCAAAAGCCACAGCACACTTCAGGAACTCCTGCTAGGCACACTTTTTATCTTTAAATTGAAATCTGAAACCCACCCTCACACCTTAAGGTCTGCACATGGCACTGAGTCCAGCCAGGTGTCTGTAGAATGTAGACTACAAGCAAATAAACAATTGAATATATTGGGGGCCATTTATTTAAATTACCACATTCTGCCCCTGGAGCCCAATAGATTTATAACCATCACACATTATAAATTGTTAGAAAAATTTAAAAGATTTAGGGCAAATAATGCCTTTTTTAGTTGGTTGTGTGGGGGTAAGGATTCCCCCTTTTTTTTGTAATTGAGACTTGAGAGTTTGATTATATCTTTCAAAGATAGCTTGGCCCCAGGGGTTTTATGGGATTCCTGTGGAATGTGAGAATTCCCAGGTCTGGAGAAAATCTACAAAGTCCTTGTTTATGAAGCAGGGGCCATTATCTGTTTTAATTTGGTCAGGTAGTCCAAGGGTGGCAAAGCATTAAAGCATATGGCTAATTGTATGTGTAGATTTTTCCCTGGCATGTGCTAATGCCCAGCAGGCACAGGAAAAGGTATTGACTGAAAGAAAAATATCAGTGAGCCCAGTCACCATGAGAGGGTGGACTTCTTCCTTGTCCCTATCTGGGTCAGTCCAAGGGAGCCATGCAGCAGTCTCCTAGGAGGTGGACTGCCCACCAACTACCAGCAGGGGAGGGCCAGGCACAAGCTGCCAAGAGGTGGGCCATCCATTTAAATTATCACATTTTATCCCTGGGTCCCAATAGATTTATAACCATTCCACATTATATATAAATTGTACTTAGTTTAATTTTAAAGGTCCCCATAGTCTTGACCAATTTAAGATATTAAGATCTGTAAAAATCAAAGAAGTGAAACACTTCTAACATATAAAGGCACAGAGTAAACATTTTTAAGTGATATAATGCATAGCAAGGAGAGACAAAAGCATGAAAATTGAACCATCATAACCTAAAATTAGTGTTAGTGCCTTTAATTTTAACTTGCTTGAGGTTTTTTTGTAGCTTAAAATCTTAAATCTCAGCTGGGTGTGGTGGTGTATGCCTTTAATCCCAACACTCGGGAGGCGGAGGTAGGAGGATTACCATCAGTTTTAGGCCACCCTGAGACTCCATAGGGAATTCCAGGTCAGCCTGGGCTAGAGTGAAACCCTACTTTGAAAAACCAAAACAAACAAACAAAAATAACCCCCAAAATCTCAAATCTCTCAGTCCAATATCTCTAGCAAAGCACACCAGTCCATTACAAATTTAACTTTGATTAAAGTCTCTGGGCCTGGGCAGCAGGACACAGCCAGCCCTTATGCCAGTTGCCCAGTTCCAACAAAGTCCCCTGCAGTCTTTCCTTTCCCTTAGAAAGCTCATAAGCCAAGCCTTGAAGTTTAATGCTGTCGGTATTTGGCATTCTCAGACTGTCATCAGAATAGTCCATAAAATTTGGCTTACCACTCCAGAAGACACCTTCAGTTGCAAGCATCAAGTCCTTGTCTATTCCTCCGAAACAAAGGTTCCAAAAGATCAACATCCGCGTGGTCAGGTTCATCTCAGTCCACTTATCAGATAGCTTCAGGTTCGCTGAGATAAACTTCCAGACCAGGTACTGTTATGGAGGAAGGGATATTTATTGAAGCTTACATATCCAGGGGAAGTTCTATAATGGCAGAAAAAGCTGGCTTGCCTTCACAGGCCCAAGGAGAGAGAGATTGAGAGAAGCACAAGCCTTCAGAAATACAAAAGCCACAGATGCAGCTTACCAGGTCCTATTAAGAAATACAAAAGTTGGGCTGGAGAGATGGCTTAGTGGTTAAGCACTTGCCTGTGAAGCCTAAGGACCCTGGTTCGAGGCTCGGTTCCCCAGGTCCCACGTTAGCCAGATGCACAAGGGGGCACACACATCTGGAGTTCGTTTGCAGTGGCTGGAAGCCCTGGCGCGCCCATTCTCTCTCTCTCCCTCTATCTGTCTTTCTCTCTGTCTGTCACTCTCAAATAAATAAATAAAAATTGAACAAAAAATATTAAAAAAAATAATACTAACTTGTAAAGCCGATGGTGCTAGAATTTAAAAAAAAAAAAAAAGAAATACAAAAGCTGCCAGTGAACCGAAAGTGAAAGGAAAGAGAAAGGGAACGAAGAGATGTTGACAAACCAGTACAGGTTATAGAAGCAAAGTTTAGTGCATTAAATATGAAGACTGCCTCATAACTCATGAGGGTACACTTATCCGCACATGCACACTGATTACCTCCTCAATGAATGCCTCTCACGGGGCACTAGTCGGCCAGGTTCCTGGAGTCCCACACTAGGTGCCAGATGCTGGGCTCCTCCCCAGCGGGCAGGTAGTGCTGAAGGAAGGACCAGGCCCGGTGGTTCCTCCCAAGGGGCTGAGGAGAAGGATGAGCGTTGGAAGACTCTAAACCTCTCCTAGTCACTAGAGAAAAACCACACTGAGTTGGGAGTCTTGTGGAAGCAGGAACTCACAGGAATTCACTTTATTGTTACAAGCAGTTGCCTATATAATGTTGGGGACGAAGGTGGGGATTTTAGGATGTGAGGAAAGGTAAGGGCCAATAGTAAACTGTGACATTTGAAATGATAATTCCAACTCCTGAGTGGAAGTAACAGGCAAGAAGCCATTAGGCGTCTTGCTGAGTCATAGCTGGCCAGAGACAGGCCGCCAAACTTTAGCTAGGCTCAGGAAGTTCCACTAGGCCTCACGTGTGGGCCTCTCAAGGCCCAACAGGGATGTAGAACATTTTTATAGATATTTATGTGCCATCTGTATTTAACTCTTGAGGTGGGAATTATCTGATTTCTAAGATTGTGTGTTTTTTAATCTGATTACTTTCCATAGCTATCAGCATCTGAACCTTTTTAGATAGAGTGTAGGTAAGGAAGATGTCTTTGCTTTTTACATTTTTTGGAACATGCCTAGGTCCAACTTGAAAGCCTACAATTCCTAGTGGGTATGAAGTCAATGTTATTCTTGAATAACTTAATCTACCCTATTGTTAAATAGCAATAAAGAAGCTTTCCTGCCAGTAAAAGAGGCAGGAACATAAATCTGGGTGTTCCTCAAGTCAGTTCTTTTACAATTAAATTCTACACAACTCTTAACAGTAATTAAGAAAGTCTACATTGTTGGTAGGATATTGTACTTATAAAAGAAGCTTAACGATAACAATTTCATTGGTTAGAAAACAAAACAAAACAAAAAAAAATCACCCCACATTTCTATAAATGTGTCAAACTTGCACGTTGGGACTCTTGGGAGCAAGCCCAAGGATTGTAGCTTGACTTTGTGTCTCCTTCTCTTTACACTGACTATTTCAATGTATGCTAGTGGGCATATATTTAAATGGTATTCCTTATTTTACTGCATCTGGATGAGTTTGTGTTTTCAAAAGTTTACTAAAGTACATCGTACATATGGAAACAAGTACAGATTATGTGGATGTAGCTCCATGAGTTTTCATTCAATAAGCACTCTGATGCAACACAAATCAAGCAAGTTGAGCCTTGTTGAATCTTCCCCTGTGACCCCTTCTAGTCACATCCTCCTGCATGAGGGCCACTGTGCTTACCTCTCACATTTTGTAGATCACTTTTGAGCATTTACGTAAATGTAGTTGTACCTTTGTAATCTTTTATGTCTTATTTATATTTACTTATTTATTTTGCTTGTGTGTGATGTATATATGTATTTAATACTCAGATAAAGTTGTGTGTATTTATTATGTGCAAAGTGTTTTGACTTGAGTATACATTGTAAAATGACTGAATTCAATATGTATGTGTATATATATATATATATATATATATATAGAGAGAGAGAGAGAGAGAGAGAGAGTACTCAGCACATTGTCCACTAAATTTCCTAAATTTCTTTCTCTTAACTAAAATTTTGTATTCTTAATTCAACATTCCCACATCCCCCAACCCTACCCCTACCCAAGTACTGTTTCACTCTATCCTTTTAAGAGTTTGAATACCTTGTTGGATAATACTCATTTATTTATGGTAATACTTGAATTGTTTCCAGTATTCACATATATAATGTTATTGTGAACATTCATGAATATGTTACTTGAAGCTCATGGGCTTGCATTTATTATTATGTATGTGTGGGTACAACTTCTGAGTCTTTTGATGTGAATATGTTCAACTTTATTAGATAAAGTTGAAAAGTTTTCCAGTGTGGTTATTTATACTTCTAGTAGATTTGAATTAGAGTGCCATTGCTTCACATTCTTTTTTTAACTTTGTATTGATTTACTTGACAGAGAAAGAGGGAGGGGTTGTGGAATGGGCATGCCAGGGCCTCCAGCCACTGCAAATGAACGACAGATGCGTGTGCCCCCTTGTGCATCTGGCTAATGTGGGTCCTGGGGAATCAAACCTGGGTCCTTTGGCTTTGCAGGCAAACACCTTAACCGCTAAGCCATCCCTTTAACTTTATTTATTTATTTATTTGAGAGAGAGAGAGGGAGAAGAGAGGGAGAGAGAGAGGGAGGAAGGGGCAGAGAGACAAAGAGAGAGAATGGGCGCACCAGGGCCTCTAGCCACTATGAACAAACTCCAGATGCATGCGCCCCCTTATGCATCTGGCTTAGGTGGGTCCTGTAAAATCAAACAGAGGTCCTTTGGCTTTGCATGCAAATGCCTTGACTCCTAAGCCTCTCCAGCCCAGTTGCTTCATATTCTTCTGTTAAGTTGATTTTGTTTTATTATTATTATGCTGCATATGGGTTTATCATTGTGTTATTAATTTATAATTGTCATTACTATTTGACATTTATTGTGTTTGTATATATGTATTGACAGTTTTGAAAATTTGTAGAACACCTGTTTCAAATTTCTTGCTTACTTTTTTTTTTTTTATTAACATTTTCCATGATTATAAAATATATCCCATGGTAATTCCCTCCCTCCCCACCCCCACACTTTCCCGTTTGAATTTCCATTCTCCATCATATTACCTCCCCATTACAATCATTGTAATTACATATATACAATATCAACCTATTAAGTATCCTCCTCCCTTCCTTTCTCCACCCTTTATGTCTCCTTTTCAACTTACTGGCCTCTGCTACTAAGTATTTTCATTCTCACGCAAAAGCCCAGTCATCTGTAGCTAGGATCCACATATGAGAGAGAACATGTGGCGCTTGGCTTTCTGGGCCTGGGTTACCTGACTTAGTATAATACTTTCCAGGTCCATCCATTTTTCTGCAAATTTCATAACTTCATTTTTCTTTACTGCTGAGTAGAACTCCATTGTATAAATGTACCACATCTTCATTATCCACTCATCTGTTGAGAGACATCTAGGCTGGTTCCATTTCCCAGCTATTATAAATTGGGCAGCAATAAACATGGTTGAGCATGTACTTCTAAGGAAATGAGATGAGTCCTTTGGATATATGCCTAGGAGCGCTATAGCTGGGTCATATGGTAGATCAATCTCTAGCTGCTTTAGGAACCTCCACACTGTTTTCCACAATGGCTGGACCAGATTGCATTCCCACCAGCAGTTCTTGCTTACTTTTTAAGAGAGTTTCTTTTCTCTCTTTCTGTTCTTCCCTGGCATTAAAAACAAAACAACAAGATGAGAGTTCCATGGAACATTCACGGAAAGTTTTAAAATCTATAGTCATGGAGATTATGTATCACTGATTATTGATTATAACCTCTAATATTCTGGTGGTGGAAGAAGATAAGGAATAGATATAGAGTCAAAAAACAAACTTGCCAGGAAACTTTCTAATGTTGGAGCAACGCCTGGACAATTGTAAATTGAAATGACTTGTAAGCTTGCAGTCATTCAACCTGTAGATTAGTTGCATTTCATAGAGTTCTTTCTGAAAGACATAAACATATTGATAAAACCTTTTTTGAATGTTGCTTTCAGTACCCTTTTGAATACTTTTTGTTGATTTCAACATGACCGTCAAGCATGTGTATGATTTAGGGAAATAGCAGAAGGCCTTTTGTGGTCTGGGTATGAATTTTGATGGTAGAATACTTGTGTAGCATGTAAAAACCCTGTGTTCAGTCCCCATCACTGCAAAAAAAAAAAAAAAAAAAAAGCACAAAACACAACCAAAACACCTCACATGAATAAGGAAAATCCCTCATGATTGATTAAAAACCACATCACAAAAGATTGAAATTTCATATCTTTTGTGAATTTAAAGCACATTAATAGGCTACAAGAAAGCTTTAGTAGGCAGAATAACCTACGAGGTTATTTCTACTTTTAGTATACTAGTTTTATAGATGAAAAGTCAAAGGGTTAGAGAGAAAAATAACATTATTTAAAAGGCTAAGTAGCTATCTTACTTCATCCTTTTCCTCACCCTATCTTGTTATCTTCCCAGCACTGTGAAAAAAAAAAAATACTTGTAATAAATGATATAAAAAGGAGGAAAGAGTTCTTTTGATATGCAATTTCAGAGATATCAGCCCATGGTCACTTGACCCCATCACTTTGGGTCTGTGAAAAGCCAGAGCATTGTGGCAAGTAGAACAAAGTTGCTCCCAGGGAGACCAGGAAGAAAAACAGAGAAAGAGGAAGATTCCAGGGTCCTAGTATCCCCTTCAAGAGTATGCCCTCACTAATCCAGTAGATTACTTCCTGAAGTTTCCACCGCCTCCCAGTAGCATCATCAGCTGGGTCTAAGCCTTCAACACATGAGCTCTTGGTGCACATTATAAATGTCTTGTTTCATCTTTGTTGTTTGTTTGCTTGCTTTTTTGTTTTTGAGAAAGGCTGGCTTCAAATTCAGTCCTGCCTTAGCCTTCCAGGTACTGAGATTAAGAGTACATTTCACCATGGTTGGCCTATTGGGGGGAGGTACTAAATTACCATAGTGCTTATTCTCCTGTAACAATTGATAGAAGAATTACCAAAACCTCTTGTAGCCAGAAAACCATGGTCAAGCTGTTTTCCATCCCATCCTGTTCCAGAGCCCCAGGGACTTGTGAGATCCTTTCAGCCTGGAGTTGCATTGTGAGAAGAATCCTCATGGCCTTTGTTTCCCTTCAGGACACACTTCTAGTTCCCAGGCATGATTACTCAGGCTCAATTGTTTATATTCTTCAGGGCCTTTCAGTGTGCTGATGGCACTGATAGCCTGGCTATAGTTGTTCCTTTTCTCTTCTTTTTTTGTTTATTTTTTTTTTTAAATTTATTTATTTGACAGTGACAGAAACAGAGAGAAAGACAGATAGAGGGAGACAGAGAATGGGCGCGCCAGGGCTTCCAGCCTCTGCAAACGAACTCCAGACGCATGCGCCCCCTTGTGCATCTGGCTAACGTGGGATCTGGGGAACCGAGCCTTGAACCGGGGTCCTTAGGCTTCACAGGCAAGCGCTTAACCGCTAAGCCATCTCTCCAGCCCCCTTTTCTCTTCTTGATTGGCAAACAACTCCCAAGAAAATACTTCAAGTCAGGTTGATGAATATTGTAACATGGAAATTATTTTCTATATATAAAATATTACTTTTTAGATACTTACATATATAAAATCTGACCTCAGAGGTGGAATATTACTGAGTTGTTCAATGTCATTCCCTCCTGATCTTGAAAGAAAATCGCGCATTACTTTTCTATGAGACATGGTGGGATAATGCCTTTGGTATATAGCAAAGAACTGCAAAAATTTATCCTGAAAAGGATGATATGGGCAGTTTTCTTTCACAAAGACATATATCTTGGGCATTCAGTTAGCTTAAGTTGGGAGGGCCTAAAGGAGACAAGAGAATACACTTCACCATCCTAGAGACTTGTTCTCACCATTCCCTACCCCCACACTGAGAGCAAGGGGCCTGTTTAAACACCCCATGTATAGGGTGCAGAGGTGCCTCTGTTTTCCTGGGTGTGAGGGTAGTTCTGAAGCCTGCAGTCTTCTCCTAAGACTCTTATTAGAAAGTTTTCTTTTGTTGGTGCTTTCTTTAATTCTGCTCAGCATTGCCTTTCAGAGATGACTTGTGAGTTGTGGGTGACACGATACTTAAACTTTCTATGTAAGTTAAGTTTTATTTCATTCAGTTTTACATAGCTCTTCCGGATAAAGTAAGGCACTTAAGAAAAACAAATGTGAAGACATTTTTATGAAAACTTTGTCTGGTAATTTACTTGTTTCTATCCTACATTTAATTCCTGTAGTAAGGGATTCCAGAGAAGGTATGAAGAGCTGGATGTTACTACTGGCAGCTATCCTGTCCCCAGTGGCCACTAAACCTCATTTCACTCTCAGATTGTATTATCTTATATTCGTGTGTAAACTCTGCAGGTCAGATTTGGACTGGCCCATAAATGCTTCAACATTTTACCTCCTGCCAAAGAAGAAACTCTGCAAATACTACTTTGTAATTTGAACTTTACAGTGCACTGAGTAAACACAAGATATACATTGTGTTAGGCACAGTAAGGACCACCCACATCCGTGTTCTCAAAGTATATATAAATAATGACTCATTCCTGGATGTGTAACTAGGATGCAGGTCAGGTCAGAGCTGGCAGAAATATGGCCAGCATTGGCTCCCTTGAGTCTGTGTTACCTTATAGCTACAACTCTGTACCATTCTTTGCCTAAGAAGTATTAACCCCTTTTGGCTTGAGAATAAGTACTTTACTCAACACCCAAAGCTATTTCCCTGCTATTAATTATTTCCTCATTGATATTAATTAATGATAGTAATATAACAACTAATCGTTGCACATAGGTGGTGTGTTAAAGACATTTGATGGATTCTCTAAATCCTTCTATTTGTATGCTCTTCTTAGCCTCTCTATTCAGAATCAGCAAGGCTGAATGAGGTTGCCCTTTGTCCCTAGGCTCATGCAGCCATCAATGTGAGTCCTGAATTCAGGTTTCTCACCACAACACTACTATGTAGAAGCTGTGAGCGACTACAGAATATGATCAGAACCCATGGACATTCCTGAAGAATTGGATATCAAAAGACATCAGACACTTAATAGGGACTGTATTAGTATCAGCAACTTCTGCATTTTTAATAGCTTCAGTTTAGGTGAGGAATGGGGAAATTAGTTAATTATAGCAGAATGAGAAAAAAAGATTTCCCAAAAAGTCTCCAATTGACATTTGAAGGATGGGAAAGATGTTTGATTTCAGGTAATGATGTAAATCTATATCCTGGAAAGGCTTCCACAGGGAAGATGTACTTGTTAGGTTTCAGGAGGTTCCAAGAGGCAGTGTTATCTTGAACAACTGTTTCAGTTGGGTTGCAGATGTTACCACTACCTCTTTCTCCTGTCTTTATCAAGAATAATCATATAAGCTCTCATACAGATCACACTCCTTGTCTGTTACATGTCCCAGCCTTGGGAAAGGAACAGGTACAGGTTAAGATACTATAGTACCCTACCTCCGCTCACATAGACGTTGGGTTGTAGAACTACACTGAGGTAAGGAATCATTCTTATAAAAGACAAGAGTCATGGTTTAAAATTTTACATGGTTTGTTATCTGTGTCTTTTTTGGGATGTTTTAATTAAGTTTTAGATTGAATTTATCTCTGATCATTTTCTATATTGAGCAAAACCAAGCAAGGTTTCTATTCCAATAGAGCCTCTGAAAGAGAAGCTGCACACAAAAATAATTGTGCAAAATGTTTTATGACTTCTGTTGAAGAGGTCTACGTTGGAGGGGATTTGGCTGAGTCAAGGAAATTGGGGATGCTTTCCTAAGGAATTAATGATGATATAGGACCCAAAGAAAATGGAATTATTGAAGAGGGAGAAGAATATGCAAAGACCCTGTGATGGACAAAAGGTTCCTGTAGCTGGGAATTGAGGATCATAGATCTGCCATTTGTTCTCCAAGAGTCACAAGAGTTTCTAACATGAAATTGAAGTGATCAACTTGACAAGATTCACTTTTGTTATAATAAAGAATGTAGATAAATGGATTTTAGAGGGCCTACCATTAGATATGGATGGATCTGTTTAATTTTTTTCTATTGTAGTTTAGAAGAAATGATGATAGCTTGTCCAGGTTAGAGAAGATGGAAAGAACTGAGCAGATTTATAGAGAAAAGAAGAGGTAATATAACTATGTGGTAGGTAGGAAGTATGG
The DNA here is from genome assembly GCF_020740685.1 of Jaculus jaculus. NCBI lineage: Eukaryota > Metazoa > Chordata > Mammalia > Rodentia > Dipodidae > Jaculus > Jaculus jaculus. The sequence continues at coordinate 72,513,795 of NC_059108.1, read as the reverse complement.
AATGAAAAAGAGGAGATAGTCAGATATAGTTTCCTGGTGTCAGACCTGCATTGGGTGGTGATGGTGTCATTTCATGGACATGGTCATGTTTCTCCTCAAACACTTGTTGACAGCAGGATGTATTTTTATTTAAGTTTAAATTCTCAGAGTTATCCATTGTAGGTATTCATTTAGCTTCTACTAAATGCATTTATGTCACAGTATTGATAGAAAGATGCCATATGTGCTTGGTGTGAGAAACATTCAAAGCGTCTGTCCTCCATTTCTGTACTCCTCTTTGTCATTAATGGGCACTGGTACTCAGCAGGCACAGGGCTCATGATGACACTTGAATCTTCATAGATTCAATTTGATAGATTCTTGGATGAGTGTTCTCATATGGGCAGATATTTTTATGCCCCAATTCAGTAAACATTATCATTTATATTTATCAATATTTGTTCCTCATTATTAACTATACTTCTGTTTGTTTTGCTTTTAGTTTTTTCAAGGTAGGATCTCACTGTAGCCCAGGCTGACCCTGGAATTCACTATGTAGTCTCAGGGTGGCCTTGAACTCACGGCAGTCCTCCTCCCTCTGCCTCCTGAGTGCTGGGCTTAAAGGCGTGCACCACCACGCCTGGCTTAACTATACTTCTATAAGTAAGCAGGAGATGTTGGATGTGATTCTGAAGACTGAGGGAGACATGTGTGAAAGGTTAGATCTAGTTTTCTTTGTTATTGGGATTATTTTAGATTTCAGGTCCTGAGATGCTTTAGAAAGCAAGTACAAACTCCTGAGCAGACATTGTGCTGGGATTTCATAACCATGATCCTCAGTGAAGACAGCAGGATCATGAAGCTCATCACCAGTATCCCTGAACTGGAAAGAGGACAGTCTCAGGTGACAACTGTTGCTGCCAGTCACACTCCCAAAGTGCATTCTTCCAGTACAACAGAACACTGTCTCAGTGCTGGAGACCTTATTCCAAATGATTTGTGGCTGGTCTATTCTTTCTTACTTGCTTTTCTTATCTTACTGGATTTTATATTCAATCCTCTTCATTATTCTTTCCATGTTGGATGTTTCTTTCCCTTAAGATGAGATTGAGCGTGTTCTTGGCAGTATAGTCATTGACTGTCTCTGTTATTTTAGACATTCTGGAACAACGATGTATCTTTCTCGTCTTTATCACTATATTTATTCCACTCTTCACTTTCTCTTGAATTCAGAGCTTTCATTGTCTATTCCATCCTTCAGATAGAAGCAGAGTGTTTCTGAGACTCTTTCTTAGCGCTCAAGAGTGATCTTGTGATATTTCTGCTCTGCTCTAATAGTTTATCCTCTTGACAAGCTAGTGGCAAGTATGATACTCTCTTCAATTAACTAGAGATGTGAAAAATAGTAGCAGTTGCCAAACTACCTTTGTTTTGTGTATTTGGATATATAACACAAAATAAAAATTCCTTTGTAGCCACTTACTTATTAGCTTCTTTTTATTTTAAAAAAATTTATTTTATAATTTAGACAGGGCATTTATTCCTATTTTCAAAACACCTGTTTTGTGTATATCATAGAATCCATTGTTTTTGAGGAGGAAGAGGCCCTTCTTAATTGTTTCTTCTCCCACCCTGCCATCTTCCTACATACTTTTGTATACCTTTCTTCATAGTAGGGACTCTAAATTACGATATTTTGTTCTCTCAGATCATTGTGAATTTCTAGAAGTTTAAAATAGTTCTCAGGCTCTTCATTTTACAACTGAATTTTTACTTATAGCCATGTTGTCTGAACACATTGTTGCCTTACTTTATGGCAACTAAAGGTGTCTATGGTTCAGTAGAAGGGGAGGAGAACACAATGGGTTTGCCTTTTTCTAAAATTAATATGAAGACTTATAGTTCTATAAATAATTTTTACCGAATTTGGCAACATTAAATGTGTGTATGAATGCATTATTTTGATGTGTCCTCTTAATTTATGTCTAGCATGGCCAGTTATATACTACAGTGCTCATTTTCAAATATACTTGCCAGTTTCTTGGGACTGCTTTCCTTTTGCTAGCACTTGCTTGTCAACTTTTTTCACATATATTATTGGATGGTAGTCTTTCTGTTTCCCTCAACTGGTCTTTCAGTGCTACTTTCCAACATTTCCTTCATTGATTTTAATGTTCTGACAAGTTGCCACAATTTCCAGTAATGATGACCATTTTGTTGTGACTGGAAACTCTTCCTTTTAGAGTACTGTTAGCTTGTCTTTTTCTTAAATATATTTTTAATATCTTCATTTATTTATTTGCAAGCAGAGAGAGGTAGAGAGAGATAGTTTAGATCTAGTTTTCTTTGTTATTGGGATTATTTTAGATTTCAGGTCCTGAGATGCTTTAGAAAGCAAGTACAAACTCCTGAGCAGACATAAAGAGAGAGATAGAGAGAGAATGGGCAAGCCTGGGCCTATAGCCACAGCAAATGAACTCCAGATGCATGTGCCACTTTGTGCATCTGTGTTCACGTGCGTACTGGGGAATCAAACCTGGCTGGTAGGCTTTGCAGGCAAGTGCCTTAACCACTGAGCCATCTATCCAGCCACTAGTTTGTCTTCTAATTAGTGATTACAGTGGATCTATTGCTGCTTATGTGCATGTGACTACTTTGATTTTTTAGGTAAATAAGGGTCAGTTCTGCCAAAGTGAATTTTTGAGCAAAAAAGAAAAGACATATGTAAGCAAACAAATACTCTGCCCCTGAATGCTATACCACCAGAAAAGGACTATGGAAGAGGTATGCACATGAGCATACTGATAAGGTAGTGTGGACCCACCACCCTGTTTACACTTTCCAAATCCAAAGGGCTGTTAAGCTCTTGTGACCCATGTAATGAAGTCTGTATTTTTCACTTATATTATTTGGTGGTTTTACTTGTAAGTTTGGTGCAACATTTTTCCTGGGTTTGAATAGAGGATACTACCCTAGATCCTACTTAGAACATCATGTGCACATACCCTATTACTCTTCTAAAATGGCAAAATTCTAAATTCCACACATGTCTGGGGGCTAGGGAGATGGCTGAGCTGCACAAACATTAGGGCTGAGAGACCAGAGTTTGAGCTCTACCACCTACATAAGGAGTGGGGATGGAGGTAGGATAATGGGACTAACTGGGAAGTGTGATAAAAATGGAAGCTGTAGGTTCAGTGAGAGATTCTGTCTCATGGAAACAATTCAGAAGAGTAGTAGAAGAGGGTGCTTGACATTCTTCTGTGGTCTGTGCACACAGGCACCTGGGGTATGTGCATTTGGCACACAAGTGAAAACATAGATATACCATAGCATACATACTACACATACACCAAAATAAAGATTCAAAAATGAAGCACCTCAGGTCTTAGGGTCCTGGGTAAGAGATGTGGATCCCATCATATTCTCAATAGAACTTTTACAAGTCTTTTATTAACAGCCTTTTTAGACTCTATGTTAGCTTCATTGTTTCATATTGTGCAAATAAGAACCTCCCTTGCTTGTCATTTGAGGAGCACTAATTAAGATGCCAAAGATTGGACTTTGTACTAGGTATGGAGACTTCTGATAAGAAAAACGCCTTACCTATCCTTGCCCTGAACAAGCTTAGATAGAGTTTCAGGATAATATGGAAGGTATGTTAACAGCTGTCTGTTGAGTTTTGAGTTTAACAGGATAATCATAGCAAGGCATTCCACCAGAAATGTAGGGGCCAAGAATTATGAAAGAAAACATGATTAGGGAACAATTGCTGTCTTTAAAAAGTAAAGTCAGAAATAAGGATTCACAGAGACAAAGGTTTGCAGGCCAGATTCTATCAGGTTAATCAGTAGTTGCTTATACTTTAGCAGTAAGGAGTTTTTAAGCCTAGGAGTTAATGGTTGGATTCACTCATCTGACCTCATCTTAAAGGACTTCCAAAGGAAGTCATTGTAATGTTATAAACAGGGCTTTTTACAAGTATCCTTAGAGACACTTTACTTTGTCTAGAGCTTTTGGGTTCACAAATGCTTTTCTCTTGCATGGATTTCTTTTATAGTAGCCTTAAGAAATGGGGAGGCAATATGGGAGGCAACAGTTTCTAAGACCTGACTTGCCCATCACCATATCTATCAACTGGCTATAGTAGGTTTCTTAATTCTATACTTCACTATCTTTGGGTATGGTGTTAAAATATTTTACGGCACACTCCCCTGTTGCTATTGTCCACCTTATGTTGGCCAGGGGTTGATGTCTACCCTCTACTCATGCCATAGTTTTCTCCTGCCATCATGGAGCTTCCCCTCAAGCCTATAAGCCAAAATAAACCCTTTTTCCCCCAAAAGCTGTTCTTGGTCGGGTGATTTCTGCCAGCAATGTGAACCTGATGGCAATAGTAAAGTGGCACTGAGGAGTGGGGTTGCTGCTAGACACCTGACTGTGTGGTTTGGCCTTTTGGAGCTGATATTCAGGAGGAATGTGGAAGGATTTGAAACCTTGGCCTAAGAGATGCCGCCTCGCAGTGCTGTAAATACAGTTTGATGGACTACTCTGATCAAAGTTGAAAGACCTGAATGCAGTAAGGACTATGACCTGTGAGGTTTGGCTTATGAGGGTGAGAAAGAGCTTTGCTTGGACTGGGTTAGAGGCAGTTCTGTGAAAAGCTTGCTATTATGCCCATGTCCTGAGAAGTTGTGCAGGGTTGCTTTGCATAAAAATGAACTGGTGTGAGCAGAGGGATATGGCACAGACAGCAAAATCTTTGGGTGAACTGCTGCCCATTCAGCTGTAATAGAGAGATTACAACCTTTGATTCTTTTGGAGAGGCCTGAGTGCTCAAGGAGTATCCTGTTCTTCAAAGTCTGCTTTATTTCCCCCTGGATTGACAAATTGGCACCCTACCTGGTACTATTGAGTAAAAGAAATACAGGAAAGAGAGGGTTTGCAATGTGGCTTGTGTTTTGGAAATGGCCATGGGCAGTGTAAAGCAGGTTTTCTGGATGCCTGCATGGAGACCCCTTGGGGCCATGAGGATGAACCATGGGTTGCAATGGAGACCCAGTGGAGATGCTGGAACCACGAGATGGGTGCCAAGGAGAACTGCTGGCCCTGATGAAGCTTTCCAGGACTGTGATTATCCTAGATGGAGGGGTGGAATTGGAACTCCACAGAGTTGTTGCTGGTTAGAATTACTGGACTCAGAAACATGTCACTGGATAGAGTTGTTGGACTTGAAGTTACGGGTTTGATGTTTGCCCTGATCTTGTATTGGTTGAATATTTCTTTGCTATGCCCAATGCCATCTTTTGCAGTGTGAGTGTTTATTCTATGCCATTGTGGGTTTTTTGGGGGAATTTTTTGGTATTACATCTTTTGGTTAAAAGATATTGGACAAGGCTGGAGGGATGGCTTAACAGTTAAGGTATTTGCCTGCAAAGCTAAAGGACCCAGGTTTGAGTCCCCCAGGACCCACATTAGCCAGATGCACAAGGGGGCACATACATCTGGAGTTAGTTTGCAGTGGCTGTTGGCCCTGGTGCACTCATTTTCTCTCTCCCTCTTTCTCTGTCAAATAAATAAGTACAAATAGAATATTTAAAGAAAAAAATATTTTAATAAGTTGCTAAGGATAATTAAAAGCATACCACCTGCATGTCTTTTATGTTTGCTTCCATTGATTAAGCTGTCAAGTTCTTGAAAACTGACAATATTAAATTTGATACAAAAGCAAACTAACATTAGGCACCACCAAAAACTTCCTAGCCTGTTTATCCTCTAGAATCTTCATAGAAGTGGGAAGAAGGAAGAGTTGAAGAAACAGAGGGAATGCTATCTTGAATTCCAGTATTATATACTCATTTGTACTAGGTACATAGCACAGAAATAGGAAGAAGGAAGTTTCAGAAAGAGAGAGAATGGGGCTGGAAGGATGGCTTAGCAATTAAGGTGTTTGACTGCAAAGCCAAAGGACCCAGGTTTGATTCTTCAGGACCTACTTTAGCCATATGCACAAGGGGGTGCACACATCTGAAGTTTGTTTGCAGTGGCTGGAGGCCTTGGCGCACCCATTCTCTCTTCCTGTCTTTCTCCCTCTTTCCTTGTCAAATAAATAAATAAATAAAATAAAATATTTAAAAAGGAAGAGAGGGAATGCTGTCTTGATTTTCACTATTATATATTTCATGTGCACTAGCTATTCAGGTGCCTGTCTTCAAAACATGGCTGTAGGTGCTATGGGGAAACAAAATGTAAAACAATTATATTTATAGCAAAAAAGAACATTTTCCTGGATCAGACTTATTTTATTCATATCCAGTGCAACCAGGTTCTTGACTATTGCAACAAATTTTATTTTTAATAAATGTTGGATGTCAAAATCCAAAGGCCTCCTGCTTAGGCTGATGCAGACTTACCCATTCAGTTTGTATTAGTTAACACAGTAATTAGTTATAAAATGGTTCCTTTCCAAATGGGTACTTTGGAAACAAAGAAATAAAAAAAATCATTAAATGGACTTTGCTTTTTACAGAAGAAACTTTTGGGCCTAATAACACTTCATAAATGAAAATCATCTTTGGACTTACACTAAAGTAATCAACTGTAAGTTTTTGTGTTAACCTGCTCCTTACTGATATGCAGTGAAATTAGTGGTATAATTGCTTTTTTATGCAACTGACATAGTGTTTGTGCTAGTGACATTACTAGGTGGTACTGGAGCTAAAGGAAAGCCAAGATTAAATTTAAATTATTCTGGAGTAGTTAACCAGGGAGCTCACTGAAATCCCAAAACATTACAAGCTATTGCCAAGGCTCTTGGTTTCATACCAGGAATAGGTAGTAAGACCCTATTGCTGAAGACTCCACATCCTTGGACTGCAAGGTCACTGAGAAATCCTGCTGGAGCTGAGCTGAAAACCTCTTCCATGTAGACCAGCTGACAGAAAGCTGGAAAAAGCCATGCTGCATCCAGTTCAATGGAAAAGAGATAATTCACCAGTGAAGATACTCAACAGTGGGCACTGCAAGCCTTATATTTGGCTAGCCAGGCCAAATCAGCCAATGGGTGCAATAGTGGCATGTCTGTTATGGGAGAAACCAACTGTTCTCCAATTTGACTGGAGGCCAGTTCCATGGGAGAGAATACATCCCTGAGACTGAAAAATTGCAGCAGGGGTAGTCATAAGCCCTAGGGGTGTATTGTCTGATGGTGTCTGGCTAATGCATATACTATGCTCACCGTACTGCCCAGTAAGCACTTACCTTAATGTTCATACCCATATATTAATGCTACTCACACTTTTTGTTAGAGAACTTCTCTTTTTAAATGGCATTGTCCTTGGGATGACTCAGAAGGTACCATGATACAGAGAAGTGACAGAGGAGTGCTCAGCACATAAATATCTTTATCACATCTTCCAAGGCTCAGGGTCCATTGTGGAAGAGGTGACAAAAAGAATGTAAGAGCCAAAGGAAGGGTAAAAGTCCTTACAACATGCTCCTCCAGACAACAAATGGCCTATATATCCATGACCTCACAATGCCTGACACTATCTACACAAGACCAACATAATAGGGAGAAAAGATCATGATACCACAATAAAAGAGAGGCTGATTGAGAGGGGATATGTGGAGAGTGGAGTTTCAAAGGGAAAAGTGTGGGAGAAAGGGAATTAATGTGGATTATTGTCTCCAGTTATGGAAATTGTCAATAAAAAAATAAATTAAACTTCTGGGTAAGATGGTGGTATAGGAGCCATGCCCAACCAGCCTAGAGAGGGATTCAAGAAAAACCATAGCAAAATCCACTCTTCTTCTGAAAAATTAAGGAGTATAGGTTATTCTTAGACACAGCAGGACAGACTAAGATCTACCAGAAAGGAAGAAAATGGCCAGAATCCCATTGATGTGCTTGTGGCTCACTCATCTGCATGAATGATGCACCTGCCCAGCACCACCTACCAGGAGTGCAAAGTGGCAATAACAGAGACCAAAAAGGCATTTTCAAACATCATCATCCTCTTTGCAAAGTCAAGAAATCTGAAGGAAAAACAGCCGTGATCAACTAAGGAGCTTCTGAAATGGATACAGGCAGGATCGTCTGAGAAAGAGATGGTAAGACCCTGCTGCTGAAGACTTCACATGTCTGAGTGGCAAAGTCACTAAGAAGTCAAGCTGGTGCTGAGCAGAAAACCTTCTCCATGTAGCCCAGCCAACTGAAGCTGGAAAAAGCTGCACTGCATTCAGCCCTATGGGAGACAGAAGTCATCACTGGTGAAAACAGTGGACACTGATAACTTCAAGTTTGGCCTGATAGGCCAAATGATTGAATAAGTACAATAGTGGAATGTCTGCTCTGGGATAAACCAGCTGCTCTCTACTTGGACTGAAGGCCCACTCTATGGGAGGGAATACATGCTTGGCACTGAAAACCTAATGAAAATCCTATGGCATGGAGGTTATGAGCCTTAGGGGTATAAAGCCTACTCTTGTATATAAATGTATATGGATAATATAAATGTATATACTATTCTCACCAAACTGCTCTGAAAACACTACACTTAATTTTCACATTCATATATTAATGCTACTCTTACTTCTGATTAGAGAAGCTTTTCTTTTCATATGGTGATGACCAGTGGGATGACCCAAAAGGCAATATAGTGCTGAGAAGAAGAGATGGATGAAGGTCGAGCACTGAAACATTTATATTATACCATCCAAGGGTCAGGGTTCATTGCAGAAGAGGTGGCAGAAAGAATGTAAGAGCCAAAGGAAAGGTACCATTTCTTACAATGCAACTGTCCAGACAGAAATTGGCCTCGATATCCATGACCTCACAGTGCCTACCAATGCATACGTAAGACTCTCATAATAGGAGAAAAAGATGATGACATCAAATTAAAAGTGAGACTAATGGAGAGAGGGAGGGGATATGATGGAGAGCAGAGTTGTGAAGGGGAAAGTGGGGAGGGGAGTGAAATATTATCTAAGCATAGAAGTTGCCAGTAAAAAATAAAAATTAAAAATAAATTTTAAAGATAAAAAGAATAAATGGAAGAAAAAAATTGAAAAAATTAAATTATTCTGTTTTAGCACTCACATAAAATTAAAGGTATTTGTTGGACTCATTTGTTTTTATAATTTTCCTTTCTACATGTTGTTGAGAAAAGCTTTGGGGACCACAAAGGGGCTAAAGATATCATTCACACCCAGCACCTAGATGGAAGATATTGATTAGGAAACAAATCCTACAGATGCAAGTCCTTTCTTCAACTTACGTACCTTTAAGTGGGATAAACCTCTGGGCCTTATCTGTGAAGTTAGGCTTCTGATAATGTCTTTCACAGATTTTAAAACATACATTTTTTTTAACATATCTGAAAATGTGCCATGCAGTCCATTGTAATATAGACTAATTTGAGGTGCTTGTTCCCCAGATACAAGGTACATAAAATGATGGTGTATCTTCCAGCTAGTGATTTCTTAGCTTCACAACAAAATGGTGATATTATTCCAGACTGCAAAGCTGTTGCCAGAATCAAATTAGATAATGTTTGCTATGAAACTATATCTGTACTGATAGATAAGGAAAAGCAGTCTGTGTCTCCCTTGATGGGGTGGCTTGTTTCAGGTGTTCCCCATAAACTTATATGTTCTGAATGCTAGGTCCCCAGCTGGAGGCAATTTGGGAATTGGATCTTCCAGGAGGCAGTGTATTGTTGTGGGTGGGCATAAAGGAGCTTCCCCTTGCCAGTGTTTGGCACACTGTCCTGTTGCTATTGTCCACCTGAAGTTGGCCAGGAAGTGATGTCCACTCTGTACTTATGTCAAGTTTTCTCCTGCTATCATGGAGCTTCTCTTCAAATCTGTAAGCCAAAGTAAACCCTTTTCTCCCATAGTCTGCTTTTGGTCAGGAGCTTTTTTTCTAACAACAAGAAGCTGATTGAAACACTTGAAAATCTTTTTTGTGTTTGTTTTAGTGAAACTTTACTTCTACATATATTTAAAATAAATTGGGAAGAATGGAAAATGGAAATGGGTAATTTATACAACTTGACATTATCATTAATTTCTTGAGTATTTGAAATAGCAAAATAATTTCAATGAAGTCTTATAGCTGATGTTTTTGAAAGATTTTTTTTTCAAACAAACCTGAGTCATAATTGTCCTATTCCAAGGGTAGAAAATTTTTCTGTGGGATATTGACATACTGACAATAAAATGCACCTCATTTGTCAATACACCTAGAAGGCTATAATTTCACTAAGTTTGAAACTTAGTTAATTATTATAGAAGAGAATAATTATAGAATATAGATTTGGTTAAGATCCTAATTCATTTTTGAATGAAATAGTCACTTATATCTTTGGAATTTATTAAGTTTCTACTTTCCTTCTTGGAAGTCTTAAAATGGTCTGGGCTGGGGGGCTTGTAGTGCCCACATTCAGACTAGGATTGTTTTCTGGCTCCCTTTTTATAACTTTTTCCAGAGAGAATTTAATGCTGAAGTAACAAGTTGTCTCCTTTGTTCTGTTCTTTTCCTTGTAGTAATAACTTTGATAAAGGCCCCTTTGGGGAGGGAGAGAGGGTAAGATGGTGGAAGATGCTTACTTTTTTTTTTTTTTTTTTTAGATAAATTGAGATGTGTTTGAAACATCTAAGTGAAGATTTGGAGTGGGCAGTTGAGTTTGTGAGTCAGAAATAAAGGAAACATTTCTGTGTAAAGATGGTAGATGAAGCTTCTGTGTTGGATGAAGTCACCTAGGAAACCAGGAACATGAGAAATGGAGGTTGACAAGCCAACTTCATCCAGCAAACCTGTTTAATTTGGCCTGTGTTGTGTTTTAAAAATATTTATATGAGTTGCTGTAGCATGTTTATGGCTTTTGGCTGCCCAGAGAATGTTTTCTGCCTTGTTAGAACAAATTTTCTTTTGAGAAATTCTCTATCCTCTAGGGTCAAACTTCGTGTTTTAGAACAAGTTGACTCTCTGATTCCAAATTAAGCAGGTGACCCAGTGTAAAATGACAATAGAGGGTAGCATGATCTGCAATGAAATGGAGCCAACACACTCCTATTTTTAAGTATATTTTTATTTATTTGAATGTGAGAGAAAGACTGTGTGGATGGGCATATCAGTACAGAGAGAGAGAGAAAGAGAGACTGACTCTGTATGTGTGGGCACAGTAGTACTGAGAGGGGGAGGGGGAAGGAGAGAGATAGACAAACTGTATGTATGGGCACATCAGGAGAGAGAGAAGGAGAGAGGGAGAGGAGGTTAGATCGCCCCCAATATATTCAGGTTTTTTAAATTAGTTTGTAGTTTGCATCTACAGCCACCTGGCTGGAGACAGTGTCACTGGGTGGATCTTAAGGTGTGGTGGTGGGTTTCAGAAATCAATCTAAAAATATGTAAAGTGTGCCTAGCTGGAATTCCTGAACTGTGCTGTGCTATGTGGCTTTTGGCTTTTAGCTTGTGCTTCTTCCTCTGCTTGGACCTGTGAAGGCAGGCCACCTTCTTCTGCCATTTATGGAACTTCCACTGGACCTGTAAGCTACAATAAATATTCCTTCCTTCATAACCGTACCTGGTCTGGAAGTTCATCTCAATGAACCTGAAGATGTCTGCTACAGAAGTTGGTACCAGGAGTGGGGTTAGATGTACCTGACCATGTGGATGTTGGTCTTTTGGAACCTTTGTTTTGGAGGAATTGGCATAGACTTGGTGCTTACAACTGAAGATGCCTTGATCCTTCTGGAGTGGTAAGCCAAGTTTTATGGCCTATTCTGATCAGAGTTTGAGAATGCTAAGTGCAGACAGTATTGAACTTCAAGGCTTGGCTTATGAGCTTTTTAAGGGGAAGGAAAGACTACAAAGGACTTTGTTGGAACTGAACTACTGCCTTAAGGGCTGGCTGCATTCTGCTGCCCAGGTCAAAGAGATTGATCAAAGTTAAATTTGGTATGGACTGATGTACTTGGCTAAAGATATTGGACTGAGAGATTTAAGATTTTAAGTTGGAAAATCTAAAGCGAATTAAAATTATAGGCACCGAGACTGGTTTTAGGTTATTAAACCTGCTATTGTCAAACATATTAGCAGTCTTAAAGAAGATGGCCCAACTCCTTTACATTAAAACAATGGAAAGAATGCCTATCATAGAAATGCAAACTCTTTTGAAAGAGCTGACTCGAAGGAACCTGCTTTTCCATGTTAGGATTTATTTTGTCCTTGAATTAAGAATATGGCTGTGTCCTACACACCTGATATTGGTTTTAGAAGCATGAACTATGTGAGGAGTGGTCATGAATTGCACACAGTTCCAGGAGCCTCTGCTGAGATGTGGCATGAGGCAGGGCCTGATACTCTGATAAACTGAAAGAGCCTGTGGAAGATGGATTGTGGTTTTCATGAAGATCTGAAGACATTTTGGATATGCCAGGACTATGCAAAGGCTACCATAGAGTGCACTGTTAGCCTGGGATGGAAGTGTTCCCTGGCTACTCTGCCCAGCTGGAGGGGTAGAACTGGAAAATCTGGAGACTGTCAGTCTCTGGTTGACTTAAACTGCAGAAGTTTGATGTTTGTTTGATGATGCTATGCATTATACCAGTAGAAAATGTTTATCTCTGTGCCTTTATATGTTGGAAGTATTTAACTTGTTTGATTTTACAGAACTTACTATCTTAAATTGGTCAAGACTGTGGGGACCTTTGAAATTGAACTGAGTACAATTTAAAATGTGTGATGGTTATAAAACTATTGGGGGCTAAGGACAGAATGTGGTAGTTTGAATAGATGGCCCCCAGTATATTCAGTTCTTTATTGTTTGTAGTTTGCATCTGTAGTCACCTGCTGGAGGCAGTGTCACTGGGTGGATCTTAAGGTGTGGTGCTGGGTTTTAGATTCCAATCTAAAGATATGCAAAGTGTGCCTAGCTGGAGTTCCTGAAGTGTGCTATGCTGTGCTGTGTGGGTTTTGGTTTTTGGATTGTACGTCTCTCTCTGTTTGGACCTGTGAAGGCAGGCCAGTTTCTTCTGCCATTTATGGAACTTCCACTGGACCTGTAAGCTTCAATAAACCCCTTCCTCCATAACTGTGCCTGGTCTGGAAGTTCATCTTAGCAAACCTGAAGCTGTCTGCTACACTGGAAAAATGTGTCTTATTTATGTTGCTATAGGAAACATTAAGTTATTTAAACACTTTGAATTCATAGAATTTTCAGCTTCTGGGATAACTGGCTGTTCATTTTTGCCTTACATGATCATGTTGCTTCTGAAGGTGACTGACAATGCAATGAAAACCTTCGGGAGTAGCCCAAGTTTAACTGAATCATGTGTGGCTCTCACTATGAGGAGCTTTGGAGGGAGAGTAGGTAGAAAGCTATGCTATCTGTTGTGTGCAAAGTGCACCTTTGAACATGACTATTCAAAGATAAGCCCTTCACTCTGTGGGTGATATGCAGTCATCAGATCTTAAAAACACTTGTCTGAGTGGCAGAGCATCTGAGCTAGCATTCCTTGTACCTGAAAGAGAAAGAAATTTCAAAGATCCATGAAGAAAAACAAAAAACCATTGGGATTCATAATATGATACTAAATCTGATCTTTTCAAAACACTTTACTTCATGAGAGTTTATCACCATTATCAGGATACAAGAGCCTACCATTGAGAAGATGAGAAGATAGAGAAGTACAAGGACAAAGAAGAGACAAGTTATAACTATTTGAGCATGCAGTTTTTAGACACAGTAGGTCTATTAATTATTGATTGCTCATTCTGGAAAGATGAGTTAGAAAACAAAGCATAAGGCAGGAGCATTCCTGTGTTCAGCTTGAGCGCAACAGGAAGGAGGCAGAAGTCACCCAGTACTCATGTTATCTGCAACAGGATAAAATGTCTTCTGTCACAGCCAGGCTTTGCTGTCAACGAGGCAATCCATTATTTTTCTTTTAGTCTCCTATTCTTCCTTAAGGAGCCAGTGTATTCATTCCTACTTTTGACTTTACTTTTCCCCACCCTAATTCCAGCCACTCCCCCCCCCCCCACATGTCTCATTGATCTCATCCTCTTTTGTTTTCTCACAGGGCCAAAAACAAACCTCATGTGGCACTGATCTTTCTTTTCTTCAGTTCTTTGCATTTATTATGGTTTATGTGATTTGCTAAATCATCTGCGCAGTAGAGTTACAGCTTGTTAAGACTGTGAGAAACTATTTTATTTTCCCACAAACTTTTCCCAAGATAAAAATTCATTCTCTCTCAAACTCAAGGATTAATAATCTTGGCAAATCCTATAGCCTTGGAAGAGAGCCTTAAGACCTGGATTCTCTTCTAGTGCTTTGGGTATCTATTTAATGCTTCCATTCTTTAACAAAGGAGCTCACAGTTATTGTAAATACTGAATTTTTGTGACTTCTCTCTTACCTACATAGTTTTTCCTTGTTCTCCAAATAACTAAATGATCTGCTTTGTTCTTAGCATTTTTTTCCTATGGATAAATGTTTAGTTAATTCTGGTCATAAATCTTCTTGTGGCTGGTTGTACTCCTATAAATGTGAGAGACGAGGTGTAAGGCTACCTAGCATTGCTTCTTGGGCTCAACAGATGATTGGGTAAAATGCAGTCGAGGAGCCCTAGCCTCCTTAAGATTCTCTAGAAAGTCTCAATTGAGATAGAAGATTGACAAAAAATAATGCTTCCCATAGAGTAGGATGTTTATGGTAGATATTTATAAATTTTGTGGTATATATTAGTTGTTCATTATAATGTGTTTCATAAGGACATTTTTTTTGCATGTGTATATGTGTACATGTTCATGTACATGTGGGTGCACATGTGTGTACATTCATGGGGAGGCCAGAGGTTGATGTCAGGTGTCTCTTTCTAATGCTCTTCACCTTATTTTTCTGGGACAGGGTCTGTTACTTTACATGGAGTTCACTGACTTATTGAGAGTAATAATTTCAGTTACTCTCTCAAATTTGGGAGTTTAATTTGGCTTATAGTTCCAGAGTATAGAGTTCAACATTGTGGAGACAGTATGGCAGGAGTAGGAAGCCAGTTCATGTACTAATAGGAAGGAGAGAGAGAAAACAAGAAAAAGAATGAGAAAAGAGAGACAGAGAAGCAGGGCTGGGCTGGGCTATAACACCTCAGGGCCCATCTCCAGTGACACACTTCCTTCAGCAAGACTTGAGCAACTAAAGGTTTCCCAACCTTCCCAAATAATGCCACTCTCTGCTGGGGACCAAGTATTCACACACATGAGCTGATTGTGGAGTGGGCATAATACTCAAACTACCACATCATAATCAATACTTATCTGTGTAAGGAGTGATAGGCAAGTCAGACATTAGAGACAGTATCTGAGATCTGAGATATCATAAAAATTTATGGGAATCCTATTTGTATACACTGTAGGAAGAATAGATAAAGTCAAGAAACAATGTAGCACTGTGGTGACAGAACAGAAAGAAAGGCAGTATATAATTGTGTTGTTATAGAAAAGTCCAGCACCTTCTTGTTTGTAGACATCAAAAGTGAGAGCAAGCACTGAATATGAGCTAAAAGAGCCTAGTTGCATGTTGGGGACCTAAGCCACCAGGATGCCTGACTGACCACTATCCATACGTGAGGAGAAGCAACCAATCTATTAAGTAATCACTATTCCAGATGCTGTCTTTCCATGTTTGAGGAGTTAGAAGTAAACTTTTTTGATGTGTTCCCGAAGTCCGATGTCCCTGTAGGGATTTCCTAGAGTGAAATAAGGAGGCACCTTAGTCAATGACCATGATTGCTTGTTCCCATGTAATCTCTGATCTTTGAACATATTGCATCCTCCCCTTGTACTATTAACCACGAATCTTGGTAACTATCATCTAGTGTTCAAACCAAAATTTGTGGTGATTCCCCACATCTTGTGAAGCTTCCTCTGCCTCTGACCTTTTGCCTTCTAAAGGCTGTTGGGGCATCTCTTACAGATTCTCGATGTAGTATTTCTCCCACAACTGTTTCATAGGGAGTCTAGTCCTGTGTAAGCTTTAGTAAAGACTTTCATGGTGACTCAGGGTTACGGTTTTACTTGTGTATGTTTTTGCCACCTTTGCCAATTATACTCATACTTGCCATTCTTTCTCCCTTACATAGCAATCAAAGCATTTCCCCCAACTTGGGGCAGCCATGGGGCAAAAAGTCATTCTCACTTTTGTATCTTAACAACTACCACAAACAGATACTGTTTATTTTCCAAGAATTTTGGTCAATAAAAATTGCCCCGTTATATACAACTCTATACGGATGCAATATACAAAACTAAATACTACCTTGTACTGTTTATGTAATTTATTAAGCTGTTGATCGTGCCATTAACTGGGCTGTTTGTATTAAACCCCAGTGAATGTTTCCCTGCATAGTCAGCACCATACAATGCACATCTGGCCAGAACTCACCTCACATCTCTTTCACCACATTTATCTGCTAGCTTAATTTCTCCAGTGTAACATCTAGTTATAAGGATACCTTTGCTTTAGTTCTCATGCTTATACATATGTCATTAGAACTTGAAGTACTGTGTGAACCCTTTTCCATCTTTCCTACATGGTTTCTATAGTATAGGATATATTAAGCTTTGTAAAAGTTTCATGCTTTCTAGACTCAGTGTGTAATTTCAGCAACACTTGTCATGTCCTATTAGTAAGTAACTTTACAAGACATGAGTCCTGCTTAGTTTGGTTTGGTTTCCTTTCTTCCTTTTTTCTTTCTTCTTCCTTTCCTTCTTCATTCCTTTCTTTTTTCTCTCTCTTTCTTCTTTCTTTCCTTTATTTGTTTCTCTCTCCCTTCCTTCCTTCCCCCCTCTCTTCCTCTCCCTCCCCCTCCCTCCTTCCCTCCCTCCCTCCCTTTCTTCTTTCCTTGCTTTTTCTTTCTTTCATATGTTATGTACACACATATTAAAGATTTGTATTCCTTTCTCTGGAATCATGTGAATTTTTCTTGATCATTTTTGCATGGGTTTTCTTTCTTTTTTCATTTTTATTTTTTAAGGTAGAATCTCATTCTAACCCAGCCTGACCTAGAATTCACTATAATCTCAAGCTGGCCTTGAGCTTACAGTGATCCTCCTATCTTTGCCTCCTGAGTGCTGGAATTAAAGGCACACACAACCACACCACACTAGTACAGATTTTCTGAGTTTCTTTTCTCTTGAAATAGTCATGGGGAATTTAGTATACTTGGAAAGGAAATCTTTAGTACAGAGGATTTGGGGGTAGGTGAACAGGTCACTTACTCCTGAATGCCTAAGATTGTGTCAGAATAGTGTGAATTTCTTTTCTAGGTTTAAAAAGCTGGGAACTAGTTGCCATTCATGCCCACCAAAAGTAAATAGAAATATAACTCCAACTACACATTTTTCTAAAGAAAAAATTAATTTCTACTCTGAGGGAAAATAGAACTGTGAACGTTTAGATGGCATTTGCTGATGAAATCTTTGCTCCTTGGATGATAAAAGATATAAGATAGAAAGCTAAAATCTTTTAGGAGATTTTAGTAGGTGGACGTTAGTGAGCATGAATGTGCCACACACTGTCAGTTTTCATTTTGCATCTCAGTCATTAGAACAACCTTATTACATTCCCTCTTCATCACCATGAGAGAAACAAATTCATGATGTGCAAAAAAGTTCAATAGTTTCTACAAGGTCACACAGCTCATTGGTGGCAGATCAGCAAGTTTAACTTTCAAAATATGGTTCAAAACTCTCATTGTGAGCAACAAAATTATATTGCCATATATTGAGACATTTTGACATTTTCTTTCATGTTGAGTATAGCCTCCCACAGCAAGCCCAGAAAGAGTAGCAATTTAGATTCCCCCCCTTGTTTATTCATTTAATAGCAAGGCTAAAAAAGAAGGCTCCATGCAGTCTAAATCAAGTTTAATTAGACCCATGTGGCAAACATAACCATTTTTCTTGCCAAATTTTTAAATTTTTTCCATGTTAATTATTAATGAAGATTATAGTTCATATTCTTTCATTTTCAAAGTGGAATTATCAAAGCATGTGTGTAGGATCCTAAGCTATTGTCTAGTTCTTTAAAAATCTTTATCTAGAAGTTAATTTTCTTCTAAAAATTTATACACTGATGTTTGTTTCTGGACTGTATCTTCCCTTGAAGAATGTAATGTTGCCAGGTGGGCAATCTTGGCATCAAACCAACTTTTCCTTTTTCTTTGTCCTTGAGCTGATGGAAGTAGACTGAGGGAAGGAGAAAACGAGTGAACAGAGTACATATCTGGAAGAGGGGTTGAGTGTACAGCACAGAAGCACACCTTTTCAATCGGCCCTGGATATCCCTGCTTGCTCCAGCGCCAGGAGCTGGTGCTGACAGTGAGGGTTTAGAAGAGCCTGAAGGTTTTCCAAATGGAGCTCATTTGTTTGTGCTTTCATTTGTCCCTCCCTCCCTCCTTCGATTCCCCTGCTTTCTTCCTTCTTTTCTTATCCTTGATTTTATAAAGAATGACTATTGCCTCCTTCCAAAATATAAAAATAGATGTTTTAAAATTGTTTTTATAATTCCTTTGTGAAATCTTCCATGATAATTTTTTGTTTTTGTCTTGTCTTTTTTTTCTAAATAGTGTTTTACTGCATGGTCTGTTATTAGAATTATAATTCTTTTGCCTCAGGCTTCTAAGTGCTAGGATTACTAGCATGTACCACCATAATTTATAAGTTTTTAAAAACATATTTTATTTATTTATTTGAGAGAGAGAAAGAAGGAGAAATAGGGAGAAAGAGAGAGAAAGGGAGAGCATGGGAGAGCATGGGTGTGCCAGGACCTCCAGCCACTGCAAATGAACTCCAGACTCATGTACCCCTTTGTGCATCTGGCTTATGTGGGTTCTGGAGAATCAAACCAGGATCCTTTGGCTTTGCAGGCAAACACCTTAACTGCTATGCCACCTCCCCCAACCCCATAATTCATAATAGTTTTAACAATTTACTATATTATAATATTTTCTACTAACCATAAAAATAGTCACAGAAATATAACAATATATCATTATTATGTAAAAAATAGCCATCACTAAAGCTTTGGTATGTGACTTAAGATTTATGAGTGTCCTCCACAGTGCACCATAGTATGGTAATTTCAGAAAATTGAACAATTCAGAGAAATAGAAGCAAAGGAAAAAACTTCCTGTCGTCTCTATGTTCCCAAACCCAAGCTTATTTCATTGGGGGAAAAAAAAAATCATTATAAGAGAGATGAATGCCAGGCAATCATTGGACAAAGAATGGAGAAAAAGGAACATAAGGAAGTTTACTCACAAATCAGTTTTTCCACTCTGTGGGAGATTCAAAATAGAAAGAATTGGGGAGGGGCTGACAGATGGGAGGAATATTCATTGTCCTTTGTGGGAATATGCAGAGATCTTCAAGGCACTTGGTTCTCCTTCTTCTCATAGTCTGGTATTTTCTATTATGCACCTAGTGGGTATATGTAGCTTTGAATGGGGAGGAGTGAGTCTAGGTAAGTGTAGGTCAAGTAAACTGTTATTCTCAGTGGTCAGCATGTCTATATGCAGAGCTGTAACATCTAACCGAAGGTGAAAGCAACAGAGGAGACACACAGTGTGAACACAGAGATGCCACAAAGCCTTCTCACTGCATTCTATTCACCCATTAAACATTTGCAGATCCAAGTGAAATTGCTGTTTTCTGCAAGAGTGACCTTCAGATCCCAGGAAAGTATCTAGGCAACCACTACCTTCATTACTTATAAGTTAGAGGTGGTATCTGCAGAAAAGTTAATGAGAAACTAATATATTGTGCAGCTATGTGGCTTCCAAAGTTAGTGAGTTTTTTTAAGTCAAATAAGAGCAAATTTTCCCTTAATATTGCCTATACTCATGAGGAAAAAATATACTATTTCATTTATTGTCCTATAAAGAGGTTGATACTCCCTTTTCTGGGTAGAATAGATTTCTTTCTCATTTATGATTGTACTTTTCTAAATCTACTTTATTTATTTATTTGATAGTAAGAACAGAGGCAGAGAGAAAGAAAGAGAGATGGATGGATGGAGAGGGAGACAATGGATGTGCTACGGCCTCCAGCCACTGCAAGTGAACTTCAGATGCATGCACCACCTAATGCATCTGGCTTACGTGGGTGCTGGAGAATCAAACCAGGATCCTTTGGCTTTGCAGGCATATGCCTTAAAGACTAAGCCATCTCTCCAGCCCTGATTATATTTTTCATACAGTTTTGTTTCCTGCTTTGTTGGATCTTCATTGCCAAATGTGCCCTGTCATAGTTGGACTTGGCAGATCTTTAGCTGGTTGCCAGGCTCATTCTGTGCTCACTGAATGCATACTGTGTGTCCCACACAGTGCTGAGTGCTGGGCAGCCTGAACATGCAGTCTTGCCTCTGGGCACCTCATGGTATAACCAGAGGGGACAAATGGACATTTTCATGGCTACTATTGATTTACATTTTCTACAAAACATTTTTCTCTTCCCTCCTTTTCTCCTTTCTTCTTTGTAGTTTTAATCATATACAAAGTATAAAGACATTAATACTAGACCCAGTGTGCCTTTCTTTTAACTGCAGTAGTTTTCAATTTATGGTCAGTTTTGTTTTATGTAAATTTTGACCACTTCTCATTCCAGATTGCTTGAAAGCCATTATTTAATATTCTGTTGTTTCATTATTAACTATTTTCTGTACAAACTACATGGACTTTTTCTTTAATATTCTAATACCATAATCATGTTCAAAAATTCAATAATACATTGGGTATGGTGGCCCATATCTATAATCTCAATTCTTGGGAGGCTGAGATAAGAGGGCTACCAAGAGTTCATGGCCAGCTTGGGCTGTATAAGGAGTTTCAGGCCACCCTGGACCACAGTGTGAGATCTTGTCTTAAAAAAAAATAACTAGTACAGTTGAATAGTTATATTTAGTGTTCAAATTTATCTGTTGTACTCATTTTCCTGTGTTTTTCCCAATATTTTATTTTAATTTATTTATTTTTATTAGTTTTGTACTCAGTGTATACAGTCAAGTTGGTACCATTGTTAGCCTCCTCCCTGTCCTCCCCACTCCACAGGGACCTACCTCGTTGGGGAATATGGGTCGTGCATTTTGGGGTTAGTCATTAGTTATGGGTTGGAGGAAATGTCACTGTGTATTATGACTCAATGTGTGGCTCTGACATTCTTCCTGGCCCCTCTTCCACAGATTTCCCTGAGCCATGTTGAGTTCATTTTAGGTCTGCTTCAGTGATGAGATCTTGGGAGCCTCTGTGACTCTGGATAGCTGGTTTAATAGGAGTTGAGTGTTCTCTGTGTTTATCTCCTTCATCCTTGTGCTGGTACCAGGTTCCCCCCAAAAGCAGCACTCTTACTCATTTCCCCACTTAGTTTCAGTTGGGGTCATTTTGAGGTGTGATGGGCTGGTTCTCTCCTTATAATCTGTGTCTATCTGAAAAAGAGAAGCAAATCCTCCAACAGAGAGTGAAGTTAGTGCCAGATAAGTTGGATAGCCTTTGGTTTTTAGAGAGAATTTAATAGGTCAGGCCCTCTTGTAGCCTGTGATTGGTGGGAGCTTAGGAATGGAGAGTGGGCTCGTTTTGGATATGGTTCTGACTTGTTTCCCAGCTCCAGCATTGGGATCCATTCCACTGAGCAGATCAGTTAGCCAAATTAAGAGTAGCTGGTTTCCCACCATGGCTTTGTACCACTATTGCACTTGTGTGAGCATCATGTCAGGTTATTTGCTGCTGAGTAGTTTAGACCGTGATTTGCTTGAACAAGTTGCTTATGTAGTACCTTCTGGCACTAGACGAGCTAACTGTCTGGGGACTGACTCTTCTCCAGCTTCCATCCATGTCACTCCATATTCTATACCAACAGTATATGGTGTCTTCAGCAGTAGGTTCTTACCACTAACCTTTGGCGGGTCATCAAGTACTCTGACAGAAATCTGTCTTCTTTTGGGAAACCTTGTAGGTCTCTCTGATCAGCTCATTGTGGATGATAGCCACATGCTGGTACTGGGAATTACAGGTCAGCACCCAAGAAGAAAAGGAAGAAAAAGATAAGCAATCTAAAAGAGATAGAAGAGAGAGAAGAGGGAGAGAGAGAGAGAGAGAGAGAGAATGAAACAGAAATAGGAGAATATTAAGGTCAGTCTTCATCTTACCCTCTCCAGGGTCTTTTGATTCAGGTGTTCCCTCTAAGGACCTGGTGAAAGTTCAACCATTTAGTCTGTTTTTTAGGATGTAGAATTTTATGATACGTTGCCATTTGGATCCAGCTTTGTGTCCCCCACCCCCACCCTTACCCTCCTATTGTCTGGTCTTTGAGATGCCTCTTAGGTATGTCGGCATCTCAGGTACATTCAAGTTAGGAACCATAGATGAGTGAGACTATGTGGGGATTATCTTTCTATGAATGGGTTAGTTCATTGAGAATGATCTGTTCCAGGTTCAGTCATTTTTCTTCAAATTTCATTGTGTTGTTTTTTTCCTTGCTGCTGTGTAGAATTCCATTGTGTAGATATACCAAACAGAAGTCCATACATTACAGTTGGTTGATATGCCTTTTATCTATAGATTTACTTCACTGTCTTAAATATGTGTTTTGTTAATTTTAAATTAGACCACTGTAGTGGTTTGAGTCAGCTGTTCCCCATAAACTTAGGTGTTCTGAATGCTAGGTTCCCAGCTGATGGAGATTTGGGAATTAACACCTGCTGGAGGCAGTGTATATTGTTGGGGGCGGGCTTATGGGTCTTATAGCGAATTTCTCCATGCCAGTGTTTGGCACACGCTCCTGTTGCTATTGTCCACCTTATGTTGGCCAGGGGTTGAGGTCCACCCTCTGCTCATGCCATCATTTCCCCCTGCCGTCATGGAGCTTCCTCCTTGAGACTGTAAGCCAGAATAAACCTGTTTTTTTTTTCCCCACAAGCTGCTCTTAGTTGGGTTATTTCTACCAGCAATGTAAACTTGACTGCAACAGTACCATGGTACCCAAGAGTGGGATTGCTGCTGGATACCTGTCTGTGTGGCTTTGGCCTTTTGGAGCTGATTTTCGAGAGGAATGTGGAAGGATTTGGAACTTTGGCCTAAGAGATGCATTGCAATGCTGTAAGTACAGCTTGATGGACCATTCTGGTCAGAGTTCAAAGACCTGAATACAGTAAGAAATATGGATTATGAAGTTTGGCTTATGAAGGTGAGAAAGAGCTTAAAATTCTCAATATTCTAAGTTTTGCTGATAACATTTTATATTATTTTTTATTATATATATTTGTTTATTCTTATTTATTTATTTGAGAGTGAAAGAAGGATGGAGGGAGGGAGGGAGAGAGAGAGAGAGAGAGAGAGAGAGAGAGAGAGAGGAAGAAAATGGGTACACCAGGGCCTCCAGGCACTGCAAACAAACTTCAGATGCATGCATCCCCTTGTGCATCTGGCTAATGTTGGTCCTGGGGAATCAAGCCTAGAACTGGGGTCCTTATCTTCACAGGCAAGCACTTAACTGCTAAGCCATCTCTCCAGCCCAACATTTTATTTTAAATGGCAATTATCTTGTTTAACATACTCCTCTAGCTTCTGTATTTCTTATAAACTGGTAGTTATTTCCCAAGGATGGATCACATTCTTATTAATTGATCTAGTCACAACTATGTGTGTGTGTGTGTGTGGGTGTACAGTTCCACGTTTATAACTACTAAGTGCCCAAACCAGAATTTGAAGCTAGATGTTTATGTGTAATTTTCCCCCTCGTAAAAGTTACCACTGTCTAAAAAATTTTGGTTAATTAAAACATGGACACAATAAATGTTGACACTATGACAAAGAAACATTTTAAAGATCTATTGAATAAAATTTGATGTTTTTTTTTTCTTATAGTATGATCCTCAAATGGGAAAAAAAAACAATAAAGAGGCAGGATTAGTATTTGCTGTCGCTTCATGGTCTGATATTGAACAGCATTTTGAATATTTTGGTGTTTTCAGTCATGTGGGGACAATCAAAGTGCATCAATGGCTGTAATGTTAACTTTAAGGATTTCTGTCATTCAAAGAAGGGCTTGCCATGGCAGTGGAATGGTGTTTCCACTAGTTTCTCAACCTAGAGTCCAATGGATAGCCCAACTGTAGAGCCTAGAGCTACTTTTTTCTACTTTAATCTTGTAGTTAGTTAAACAAAACCTCCAAAGAATCAGCCTGAAATTCTAAATGCTTAATCATAATACTATAATTTTCCCATCATCCCAAGTCTCTAAAGTATGGTTACTAAAATCCCCTGGGTTTCATTGTCTTTAGGGCCTCAGAGGAATTTTGTTTCCTCCTCTTGTGTTGACTTCAGTCCCTTTTTATTTCATCACAATTCCCAGTATCTATAGCTTCTCTTGGCTAATGAGCGTCACTCTGATTTCCCAGGAATATGGGACAGTTTCTGTCCTAAGAAGAGGAAGTGTGCTTCCAGCACAGCTAGCCATAGTTGACTGAGGAAAGAAACAATCTTATGTAATATCCTTGAGTATTTTTTCCAATGTGAGAAATACCTCACTGTAGCTGATGGTCTCATCAAATAGGAAGCTTGGATCAGGACCATTTTACTATTCTGTGTTCATAACTACTATGTGGTTCCAGTGGGAATTTAAGAGGCAAAAACTGTCAAACACTACAGGTCAAATACAGACAGTTTTAAAATTATGAGTAAATTCACTCTTCATCAGAGATGGTTATTTTTCTCAGTGTTAAATCTTTCATAATGAAATGACCAAAAATATCTGCTTTAGATGGCCTCCTGAATTTAAATTTGTACATGTTGAAATGTTAATTTCTGGGCTTTTTGAGCATGGCATCTCACTGACTTGGCTGAAATTAATTTTAGAATCCTGGAAAACCCAAGTAAAAAGTAGAAGGTGGCCAAGAATTTTAGGAATGGGTAGGAGTTGTCAGTATTTCCTGTTTGTCATTTAAAATTGTATTGTATGAATGTATATATGTCTATTTCACATTAAACTCATTGAGTAGACCCATCACCAAATGGAAAACAAGTGATATAGGATTGGTACTTTGAGCTTATAGCTAGGGAATGCGAGGAAGTTGGGGCTGTCACCAAGGAAAATGTCCCTACCTTTCTACAGTTTGGTTTCCTGTTTAGAAAGTTATGCTTCTATAAGAAGGTATAAGGAGGGTTTTAAAATCCTGGAAAGAAAGGAACTATGTGTGTAGCAATTTCCATGAAGTATACTCCTTACTACAAGGCTCTGTTATAGGTAGGCAAATGCTTGACTTAAAAAGTTGTAAATATATGTGAAACACTTATTAGTGTATGTCTTTCTATTTATTTATCTAAATATGTAGTAGACCCAGACAGTTGAATTCAGATTTTAAATATGTGTTTTGCTTAGTTACTTTCCATCTTTCTCTTCAGAACACAGAATAATGAGGTTTGGCAAGTAGAAATTAGAACTAACTTTAATTGCTTAATATGTTTCCTGGAGAAAAAAGTTTTGTGGAACTGGAAATGAGGCCCAGGTTAGGTTTTGTTCTTGCTTTGGGCCTAATTGGAGATATTTTTGGAGTAGTCCTTAAGTCTGTTTTTAAGTGGGAGATCCTGTCAAAAGAGAGCTGTGATTTAGCAGCTCTTCATGGCTGCCTGAGGCTTTAGGATGTGAACCCAGAATTTCAGGAATGCATCTAGAGGTGGAATCTATTATGACAATGAATCCCAAGAAGGAATGAGGTTGTCAGAATCTCCTCAAGTGCTTTTAAGACACTAAATGCCTTTGATTAGGGGGGAACAGCACCTTTCCCTCCTAATTGCAGGGAGTCACTATTGGCAGCAGTTATATTTGAAATCTAGGTGTTCCAGATTGACAACAACTGAGACTAGCCCCCTCCTCCATGGAACTGGGGCTGGGGGAGAAAGTGCTGACACTTATGAAGTTTCTCAAGAGATGAAAGTGTTCCAAAAGTTACTGCAGTGATTATTTGATGGGTGCACAGATCCTGTGAACATAATACAGGCTATTGTATACTTCTTTGTTTTGAGACAAGGTCTTGCTGTGTAGCCCAACTGGGCTACAATTTGTAATGATCTGGCCTCTACTCTCAAAGCACTGGGATTATAGGTGTGTGCCACCATATGTAGAAGATTGAATCCTTTAAATGGATGGACTGTATACGTGAATTAGACCTCAATAAAGCTATTAGGATAGTGTTTCTTTCTGAAGAGTGCTATTCTTTGTAGAAAAGGTATATGAGGATACTGAGGAATTTATAGTGGTAGTCATGGTTGCTGAAAAATTTGTGGTATGTCATGTGTGAAAATCTAGGACTTTTTGCCTTTGTTCAAAACTGGAGTTTTTGTGAGATTCCATCAGGTATAAAGAGACTGTCAGTGCTTTGGGACCTAGTAACAGGAATCAATGGAACTTTTAGTACCGTGGTGGATTTTATTTTTCTTGGACTTTTGGAGAAAGGATCTTATTCTGTAGCCCAGGCTGGCCTGGTGCTCATTTTATAATGTAGGCTGTCCTTGAATTCTACCTCACCCTCCTTAGAACTGGGATTACAAGCTTGTGCCATTGTGTCTGATTTTGGAATGTGTTTGGAGTGGGGTATTGATGGGTTGCTCAGTGAATTGGACTAGACTTGATGGGTTTCTGCTTCCAAGCCTTTGGTCATGTTGAATGATATTATGGATATCAAGGTTTTGGGTTTTAGGGAGGGGGATTAAATGTATATTGTTCATTACAAAGTTTCATATAATTTGTATAAGTAATCTCCTCATCTCTCTCTCTCATACAAAAATAGAAAAGCAACAAGCCCAGGTGATATGCTAATACCATTAAGAGGAAAAAGTCCCTAGGGAATTTAGTAAGATTTGAAGCTGCATAAATTTTAGGATATAAAGTATTAAAGCGATAAGAATCCTCTGCTTAATAAGATACTTTGAAATTTTATTTTTGATTTCTGCCTTCACTTGTTGTCTTATAATATGAGTCTGGAGTTTACTGTGGCCATTATCTCCTCTCTCTGTCTCTTTCTCTCTCAAATAAATAAAAATAAAAATAAATATTAAAAAAATTGAAACATGCCTTTTGGTCATGGTATATTTCAAGAAAGTTTTGAAAGGTGTGAAAAATATGATGGTTGTAATGAAGATTGGCCATGAATTGTTAGGTACTAATACATGTATTCTAAAATTTTCTGAAGTGTAAAGTGTTCTACATGTATAAAAACTTTTTTTATGTATCAAGAACTTTATAAGATACCCTTAGATCTTCACCATAGTACCATGAACTAGAATTTATATTTTCTTTTCTTACAGATGAGGAAATTGATATGCTGTAGCTGACAGGCTTTATAGCTTGTTCAATGTCAAATAGCTATTAAATGAAGCAGCCACATTTCAAGTCCAGATTTTTGGTTTTGCAAAATCCTTGTAGTTAGCCAATATGTTGGTACCTCCCTCAGAGAGTGATTGATATGATTAAACTAAATGCAATAAAGCAGCAAAAGATAATTAGCCAAGCCATGCAAGTAATAATCAAGATTGACTCAAAGAATGTGTGATCAACTCAATGCAGGCCATAAGCAATTCAAACACTTCTAACTACCTTAGTAATGCCTATTTAGTAAATGTGAACCTGAGATTTCTTTCAAGTTCCTTTATATCTATTCTCTTTTAATTCTTTTTTTTTTAGCTTTTCATATCTCCCAAGTTTTAATTTATTACTTTTTGTTTTACTAATTAGTGTTGTACTCAGTGAATACAGTCAAGTTGATACTATTGTTAGGCTCATCCATGTACTACCCCCTCCCCCTGGCCAAAGTGCTGTGCATAATACATTTTCAAGCTGGCAGTCTTCTTACTATCATTTTGGGAATATTATTTATTTTATTTGTTACTTTAACAGATGCTTATTTAGTATTTTAAATGTAACCAACACTGTTGGGTGCTAGACAGTATGGACACAAGTCTTCTACCGTCATAGAGTAGAAGAGATAGACATAAAATACCTTAAATGTGTCAGATGGTAATATGACCTATGGAGAAAATGACAATAGGAAAGGGGAAAGGAATTGTGCTGTCAGGGATCAGACGGACCTTCCGTCTTTCACTACTTATTTTAACTAATTAGACACACGTGCATTAACCATCACAGTCCTTTCTGTATTGTGGTTGTGCTGTCGTAGTCACCACTACTTAACACAGTCACAGTTAGAAGCACGTAACTCTACACCCATTATTAAAGTTGTATACATGGTGAGCTGCACAGTGTTTGCCCTCAAAACTGACAGCGTTCTCATGGGCACATGCTGAGGAGTTGCTAATAATGAGTAAGAAATGAAGTGACTAGACTCATTAAGTACATGTTTACCAGGTGATTGTAGATGCAAAGCATTATGGGGATAGCAAGATAAATCAAGGTTAAAAGGACAGTAGTCTAGTGTGTTGACAGACCATTTGCACATCAGTAGTTTAACATTTGACATAGATGGTGAAAGTCTATTATAGATGCTGATAACTCACTTTTGCCTGAAACATGATTTTGATTTAGACCAATGTGAGTTAACTGATACAGAAGTGTTCAACCCATTGCCTAGTATCCACATTTTAGCTCAGTGTTCTTTCTACCCATTGTTTGATAAGTGCCTTTGAAGTGATTTTTTTTTTTTTTTATGAGAAATTGCTCTGTGAAGAAAGCCACTTTCAAGTGTTGTAAAATGCTGGGTCTAAGATGTGATGGTACCAGGGTAGAAAATGGAATTGAAGGGAAATTTTATTCCTTAGCAGTGTTTATGAGCTGGGTCATGAATACCTCATGAGTCTCTTATGAGTGAACCCTGATAAGGGCCTTAAGGAGAAAAGAGAGAAGGGGAATTTAACCCCTTGCTGGAAGTAAAGCTTCTTCTGTTAAAGTCTGTGGCACTTATTATATACTTGGGTTCAAAGTTAAGCATAGTTTTAGACATATGTAGGGATATATATATTTACTTTTATATATACATATACATACAAATACATATATATGTATGTATCTGCACATACCAATAAGTCAAGGGAAAGCTTGGAAGGGAAAGGAAAAGCTGTAAAGTAAAGGTACAGAGGCTATGAACTTTCCAAAATCCATATTTTCTGGTGCCCACAGTAAGAACTTTTTGTCTACATTGCAGTTAGGTAAAGCCGTGTGACTAAGTTCTAGCTTAATAAGTGACCATGATATGGGGCTGGGGATATGGCTTAGTTGATAAAGCACTTGCTGCACAAGCATGCATTATCCATGTGTCGATTCCCTAGAACCGACTTTAAAAATCAGAGGCTGCAGCAGGTGTCTGCAGTCCTAGCATGCGTACACAGAGGTGCAGACCCTGCCTCAAACAAGGTGGAAGTTGAGAACTGACACTCTCAAATTATCCTCTGACCGCCATGCACTCACCCCCAAACAACATGGCCATGCTGAAGACAGTGTTCTCTTTAGCCTACATCCCTTGTTCCACCTGAGGAAGGGTAACTCCTCATGTATCAAGTCCCTGTTGTAAGAGCAGGAAACAAAGCACTTGAGCTACTGGACATTTCTGAGCTTATTTCAGCAGTGACTACTTTTTCCTAACTACTACTGTGACTAGAACGAAAGAACATGGGCTCTGCCCTAACAATGGGAGTTGCTGCCAAGTGAAAGCTTATGCTGGAGGTAAGGAAATACTTAATTGCTTAAACAATAAGTGACTTTATTGAATGCTGAGAGATACTTTAGTTTCAAATATTATTTTTCTTTGATGCCTGGTGTAATCAAGTTTTCCCACTGGAACTACTTTAGGTGGTCATCCACAAAGTCAAATACACAACTAACTTTAACGCCTTTCCTTTCCGTTATCATTCGAAGTCTCATCTGGATCATTTAGCATGCATGGAGTGGTCCAGAGCAAGTTGAATAAATGTACTTTGTTCCTTGAATCCCACCGAACTGGACCCTTAGTAGAAGAATCTGTTGTCACTTTGCTGAGGATGGTGCATAGTAGGTAGGGAGATGAGGGTACTAGTGTGTGCAGTCTGAGAAAACCCTATTCAGCTTCGTCTTCTCAGTTTCAGCAGACTGCGTAGCTCTTCTCCTTTGGCTTATTACTGTTTAAAAGTTAGCATTCGAGATCAGCTGGTTTCTTCTTCATTAGTCTCTTATTAGTTTGCACTGATATTCCCATTGCCTTATTACTGTCAATTTGTCTGTCTTCCTATTGAGAGGATGATATACTTACTCTTAGAAGTAGGCACCAGATCTCAGCTATCTTTCTGTCTTTTTCCATAATCCCTTATCACAGAGAATAACACAGGAATACTAAACAGTGTTTAATTAACTTATTATATATGGCTCAGTAAGTGTTTGATGAATTAATTTATTACTTAAATTTTATACACTGGTATGAACTAGTTTCAGGCTTGGCACATTATTTGTTCTAGGCCAATTATTTCTTTTTCTTTCCTTTTTTTTATTTTCAAGGTAGGGCTTGCTCTAGCTTAGGCTGACCTGGAATTCACTATGTAGTCTCAGTGTGACTTTGACCTCATGATGATCCTCCTACCTCAGCCTCCTAAGTGCTGCGATTAAAGGCATGCACTACCATGCCCAGCTCATCAATTATTTCTTTATATCATGTGATTTTATTGAGTCATGTGTTTTGTGTTGTCATGTACCTTTGTGACATTTAGTAACAGGAATCACCCAGCACAAAGTTGAAGAAAGGAAAGTGGGGCAGGAGAGATGGCTTAGCAGTTAAGGCACTTGCCTGTTAAGCCTAAAAACCCAGGTTCAATTTCCAAGTATCCACATAAAACAAAGTGGAGCATACATCTGGATATTCTTTGTAGTGGCTGATGACTATGACATGCTCATTCTCTCTCTGTCTCTTTCTCTGTATCTCTCTGCTTGCAAATAAATAAATAAAATTTTTTTAAAAAAGGAAAGTATTACATGCTAATGGTTTCTATAAGAGTATTGTAGAAATGGCTTAGTTTGTTCCAACACATAATCCTCTAGTTCATGTCTGGTGAATTATTGTAGACCACATTCCTA
Source organism: Jaculus jaculus (assembly GCF_020740685.1). NCBI lineage: Eukaryota > Metazoa > Chordata > Mammalia > Rodentia > Dipodidae > Jaculus > Jaculus jaculus. The sequence goes on along the minus strand of NC_059108.1, from coordinate 72,482,705 downwards.
TGCTTTTCTTGGCCGAAGAATCATTTTGTGTCATAGCTACTATTTTGCTCAGCCTAATGAAAACAGTAGATTAATCTTTTCCTGCCTATTAGCTAGGCTTGTATCTTAAGTCTGGCTTGACTTAATGAAGGTCCTACATAAGTCTCTGAAAACGCACTTATAGGCATCCGTAATTCTGCTTATCTCCCTAATAAAATTACAGCTGAAACACTTCCCTTCGGGACTTATGTTTCTTCCTAAAAGCACATTTTAATAATAGTGATAATAGATTAAATGGTGACTTAGCAGGATTTGAGATAAAGAGTAGGAAAGCAAGTATTTTTCAGGAAGAGCTGCCACTGTCCTCATAATTAGAGGTTTCATTGGCATGTCTATTCCATTATGCAACACTGGGTTTATCACCCACATTGTTTGTCACATCTAGGCTTAACAGTAGGTTTTCCTTTCTTAACCCAGCTGAGAGGTAACCTTAAAGAAACAGCCCAGACCTTTTCCCTGATTTTCTTCTTGATTCTTTTATAAATGTAAGGGTCTTTTCCTAAAAGGCAGTGAAGCAGAGAATGGTTTTCACATCTCTGGTTTGTTGACCTTTACAGTCAGGAATCTGTAGCATGAATATTTCAGTGCTGCATCACTTCTTAACTTTGGCCAGTTTTTAAAATACAAAGAAATGACCCCTTCATAAGAACCCAGTGCAAAGGGATTGATTCCGTGTCATTTCTATTGGAAATAGGGAAGTTACTATCTTGTTTCAAAGCAACCTGCAATGATTAGTGTGAAGGAGTTAAATATTCCCTGTGTCCTATTTCACTGTATTAGTCATGATTTACTCTTAGGAAATAGTTTTAGCAAGTGCTCTCTTACAATGTCAATATACTGGGTTACAAGAAAATCACCTACTGTGTAATGAGCATATGTTTCTGGTGCTCTCTCTAACCTAACAAATGGTGTGAGTTCACCTTTCATAGTGGCTTTAAATGGTGATGTCATAAATGATATTCTAAGATGCTAGCCTTTGACTTTACCTATACATTTTAGACCAAATACCTAGCAGATGGTACATGTTTGAACAGCATGACCATGGATAAATTCAAGAATATATTTAATTGTAGAAAATAATATCATCCAGAGTCTTCATTGTGATCATTATAATAGAAAATTGCAAGAAGTTGTCATACATGTTAGAGACATATTTGTCTCACTTCCCACTTAACATGCTTCCCATTCAATAATAGTTACAAACTTTGCCAAAAGATAAGGAAAAAAACCAGAAGAGACAAAAGAATAATACAAAGCCATATTCTATATGATTTAGATCAAAGAATTATGTTATATTAAGGACTCTGGAAGATAATGTAGACCACATGCAAGTATGCAAGGGTCATATAAGCCATAGAAACTCAAAGGAAAGTACTGCAAATAAAACATAATGACAAACAAAAAGAATATCTGGGCGCAGGGCAGAAAGCTCCAAACCTCTAAACCTCTAAACACACCTCTCGTTCTGGTCACTAGCCCTCATTCTAAAGCTTCTTGTGCCTTTTCACCTTGATAGTGTAGGCTCAGATATGGTTGTGAGGACCTGGCTTTGCCTGTTCATGATCTGTGACTTAATGACCACCAGGAAAGAATATGAATGCAGAGGCTCCTTTCCTGTTTTGTGGCAACAAATATATGAAGAGGCAGTGCCTTTCTGCTTCTGCCTTTGATGACTAGAGTTTTTTCAAGGTGGACAGGGTGGTTAGATAGTCTGTTATGTGGAATATAGAGACCTAAGATCCCTGCTGCAAGAGAGAGCTAACAAGGGCACATGCATGCAAAGAATTATGGCTGTGCAAACTGGGGAGTATATTAAATATAAAAATAATAGCTTGTCTTTAGAATACTAATTAGAGTAAAAGGGGTTCATTTACATGAGTCTGAGAAAAAGGAACATATATAACTAATATAAAAAGCTTTCAATATATTCTCCCATAGACAGTAATGTTTTTGTTTGTCTTTAGAAATAGCTTATTTTACCTGTTAACTATAAAAAGCATATCATTATTATAAAGATTATTCTTTTGAAGCATTTATATATGGTAAGTGATATTACGCTGTGTGGTGGTTTGAAGAGACTAGATGGCCCCCAATATATTCAGTTTTTTATTTGTTTGTAGTTTTCCACCTGGCTGGAGGCAGTATCACTGGGTGGATCTTAAGGTGTTTTGGTAGGTTTCAGATTTCAATCTAAAGATATGCAAAGTGTACCTAGCTGGAGTTCCTGGACTGTGCTGTGCTGTGTGGCTTTTGGCTTTTGATTTTTAGGCTTGTACTTCTCTCTCTTTGCTTGGTCCTGTGAAGGCAGGCCAGTTTCTTCTGCCATTATGGAACTTCCCCTGGATCTGTAAGCTTCAATAAATATCCCTTCCTACATAACTGTGCCTGGTCTGGAAGTTCATCTCAGTGAACCTGACTGGAATAGTTCTCTGTTAAACAGCAGAAAATAAAAAGGAAGAATGAGGGAGAGAGATAAGGGAAGAAAGGAAGGAAAGAAAGAAAGAAGGGGAAGAGAAAAAAAGAAACAAAGTGATTAAAGAGATTTTAAAAGGGCAAATATTCATGGAGGCCAGGATCTGTATCTCAGCAATATTTATATCTATGTGTGTCTGCCAAGTAGTTTAGTAACTTCAGACTGATTTGTGCACATCTACGTTTTAGCACATGGGATAAAATAGTTGTTATTTAAGAGTTTAATACAGGAGGTTGTAATCGATAGCCAAGTATTAGTCCTTCTTTAGTAACATAACTTAATTGAAAGATTTTGTTTCGTCCTTTTGATTAAGTTGAACTGGAATTTCTACAGCAATCAGGGAACATTTTTTCTTTTTCATCTATTTTTTTTTTAAATTTATTTGAAAGAGAGTAAGAGGCAGAGAGAGGGAGAGGGAGAATAGGCACACCAGGGCCTTTAGCCACCACTGCAAACAAACTCCAGATACATGTGCCACTTTGCACATCTGGCTTTACATGGGTACTGGGGAATCAATCTGGGGTCATTAGGCTTTTCACTTTAACTTCTGAGTTGTTAGTCAGGGAGGCCCCTCCCTGAAGCTCCCAAAACAATATTGGCTATTGTCAGTGTTTTGTGTTGCCCACCAAAACTAGATGGTAAGACCCTATTGCTGAAGATACCACAGTTTTGTTGTAGGACATGAAAGACCCAAACACCAACTGAGTTGGAAGCCTTCTCTCTGTTGTCAGTGCCAGAAAATTCTTCTGGGGGAAAAATGGCATCAACAGTCCTACCAATAAGTAGACACTATAAGATACACAAAAGATCAGCAAGAAAGATGCTCCCACTGATGCAGTAATGCCATGAATGTTAAAGAGATAACCAAAAGTTCACTGATTGGCTCTGAGTCCTGTTCCATGGGAGGAATTCATGCCTCATACTGAAAACCTAATCAAAAGCCTATAGCTATAAAGATCATATGCCCTATGAGGGAACCTACTATTTGGCTAAATGGATATGTTGTGCCCATCAAAATGCCCTCAAAATATTTACATTTATTTCCTGGATTTGTGCTATTCTCACTTTGGATCAAAGAAGCTTATTTTAGCAGTTGGTAGTGACTATTCAGGAGACTCAAAACTCACCAAAGTATAATAATAAGGGACTTTTGAGGACTCAGAGCTAAATGAGACTTCTCTACTATGTCTAAGGCTCAAGCAACATTGTGGCAGAGAAGACAGAAAGAACACAGGATCCAGAGGATGTGGAGGAATGCGTCAGAATGCTATCTTCAGCACAGGAAGTAGCTTTTGCATACATGACCTCACAGTGAATATCCATCCCCGTACAAGACATGCACAATAATAGGCCCATCAACAGTCCATCATGGATGGTGTAGGAGAGCAAAAAGAATTAAAATAAGCATCAAAGTGGAAGAAGGACTAATGAGAAAGAAGAAAGTGTTTTGTAGAAAGTTGAAAGGATAGAGGATAAAAGAAGGTAACAGGATGGTATTCTGATGAAAATACATTATATACATGAATGGATATCATTCATGTGTTTGGTCTTCATCATCTCCCATGACAACACTCACATGCACAGGCACTCATGTATAGCATCTGTGGTAACCTTTCTGTACCCAAACACTATCATCCATGCTTTTTCTCTTGTGTTTCCCCAGTCTCTGTTCATCCATGAAATAATGAATTAAATGTCATGCCTTTCAAGATTCCACTCAAATGCCCTCTATGGCTACTTTCTTACTCTTTTTCATACCCAGTTCTCTCCTCTTCCACCCAACAAGACTTCATACAACTGTCAGAGTACCCACAGATAATGCTGCACATATGTATTTTCTTGTGCTCACAAGTTAGGCTATAAACTCCTTAGAAATGTATCAAGTTGAGCTGCTAGTTTCTCCTTTTTGTATAGTCCAGGATCTTTGGCCCATGGAACAGGTGCCCTGTTAGGGTGGGTCTCTGCAACTCAATTAATATAATTTAGAACATGACTAACAGGCATGCCAAGAGATTTGTTTCCATAGTGATTCTGTATCGTGTCAAACTGGCAACCAAAGTGTAACCATTACAACTAGTGTCCACTAAGAAAATAAATGCAATGTACTTCATATATAGGTGATTTAACATAGGGAACTAGGGACATAGTAGACTGAATGGCTAAAACCAGAGGCAATTTTGAGATGATTAACTTCAAGAGGCAGCTGTAATCACAGGGACTAGAGAACAAAAGGGAAAGGAGGCTGTTAACTAAACCTGGAAACAGAGTACAGCCTGCTTAGTAGGTGCCTGGACTGCTGGGAAGAGACTGCTTTAAGGTTGGCTTTCAGACTATTAGGTGGGTTACCTGGTTGGCATACATGGTGCTAGATGCATAGGGATCTGGATTGTTTTGGTAATATAAAGGCAGGAGCTGGAAAACAGAATTTCTTCTCTTTATCCTGCCAGTGGCTTAGAAGGATAGTCTAGTAAAAATCCATATATAAAGCAGTCTGAGGAATATGGTTCACAAAGTTCTAGTACCAGCATCATACAAGCGAACACCAAGTATGGTCTTGGGCTGAGAGACAGCTGATAACTGATCTATTCCATGCATTTTATAAATGTTACCCTTAAGCAAGAGTCTAAAGGAGGAGGATTGAAGAGAAGAGAAACTGGGTATTGGCCTGTCATTTCAAAGGATATTGGTAGAAATCTAGGCAGACTATGAAGGTACCTTTATTGAGGACAATAACAAGAGATAGAGAAGTGAGTAGATATGAACAGATGTAGAGGGTAGAGTTGAACAGAATTTATCAGTTTATTATAATGGAGCATTAAAGAGAGAAAAAATCCAAAGAAGAAACTCCCTCTTCTGACTTGGGTGATACTTGTACCCTTTCCTGAGATAGGAACAGGGGAGTAGAAACCATTTAGGGGAAGATGATTATTCTGTTTTTTACTTGGTGAGTTTGTCATGTCTGTGGTTCTTCAAGGTAATAAATCATTGCAGAAATGTGGGCATAAGATGGCGATGTAATGTGTTTTCAGCCTATGGATTATCCTTGAAGTCTTAGCAATGAATGAGTTCACTGAGAGAAATTTGAGAGTACAAAGAGAATAGTTCAGAACAAGGAGGAATGCCAGCATGTTAGGTAAGAGCACACACAGTAAAGAAAAGTCAGTGAAGGAGACATTAAAAGAGTGGTCAGAGAGATAAGAAAACCAGAATGTGTGGTACTCCAGAACTCAGGGAAGAGGGTTGGAAGAAAAGGTCATGGTCAATGGCTTAAAAGCTTTCAAGGTAGCTACTTAGTGTTGTTTGTGGTTCCATAATATTCATCAAGTCATCCTGTTTTTCAGGATAACTTATAAGTGATTCTACTCTGCTTATTATAGTCAATTAATTAGTGGTCAGCAAACTTTAGCTTGTATGATAGCCATTTATATTTATAAAAAGCTTTATTGGGATACAGTGATATCCTTTGTTACTCATGAAATTGCTTTCATGTTGTAACAGCAAAGTTAGATGGTTATATCGTAGACCATGTAATCTGCAAAGCTTAATGTTGTCACTTATGCTTGCTAACTACTGGGCTGGTCTTGCATTATGTATTTTATATAAGCTAGTCTTTCACTGTTTTATTTCTTTCCATGTTCAAAAAAATCTCTGTCACTATTAGTGGAGATGTGACATATATATTGCACCTTTAGTGGGGGTCATGGTCTTGATGTTGTCATAGAAACAACAGAGCCAAGGAAAAGAACAGCTAGTGGATTGTTGCAATGGTCACTTTATGGCTATGAGCCTAAATACTTGAAGTAAAGGTACACACATATGATGTACTGGGGTGGGAGTTAGGATTTCTTCAATAGTTCAGAATTTGATGGGAAATACAAGCCCATAAGTATCAAATGACAATTTTACACTGTACTTGGTACAACGATAAGCCTGTGGACAAGTATTGCAAAAGAGGGCACCTAGCTTAGCTTGGTAAGAACAGAAAAAAGAATGTTCACGCTGATAAGAAGGTCATCAGGAGTCTCAGGCTCCATATTGCTACTTTGCACTGCCGTGGCTATTGGCAAGGTGAAGTGAAGTGAAGTCATCTCTCTGTTCTGTAACCAGAAGTCCTGTATGAGTGTTACCAGTGGTCTCTGGGTTGCTGGTGCCTTATTCAAAGAATTGAAAACACACACACACAAATAAAGCAGCAAGATACGACTAAAAGCAAAGTGACAGTACACTGTCAACAGGGAAGCAGGCTACCTGAGTGAGAAAGGACTTGAGGACCCTGGGTTACTGCCTAGAGCTTCTCTTTAAGGAGCCTACAAGAAGGAGGGATCAGTTGTTAGGGAAGTAGTTTGGTGTTACTCTGGTCTGATTGATAGGTTGCATTATATAACCTTTTTCCTATTGTGCATGCCCCTACCCATGATGCATATGATTTCCATCATATTTTACCCATGTATGTATAGGCATAAGATAGCAAGTAGGGAATTCTCCCTAAAATTTTACTTGAGGGACACAATTTTTGTCTTCTTACACATGCATGTAAAATCAGCCCAGGCTGGATTGCACCATGCTGTTATGATAAAGGATACATCAGAATAAATTCAAATAGAAATTGATCACCAATAATGGTTAAGTGAGGAGAAATCTGTTTCATTGTTTGGAGTGGGGCATACATGCCACCCAGCTTGCCAGTAGGTTGCTCGAGTGCATTGTTTATGAAAAGAGACTATTAACACCCTAGCCAAGTGGAGTCTTGGGCAGCTAAATTGTTCCCTATAATTACCTGCTGCATGGGAAGCAGGGCCTTTGAGGTTGAGCATTCATGGATAAAATAAAAGTGAGAAATATGCTTGCTTGTCACCCAAGTTTCAGGCATTTTTTTTCTTTAAAAAACATATTTAGGGCTGGAGAGATAGATGGCTTAGCGGTTAAGTGCTTGCCTGTGAAACCTAAGGACCCCGGTTTGAGGCTCGATTCTCCAGGACCCACGTTAGCCAGATGCACAAGGGGGCGCAGGCGTCTGGAGTTCGTTTGCAGTGGCTGGAGGCCATGGTGCGCCCATTCTGTCTCTCTCTCTGCCTCTTTCTCTCTCTGTCTGTCACTCTCAAATAAATAAAAATTAGCAACAAAAGAAACATATCTAAAGACATCCAATGAGACATACACTTGCAGATTTTATCTTATTTAGCAATCAATGTTCATGTTTTTTTTTTAAAAAAATGTTTATTTTTATTTATTTATTTGAGAGTGAGAGAGAGGGAATGGGCACACCAGGGCCTCCAGCCACTGCAAACAAACTCCAGACACATGCACCACCTTGTGCATCTGGTTTATGTGGGTACTGGGGAATCGAGCCTCAAACTGGGGTCCTTAGGCTCCACTAGAAAGTGCTTAACGATTAAGCCATCTCTCCAGCCTGTTTTTTTTTTTTTTTTTTAATTTTTAATTTTCATTTGGTAACAAGTAACAGCTCTTACTTTAGGAAAACAGGAGTTTTTCATGACTTTTCATATGAGCTGGGAGGAAGTTCTGTGTACTTCTCATTCATCTTTTCCTGTCTCTTTTTCCTCTCTTCTCTTCATGCTCCCTGTGTATGCCTACACCACCATTTCTTCAATATGTGGATCAACTTTCTTTGTAACTTTGCATATGTATAGTTAGTTTTTCCTCCCTCTGCATCATTATTCCCAGGAAGGCAGAAGATACCAATGTGATGTATTTTTAGCCTATATGCATGGCATTTGTTCTGTTTTCTTACAGTTTGCTTTCAGAATTGGATAAGACCAGCTTATCTTTCCAAGTGAGGATGCACCATAGCGGGAATGATACCTACCAAGTGGCCCCCTCTATGCCACTTATTTTGGCCTGGAAGGCATGCCCATGTAGTTCATAGCTTCAGAAAGCTTCCCTCCAAAGGGCAGAGTGAGAACCAAAGCATCCTGAAGCATAAGGTTTCTCTGCCCAGCATATAAATTTCGCATATACAGTCCCACAAATTCTCTCTATTTCATATTCTAGTATAATATGTTCTTTTAGGTATAAACCACACATTTGCTAAGTTGTCTTCCTTAATGAAGCATCAGAGTCACCATCAGCTTCTCCATAAAGAAGCAGCCTGCCAGCTCTGGTGGAACAGGTCTGAAATCCTTGCTACTTGAGTGGCTGAGACAAAAGGAATGACAGGTTGATGGCCTGCCTGGGCTATAGAGTAAATTCAAGGCCAGCTTGGACAACTTAATGAGACCCAATCTCAAAATGAAAAGTAAAGAGGTTTAGGAGAATACTCAGCAGTAGAGCACTTACCTAGCACGTTTCGGGCCCTTTGTTAAATATCTACTGCAGAAGAAAAAAGGAAAAAAAAAGGATAGGAGCAAGAACAGGAGGAAGAGAAGGAGAGAGGAGGAAAAAGAGGTGGAGGAGCCACTGCCACCTCCCATGAGGCCACTGCTGCCACCAAACACCACCCGTACAAGAGACCAACTAAAACAGGACCACTTCCGACTGAATCCACAGTTTTCAGTGCTGTCTTTACATCTCTAACTCTCTTGTACAGTTTAGCCTTTGTGTAACAAACACAAAGACTAAATGGTGTATGTGCAATTGTAAGGAGGAGAAATCTACCTTCCAAGCTAGCAGTGAGGGAGACACACCACACATTGGTCACTGGCTCAACATGACTTGAATAGGAAAACAGAGTCCACACTGGTAATGAGTGGCCTCATCACTGACATTCTGAAGCCAGTAGCTTCTAAATAGCAAGCTTTTTAGGAGCCTTGACACCTAGACCACTGGCTGGCTTCCCTGCCTTTTTCTACCATGAAATGAATCCCCTCATCTGTAGACAATTATTTCAGAGCCACTGTCTGAGGTTATAAATTGTTCTGGGACTTTGGAAATACCTTAGACTCTTCTCCTTTCATCTGGCCCTCTTCTTTGTCTCTTTGTTTCTTAAATTCTGACTGGCAGGTTTTGGTTTTAATAAGTTCTTCAGTAGTAAATTACATGATTAGAATAGAATAAAAATATCAGTAGTGATTATACCCCAAACCAGAATCTCTTTGGAATTTTTTTTTTCTTTAGAACATGGTGGATTTGGGGGGGATGCCTCAATTAGTCAAGTATTTGCCAGACAGGCACAAGAACCTGAATTTGATCCCAGGTACCCACATGAAAAGTCAGGTGTGACTGCATATGCCTGTAATCTTAGTGCTGAGAAGGCAGAAACAGGATTCCCAGAACTTGCATTGGTAAACTGCAGGATCAGTGAGAGATGCTGTCTCAAAATGTGAAGACCAACTGAGGAAGACACCTAACATTGACCTCTGGCCTCTACACATACCTGGATACACATGAACACATATGTACACTTACAGACATATATTCAGAAATTAGAGCATCCTAATCTTGTCACAGAGTAGATATCTATGGTACTTGAATTTTGTAATCAAGCCTTTTTATTTCTGAGCATTCTTTCTTGACTAATTTCTACATGGTTTCTAAGTTATTTGCATAGGGAAAAGATGAGAAATTTAGTTTTATACACAATAATAAAATGGCTTTTGCATTTTCATTTAATCAGTTGCTTTCTTTAGCTCACTAAGTACAGTAGGTTTTCTTTATATTTGCATACTATTGATAAATAGATGATAAATGAGAAGTAGATTTGGAATAATAGTAATTACCATAGTCATTTCTTAAATAACTCAGCATTATGGGTGTTGCAGCCAAGAAACACTCAGGTCATCAGCAAATACCAAATAACTTCCATTAATTAAGGCATTGATCCTTTTAAAAAAGGAGCAATATTTATTTATTTTAATTTGTTTTAACTTACTTATCTTAATTTGGCAAATAAAACTTCCTGATTCCTATTCTCTTTCTCTTTGTGACTTTTCAGCTCTACCTGAATTGTATTAGGTTTTCTTTTTTAAAATATTATTTATTTGAAAGAGAGAAATAGAAAGAGACATGGAGGAAAGAGAGAGAATGGGCATGCTAGGGCCTCCAGCCACTGCAAATGAAGTCCAGATGCGTGTGCCCCCTTGTGCATCTGGCTTACATGGGTCCTGGGGAGTTGAACCTAGTTTCTTTGGCTTTCCAAGCAAGTGCCTTAACCACTAAGCAATATCTCCAGTCCTGTATTAGGTTTTCTTAATGGGAAAACATTTTATCAGCTGTCCCATGGATACAACTATCCAGATCCAAAGAGAGATTTCTGTTCTGTAAAAGTCATAAAGAGAATTAACAGACCAATTAATGTAATAATGTATAACTGAAGGCATTTCTTTTTTTTCCTTTTCAAATTTTTATTAACAACTTCCATGATTCTAAAAAATATCTCATGGTAATACCCTCCCACTCCCCACTTTCCCCATTGAAACTCCTTTCTCCACCATATCCCCTCCCCATCTCAACAGAAGGCATTTCTTATAGGGAGTAAAGCACACTCTAGTTGCCTTGGAGATGATTCTTTGGCATTAATTTATTTCTCCCTAGGAATTTTGGGGCTGATTACAGACACCTAAGAAGTTCACTGTGTGAAGCCTTCAAAGAAAGGTTAGATACAAATTATTTTAAAAGAAGATGATCAAATTAGGTCCTCAGATTGAAGCCACTGCTGCTTGAGATGGTGTGCATGTGCTGAGCCTCGCTACAGGTCCAGCGCTCCAGCAGGCATTGTCTCATGATAGGGCAGTCCTGTTGGGCCTCTTCCTATGGGCAATAGCTGTCTTATTTCTCTCTGCTGTTCTTAGTGTAGACTTGGGACAGAACAGGCACACAGGGAAATGCTTGACTAGAAAGGTAAAAACGTAAGAAGACCAGGTTTGTCTCAAGATTCTATGGAACACTGACTCTTTAGGCAACAAGATTAGAATGTCAGCAGAAGAAAACTAGCACACTGGTATTTAAAAAACATTATTTATGTAAGAGTGAAAAAGAGAATGATCATACCAGGGGCATCTGCTATTTCCATTTATGCATCTATCTTTATGTGGCTACTAGGGAATTGAACTCTGGTCGTTAGGCTTTGCAAGCCAGTGTTTTTTTTTTTAATTTTTAAAATTTTTATTAGCATTTTCCATGATTATAAAGAAAATCCCATGGTAATTCCCTCCCTCCCCACCCCCCACACTTTCCCCTTTGAAATTCTATTCTCCATCATATTACCTCCCCATCACAATCATTGTACTTACATATATACAATATCAACCTATTAAATATCCTCCTCCCTTCCTTTCTCTTCCCTTTATGTCTCCTTTTTAACTTACTGGCCTCTGCTACCAAGTATTTTCATTCTCACGCAGAAGCCCAGTCATCTGTAGCTAGGATCCACATATGAGAGAGAACATGTGGCGCAAGCCAGTATCTTAACCACTTAGCCATCTCCAGCATGCAGACTGGTATTTTTAAAAGTACCAGTGAAGTAAATAAACATCCTTGAACACACATCTTTTCCCATTTTCTCACTAATTTACTTTGTGGGGGAGAAAAAATACCTATGAATAGAATTTCTGTTGTAATGAGTGTGCCAATTTATAAAGCTTTATATAAATATACCTAAAATGTTTCTCTATAAGTTTACACCAGTTCCCTACATTCCACTTCCCTCTGGCCCCATTGTACATTTCATCACAGTTGTACTTATCTCTCCCAAGCCTGCATTTTATCAATGTAGCAAGGATGATGGGAGAGAAATAGAATGTAATTAGCTGTTTACAAACCTCAAATATAAAGTTTCCTTCTGATCTCCAGGCTCTCACTTTCTGAATTTAATCTAGTTGCCTGTCTTTCTTGCTTTTCTGGAATATTTCTATTTGGTATATTTGGTCACATGGGACCAAGGTCATAATATTTTGTTAGTAAATGTTGAATGGAGAAAGGTAGGTTCTGTACCAAGAGAAATGTGTTACCTATGTTGAAAAAAAAAACAAAACTGTGTTCTAGGAACAGAAATATCCAAGAAGGCCAGATAAATTTCCAATTATAAGGTTGAAGTGCTTGACCTTCCGTTATTTGACTTTCCTGTTTCAGAGTGCTGAATGATAGTGACTCTATTCTTTTTTTTATTTATTTTTATTTTTTTTGGTACTTTTATTTATTTGAGAGCGACAGAGTGAGAAAGAGGCAGATAGAAAGAGAGAATGGGCGCGCCAGGGCCTCTAGCCACTGCAAACAAACTCCAGAAGTGTGCGCCCCCTTGTGCGTCTGGTTAACATGGGTCCTGGGGAATTGAGCCTTGAACCGGGGTCCTTAGGCTTCACAGGCAAGCAATTAACCACCAAGCCATCTCTCCAGCCCAGTGACTCTATTCTTCATCAACTTACTCAGTTGCTAAACTCACAGAACCTGTCCAAACTGGCTTCTTTTCAATTGATGTGTTGATTTCCAAGTCCAGGTGGAGAGTAAGCATAGGGGTTGGTATTCTTGTTTGGCCCAGAATGCATTGTTTCTAGAAAGGACTCTCATATTGAATAAGTGTTGTGTTTTATCACAGGTTTGCTCTGTCCTTGGGTGTGTATTTTTTGGTTTTTCTCCTCCTTTTCCTTCCTTCTTTTTTCTTTAAATATATGTACCACTCTGCATCTCTGTATGGTAACAACAGTTTACTCACAGTGGGATAGACCTCAGTTGCTTCTTGTCGTATTCACCTTAGACTGGTAGTTCCAAGTCCTGAGGCAGATGGGAACAATGGTCTGAGGACACAATTGCAGGAAAAAGACCCCTTTCTCCTCTCTCCAGCAGAGAGAATATCTTTCTTTTTGTCACAAGTTTATAAGATGAAAGAAGATGTCATTTGAGAAATGTTCCCCAGATGGGAACAGTAAATCCAGGGAGCTAGTTTCTTATAAGGCTCTTCTTCATACCACACTAAAGTCCTGTGAAATGAATGACACTATACCATTTTGAAGATGAAGGGAATAGGTCTCATAGATGTAGAATTTTGCTGAAATACTTGTTCACCAAGTAAAGACAGAGTATGGCTCAGACCTAGTTTGCAAATGACAAATGTGGACCAGCTGACAGGTTGAGGCAAGGAAGAGAAATAATCACTGGGGCCTTGGCCCCCAACATCTGGATGGTGATCATGATTGCATGAGCTTGAATAGCTCTGCAGTTTGTTAACTTAAGGTGCTATTAAGTTTGTACTAATGTTAATTGAGTTCATATTAGAGTAATAATCAATTGATGATTTTTCTTTCTCTTTACTACCAGATAGTGCATAGCAAGTTAGGTCAGAAATTAGTTATTTTCTGGAGCATGTTGATTAAAAGAGGTTGACATTGAATGACAGAAGAGCTGATTGAATGGAGCAGAGCCTGCATTTGCATATGTACCTTCCATGTGACCTGGATTTATAGGTTATTCTGTGACAGGCCAAGATATAAGCTAGGCATGTCTACCCGCTCATCCCATTCACACAGAGATTTCACAGTCATCAGGTCTAGATGCTGAATCCCAGCCTAGACTGTCCCTTGTGGCTTTGAGAAGTTGTTAAGAACTTATACAGACTTTTCATCCACCCAGTAGGATCTTGCACAGCTGCCTGTGGCAATCTAAATGATTCTGACATTGCTGAGAGCATTTTAATAGAGCACTGATTACAGATTGCAGGCACCTGGTGTTGTTTTGTATGAGGCAGAAGGGTACAGTTCCAAAGATAAACCTTGGGTTTGACAGATTCCTGTTTTCCTCCATGTTGTTTGCTAGGGTCTTTAATAGGTACTGAGAAGCCTGTATGACAAGCTCTAGTATGGGACAACCAATGCCAGACCATAAATTTTCAGACTGATAATGCACACATCACTTTTCCCAGGGTGTGTTTACCTACCAGTGACTCAGAGCAGCAAGACTCTAGGAGGGCCCTCTTTTAGTTGGGCTTAGCACAGACCTATGGGGTAGGAGCTAGCCAAAGTTATTCTATGCTTCTTGGACTACCTCAGGGGAAAGTCATCAGTCCTTTCAGCCTGCACAGCTAAATGAGAAAACCTACTCTGTGAAAATTTAAGGGTAAAGGGGTGATTGTCAAGAATTTAGATTTAGAAATCTGTGCGCAAGATGTATACTAGTCTAGGACTTAATTCCTACCAATTCTCAAGAAAACAAATGAATGTGGGAGGAGTCCATACTGTGATTCTTTTCTCTTTCTGTCTTCTCTGCCCTGTGCCAACATACTACCTGTTCTCATCTTCTACAAATTTTGGACTGCTATAGTATTTTATGTGAGCAATATCATGCTTCTCTCATTTTCACTTGAAAGAGCATTGTAGTAAAATGGAGAGCAATATGTATTCTAAAATTTGGCTTTGTTACTCATCAGTTCTGTGACTTTGGAATTACTCTCTCTACTTCAGCTTCTGAGCTAGGTGGGAGAGCTGAATGAAGCAATCACCAAGATTACTTTCTGCAATTAAAATTTGAACTTAAAAATGCCAAAAGTTTAACCCTAAAACATGTGAGTGAACACGATTGGTCCATTTTTTAAGGTCTTGATGGGTTCCTTCTCAGTAAAGTGAAGTGGGTGAGGTTCCCCATGGAGCCACTTAAGCCTGTAAAGCTTTGGGCATCACACCTCCTCAAGCAGAGTATCATTGGTAGCAGAAGGCAGAAGCACAGAATGTGTGAGATAGAATGTAACAAAGTGGTAAAATTTTGCCTTTGAAATGCCAGAGCAGGGTAATATAGTAAAGGAAGTGGAGAGAAGAGTTTCCCTTGAGAATCAGCAGAAACCTTTGAAATAAGTGCCTTTCATATTTAGGCCTTTTCCGCTTTGGAAAATAGCCTACAAGCTTCATACAACTGCCATCTGGCTGCCATCCAAGATCTTCCCAGGAATTGACTCCTGCTGTGTTCTGCTGGCCTTGAAGGGATAGTGGTGAACAGCTGGGCTGGGTTCTGGTGGGCACTGCCTTGTTGATGGAGACATAAATCTATTGTAAAGCCACTCTGCCTGTGTACTGCCAGCTCCCAAGTTTAATTTGTGGAGTGAAAACAAATTCTATCATAATGAGACCATGTAAACCTCTTTGGCAACAAAACAGGATGACTTGCTCACCCAAGATGAACAGATATCAAGAAAGAATGAGTTCAGGCTACTGCTCGCTACACTATATTTTTAGCTTTTGGGCAGAATGTAAGGCTGTCAGAGGCAACATTGTGAAGTAGTTGTCTTTGTTTAGCTAGAAGACCCTGCTTCCCCTTCCCCTTTCATTTCTTCAATATGAGACAGTATGAAAGAATGGGGACTTTTCTGAAATCATGTTCTTTAAATTCAAATCTTTGATTGCCCTTAAAAAACTGTGTGATCTAAAATAATTTACTTAACTATTCTGGGTGTGATGAACTAATGCCTCTCCAGGCATAAACGTATTGAGAAAGATATTTGAATACTAAATTCACATGTAATACTAATGACCTATCACTTACAGAAAGCTCAACAAGGCTCTCCCAAGAAGTTATAAAGTGATGGCAAATAAATAAATAAATAAAGTGATCCTAAATCAGGGATTCAGATAGGGAGTATGGTTTTAAAACTGATGTTAGTGCTTGCTTCAGTAGCATGTATCCTAACATTTGAGCAGTACAAAAAAAGATTAGCATGGCTTTTGTGCAAGGATGACATGAAAATTTGTGAAGAGTTACATATTGTTTGTTACTCTAGTGATCAATAACTATTTCAGCTGTTTGAAAAAATAAAATTGATGTTAGTATTAGAGAATATTTGAAGAAGTTTTACTCTAATTTTAAAAAATAGGGTATTCCAGAGATGCCTCAGCAGCTAAGAGTAATTCCCACACAAACATGATGGTCTTCGGAGGTCTGTGAACACTGAGTTTGATTCCCTAGCACCTATTTTAACAGATGGGCATGACCATGCATGCCTGTAACCCAAGTCCATGTTTCTGGAGAATCATTGGAGCTCTGGAAAATGGCAAGCTTTGAATTAAGAAATGCTTTATCTCAAGGATGAAGCAGATGAGTAATGTAGGAGAGAGGCACAACATTGTCTCACCTCCATACACATGCATAAGGAATGTGCACATCTGCACACATGTGTATACACTCCCCCACACACTACATACATCACACCAAACATACTACACACATGCAAAAAGACATGGATAGTCTTCCTGAGGAAAATTCTTGAGTTTGTTTTCTGGCTTCCATAAGCACATGTGCACACACACACACACACACACACACACACACACACACACACACACAAATACACATCTATACATATGTACCCACCCACTCATATGAACACACAGATTCAAGTCACACAAACTTGCAAAAAACATATATAATTCTAAAATAATACAAAATAGAAAATACACTTATTTCAGCTATATGTTAGGTGTTTATATGTTTCATGTACTTAAAAAATAGAGGTTTACTTTAAAGGCTTATCTTTTTAATATTTCATTCTACATCTCTTCTGAAATAAAATTTTCTTAGCCAATGAAACTTAAAAGTTACCTAGATTAAGTTTAATGAATATCTACTATAAAAGGCTAATCTTGGAGCTGGGGAGATGACTCAGTTAATAAAGTGCTTGCCATACAAATGTGAAGACAGTCCCAACCACCCATGTAAACGGTATGTGGGCATGACTGCCCACCTATAATCCTAGCACTCTGGAATCAGAGACAGGATCCCTGGGTTCAAGTGAGAAACTGCCTCAGTAAATAAAGGGAGAACAGTGGAAGGAGACACCTGACACCAGCCTCTGGTCTCCACACACACACACTCAGGTACTTGCCCATGCACCCACAAACACATGTGCATCTCTACAGTAACACATACATGCAAAGAAAAGCTCATCTTATGCTTGATGAAAAGGTTATTTTTTTCTTTTATAAAAATGTATATTTAAAAAAAATCTGTGACTTCTATAATAAACCAGTCTCTAGCTAAGTCTTCTACTTCTTTTTTATGTGTGGCTTCTGTTTTTCCCCCTCTTATTTTTTCTTCAGCATAAGTAGAACGGGCATAGTAATTTAGCAAGTAGTACAGAAACTAGTACAGGATTAGTATGTTTATTTTCCTGCAAAGCTAGCTCTCATGTGCTTTTGTCTGTATTTGAACATGATTGGAATAGACTAGGTTATTCCTGCTGTTTCCTGCAATGTGATGCTCTCTTTTCTTGGTTTATCTAGCTAGTGGATGCCACAAAGACATGGCTATTTTGGTTCATTTTATCTTACTAACTTTTGTTCTTTCTTATGGTTGAACTTGCTATCCCAGTAGCTTCCCTCTGCCACTCATTTCCTACAATGACACTCTCCCTTCCCAAAGGCCCAAAAGTGACAGGGCCAAGTAATTATGGATTGAGACATCTGAAACTATGGCTCAATTCCCCTTTGAAGTTGTTTCAGGTACTAGTCACAGGAACAGAAAGCAGACTAACACCTGAAAAGTTCTCCAAATGGTTAATTCTATGTATAGCTTTGTTGATTGTATTATGTTTTGGGCCTTGCCATATGTTTGTTAATGTTAGGATTGACAAGAAGGTTGAAAAGTACAACCACATCACAAATAAACATGTGTAAACCAGATCTTGTGGCATAATAGGATTTGTTTTTTGTATCTTTGAATACTAACCCTACAAAAAGAATGTGCTTACTTAATACATAAACAAGGAAAGAGGAGATGAAAATAGTCTAGGTTTATAATTGAAAAGCAATGAGTCACTGCTCAGAGAATCCTGTGAACATAATGTCTCCTACAAACGTGTATATACAAGAGAAATGAAACCCAAGCAATCTCACAAGATTTAATAACCAAACGCTGGAAAAGAGATTCTTTTCCCTCTTGAAAAAGTTAATTATTATGAGTGGGGCAGTCCAAAGATACATGCCTACAGAGTAAGTACAGGCTGGCCGCTAGCCGTTATTTCATTCATCAGGGTTTTGAGGTCTTTGGAAGCTAGAAGCCCAAAGGAAAGGTACCACTTTCTTTATGCAAAAATATCTTCCAGGCCTTGTGGTTATTCATGCCATTTGCTGTCTTTTCTTATATTGCTTTGGTCTCCAACAAAATGCTTAGATTGGAGTTAGAGAGTAGATCCAGTAATTGGATCTCAGGAAAATGTGGTTTTATATGATTTTCAGGCTTGGAAGAGAGTTATCTTAATGTCAGAATGTTTGTAGGAACACTTTGTTGGTGATAGTGGAGTGAGAAGCAAATATTCTTTTTTTTTTTTTTTTCAGTAGTTAAAACAGTGCTTTCTTGCAAAGTCTGCTGGCTCAGGTTTGACTTGCCAGCACCCAAGTGCATGAGTCTAGTGTTCCTTTACAGCGTCAAGAAACCCTGGCATGCTTATCCACACATGCAAATAAATAAAATGTAAAAATACAAAAAAACAATTACTTAGAAAAAGGGGGAGGGGGAAGGGAAGGGGGAATGTGAGAGAAACTGCTTATTAGGGCAGTGTGTTCTCCTACTGCCCATAAGACCACCACCCACACATCACTAAACTGCACCCAGCTTGCTGACAGGAGACTGTACAGAAACAGTTCACGGTAGAAAAGTCTGATAAAACCTATGCTTAGGGTATAGTTTCTTTATATCTTGCTTAGCTTCTTTTAGTCCAATTTTCTCAGAAGCTCCAGGAAGTTTAAAGTTGTAATCTGTTGTGATGTAAGGAATTGCACCTTTGAGCCCATGCTGGTTTGTTAAGATACACTGTGGAATGGAAACAGTCCTGATGGGCAGACAGTTGACAGTCCTTAACTCCTCTGGGGGGAGAGGGGTGAGGATGTGGTACAGCCGCTTCTCCATGTCAATGCCTCTACAGATGCCAAAGCCCAAACAGTCACATATTGGGTTCTGGGCCAGCAGGTTCAGGCCCACCCCTTCGTATATCCCCTCATGTCGTCCAGAATCTTGCAAAGGCCAACCCAGCTGGCATTCCCAGCATACATTATGTGGGTGGGGTGACATAAGAATGGATAATCCTGAGTGCAACGGCACTGAAAGAGACCTGATAGGGTGTCAGACCGTGTCAAGGGCTAAGTGGCAGTGGAGGCATCAGCTGGCAAAGGTAACCTAATACTGCCAGATCTCGGAAACTTCTGTAATAGGAATCCCTATTTCTTGCATTTTTGCTACAACAAAAAAGAACTCTGAGCACACACACATTAGCTTATGTCCAGTGAAGAAAACTGGGCTTGAGTCTTTCTCTTCATCAATAAATTCCAAATTGTCTCCAAATTCTGTGAGTTGAAAACGTCAGTATCAAAACGTCAGTATCTCCTTTTGATTTTTCTTTTTGTATACAAGCCGTTCATATCATCCACATACTCTGAGGTGAGGGTGGGCATGTATTTACTACTGGGAGAACTCAACTGAATAACATGGCTAGGAGACAGCAGGTGGATCAGATCAATAAGCAGCAGAAGCTCTTTATCTATCACCCAGCCCATCGTGTTGATGAAAAGTGGGGACTGTCTCTTGTAAGAGCTGAATACATATTTGACTATCTCAATGTAATTCTCACAGTTGTTTTTACAAGACGTCTTCCCATAATATACCATCTTCTATGGTGTCCTCTGGTGGGTGAAAGATGGTCCCAGAACTTGTTCTGTAATGTTAAGTAAAGAAATGCAACCAGCAGGAGTGAATTCTGTCTGCCCCAGATCACATTCCAAATAGTCAATGCAGGAAATACTATTTAACAACTGGTTAACCAGGTACCGGATAAAAGTGGACTTTCCAATGTCCTGAGTTGCATACACCAAGATGGCAGGGCAGCCATCCACTTCACAACAAATATTGACTAACTCTTCCAGTGCTGAAAAGGCACTCTCACTTAAGCAAATATATATATAATATATATATATAATTATATATATATATAATATATACATATATATATATATATATAAATATATATACATATATATATATATAATATAAATATATATATATTTGTCTTCTGATGCCAACAGACTTCAGAGTTACATATTCATAATTAATCTTCATAGGAGGATTCTCTTGCTAGAACACACATGACACGCCTGGGTTATAAAGTTCACAAGAGGGCTCTTCAGCTTCTCCAGCAAAACGACAGAATACAGAAGAGAAAAGTGCTCTAGCACCTAATGTTTGTCAGCCTGTTTCAGATGAGGTTTCAGCAGAGCCCGAATTTCCCTTCTGATCTCCTTTTCACTCTTCTCAGGCATCTGGTAACAAAGCGCGTTGATACTTACGTATGCGTGGGTATAGGTAGAGAAGACATCTTGGGCAGGCTGGCCATGGCTCATGGTATGACCATATATTTCCAACCAGGTATAGAGGCAGGTCACACGGCAGACCCCACTAAAAGTAAAACCCTCCTCGGCCGGCAGCATCAACACCACGCGGCCCAAGCCCACCGTCCGCACTAACTGGCCCGCGTCTTTTGCAGGGATGCTCGATGTTGGGGTGGAGAATGCTGTTGGGCTCGGTACCCGACAGGGAGCCGGGCTGGGGGTCGAGGCCTGGTGCTTCCGGGTCGTAGGTTTGTCCACCCCAGCTCCACGCTCTCCTCCGCCGCAGCAAACGCCGCCGCTCGCATCGGAGCAGGCCTCGGAGCCGCCCATGGCACAGAGGGCTGGCGCCTTGCGGGCCGGAGCCACGTCGAGCGCCCGGGACCCAGCTTGAGCCGGACCTCTGACTCCGCCACGCTGCACCGTGGATGCCTCCCCAATTATTCTTTAATCTGTTTTCTCATTTCATAATTAGAAGCAATCATATTCACATGCTGGCAAACTTTATCTAGATATCTCTTCATACATACAAGTACACATTTTGTATGTTAAAGAATCCATTCTGTTTTATAGCCTCCATGTTTTCACTCTATATTGATTTCATATTCATTTTTCTAAATCAATGTCCTGGGTGTCTGTGGCATGGTTTTACAAGAAGACATAATGTTCCTTTGGGTGGATGGACAGTAGCTTCTCTGGTCTTAGCCAGTGACAACAGAGAGTTGGGGACATGGATCAGCAGTTCAAAGTGCTTGCTTTGAAAACATAAGGGCCCAAGAGAGCCCAAGTTTGATTTTCTACCAACCACATGAGCAGCTGGACCTGGCCAGACATGTCTATAACCCCAATGCAATGGGGATCAGAGACAGAATCACTGGAGCTTGTGAAAACTGCAGCTCCAGGTTCCTCTGTCTCCAGGAAATACACGGTTGAGCAAGAGAGAAAAAGAAAAAGAAAATTGATGAAATCCAGAAATGCTAAATCAAATCCCATGCCTGGTAATTGGTCTTTTTTTTTTTTGTTTGTTTGTTTGTTTTTTTCCAAGGTAGGGTCTTGCTCTAACTTAGGCTGACCTGGAATTCACTATATAGTCTCAGGTTGGCCTCAAACTCACGGCAATCCTCCTACCTCTGCCTCCCAAGTGCTAGAATTAAAGTCGTGTGCCACCACACCTGGCTTGGTAATTGGTGACTTTTTATGGGGAGTTGAAAGGCTGATTAAAAATAAAGAAAAGGTTAGTACTATATAAAATCTCAGAGTACAACTACATAACCAGTTTTAAATCCAGGAACACAATCTCAGCTGAATGCATGATTACTCTCTGTGGTAGTGAGCTTATGTCACTATGACATAATGCCCAAGAAACATTAACTTAAAAGGAGCAAACATTTATTTTGGTTTATGGCTTCAGAGATTTCAGTTCATGGCCATATGCCATTGTCTGTGGTAAATCAAAACATCCTAGTGAAGAGTGTGTAGCAGGGCAAAGCTACACTCCTTGTGGTGGCCAGTAAGTGAAGAGACAGGGCAGGAGGGATAGAGATCCCAGTGTACCTCAATGGGCTCACTTCCTGTATGCCCACCTTCTAAGGTTGTACCTCCTTTCCATAGCAGCAAAGACTGGCAATAAGACATTTAGCACCTTTGGGGGGACATTTATGACCCCAACCATAACAGTCTCAGATTATAGGTGGAAGGTAAAGGTGTCCTTGCTGAATTTCTAAAAGTAGCAATGCAGAAAAGTCAAATTTTAGAAAAAAAAACATTGTTTCTTATTTCTAAGTCACTTGAACCCACTGCACTATAGAAGACCAGGGGGCTTTCCTACAAAGTCTGCTAGTGCGACACTACCTGGGCCTAGACCCTGAATCCTATGTCTGCCTCACCTTTGAATCACATTAACTAATCTCTCTAGAATCAGGAATTCTTTGTTATTCGTAATGGATGCTTTAAAACGCACATAGTCTAGAGTGTTTGTGTTGACACAGCCGTGGCCGGGGGAGTACATGTTAAACATGAGTGTGGGATCAGAACACAGAGCTAATGAAGTTAGACTAATCAAGTGCCTGAAAATGTTAAGCTAAATCGATGGGGAAGTTGTCACAGTGAGAAGTGTTTCTTCTCAGATGAGAAATATTGAAGGCCAATGGGCTGTACCCCACTCTGTGATTATGAATCTCTTTGTTTGGCTGTATTCCCTTGTACTCCTGGTCTCCTGATCAGAGTACAGGTACAACTTGTAGTGGAAACTAAAAATGTTAATGTAGGAACACAAGAAGCATCTTACACCTATCCCTTTCTAGGCACTCATGTGCCTGCTCCATGAGATCACTTGAGTTGCTAGCTCCTTGCCTGAATGGTACTCTTATCAGACAACCATTTCACTACAGTAGGAAAATGGATATGTATAGATTTAAAGGTCTTAAAGTAAGACACAAAAAGTAAGATAAAGAAGGCCTTGAGTAAGTTTAAGATGAAGTATAATGAGTTTTTGAAATCATCATGTTAGGAAGCCAATTGCTTTGATGTGCAAATCATATTGTAGGATGGTTTCTTAGATTAAAAAAACAAAACAAAACAACTTTATAATGATGTCCTGTAGAAACTGTGAACCAGGAAAAGGGAAAGCTCCTCTGAATTGATGTGGTTTAGAGCAATAAGTACACACTGGTGCACTGTTAGTATTACATTCTTGTTGCTTCCTAAAAATGGGCACCTGGTCTTGGTACTAATACACCAACTACATGATATAAGATTGATATCCTCCTTTGAATCGAGAGAAAATCTCATGCATTATCATCCTAGATTCTCCCTGAAATTATCATTCCTTTTCTTTTTATTAGTTATGGACATACTCAGTATGTAAACAACACGTGTTGGCACCATCCTTTCCCTCATCCCTGCCCCCCTCCAAAGGGATCCTCCTTGTTGGGGATGCTGGTGATCCCCATAGGGATTGTGGGTCATGCATTGTGGGGGCAGCTGTCAGTGATGGGGAAGAGGTAATGTCTCTGTGCATCATGTCCCAACTTGTGTCTCTAACAATCATTCTGCCTCCTCTTCCATGAAATTCCCTGAGCTATGCTGGGTTCATTTTAAGTCTACTTCAGTGATGGGCACTTAGGAGCCTCTGGATCTCTGGTTTGGTAGGTGTTGAGTGTCCTCAGTGTCTGTCTCCTTCACCCTTGTGCTCATATCAAATTCACCAAGAAAGCAGCACTTGTGCTCATTTCCCTAGTTCCTCTGTGGTTTGAGCTGGGGCTGTGCTGAAGTGCGATGGGCTGTTTCTCTCCTCAGGTCCCGCTTGTCTGAAAAAGAAACCAGATACTCCAACAGAGAGTGAAGTCATCACAGGTTAAATGGGGTAAACATTGTTAGCTAAGAGAAAATTTAATCAGGGTAGACCCTCTTGCAGCCCAAGATTACTGGGAGTTTGATATTAGAAAGTAAACTCATTATCTGGATATGAGTCTGACTTGTTTCCCAGTTTCAGATATGGGTTCCTTTCCACTGAGCAGATCTGTTAGCCAATCCAAGAGCAGCTGGTTACACACCATGGCTGAATGCCACCATTGCACTTGTGTCAGCATCACATCAGGTTGTTTGCTTCTGAGTTGCTTAGACCTCAAGTTGTTTGGACAGATTTTGGCCACTTTCCCCCAGTACCTCATGTAGCACCTTCTAGCACTAAATGGGCTGTCTAGGGACTGGCTCTCTTCCAGATTCCATCCAGGTCTCTCCATATTCCCTACCGACAGCATATGGTGTCCTCAGCAGTAGGGTTTTACCATTAACCTCTGGTGGTGTTACAGGCCAGCATCAAGGGAAAAGAAAGAAGTAAAAGAAAGAAAGTAGACAAAAGAGAGAAAGATAAAATAAAAACAAACAGGAAAATTTAAGGTTAGGCTTCATCTCACCCTCTCCAGGGCTCTTCAATTCAGGTTCTCCCTCTAAGGTCCTATTGAGGTTTCAAACTTTTTGTCTGTCTTCCAGGATATAGGATTATATAGTACCAGTTTCATTTGGATTCAGTTTTGTGTCCTTCACACCTTCACCCTCCCCTCAAACCCTACCCTCCCTATTGTCCAGGCCTCGAGATACCTATTAGGTATGCCAACATTAGGATGATCCAGGTTAGGAGCTGCAAATGAGTGAGACCATGCAAAAATTTAGGGATGTTGAACATTTTCTTAAGTGTGTGTTTGCCATTTGCATTTTCTTAAGTGTGTTCCATTGATCTATAGTCTTGTTTCTATGCCAGTACCATGCTGTTCTTGTTACTATGGCTTTGTAATAGAGCCTTAGATTAGGTATGGTGATGCCTTCAGAGGTGTTTCTTTTTTTTTTTTTTTTTTAAATTTTATTTATTTATTTATTTGAGAGCGACAGACACAGAGAGAAAGACAGATAGAGGAAGAGAGAGAGAATGGGCGCGCCAGGGCTTCCAGCCACTGCAAACGAACTCCAGACGCGTGCGCCCCCTTGTGCATCTGGCTAACGTGGGACCTGGGGAACCGAGCCTCGAACCGGGGTCCTTAGGCTTCACAGGCAAGCGCTTAACCACTAAGCCATCTCTCCAGCCCCAGAGGTGTTTCTTTTGCTGAGGATATACTTTGATACCTGAGGCCTGCTATCATTCTTTCTCCTGTCTTACTGCTTGGGCTAGGACTTCTAGTACTGTGTTGAAGAGCAGAGGTGAGAGTGAGCACCCCTTTCTTGTTTCTGATAATGGGAATTCCTTAAGTCTTTCCCCATTAAGTATTTTTTGGGGTTTAGGTGCTTAGTATATAGCCTTTATTATGTTGAGATATAAACCATCCCTACGTATTCTCTCCAATATTTTGATCATAAAGTGATGTTGTGTTTTGTCAAAGACCTTTTCTGCATTTATTGAAATGATCATGTGGTTTTGGTGATTAAGCTTATTTTTAAAAATATTTTATTACTTATTTATTTGAGAGATAGAGAAATAGGTAGGGAGAGAGAGAGAGAGAGGAAGAGAATGGTTGCACCAGGGCCTCTAGCCACTGTAAATGAACTCCATTTGCATTTGCCCCTTGTATATTTGGCTTATGTGGGTCCTGGGGAATTGACCTGGGTCCTTTGGCTTTACAGGCAAGTGCCTTACTGTTAAGCCATTTCTCCAGCCTGATTAAGATTATTTATGGGGTGTTTTACATAGACCGATTTCCATATGTTGATCAAACATGTGTTCCTGAGATGGAGCCTATTTGATCCATGTGGATAATACTTTTGATGTATTGTTGAATTCAGTTTGTGAGGATTATCTTCAGATCTTTGTGTCTAAGTTCATCAGGGATATAGGCCTATAATTTTCTTTTCTTGTTGTACCTCTGTTTGGTTTTGATATTATGGTGATACCAGCTTAATAAAAGGAATTGGGGAGCTTTCCGTGTTCTCTGATTATGTGGAACAGTTTGAGAAAAATTGATTTCAGTTCTTCCATGAAGGCTTGATTGAATTTGGTTGAGAAGCCAAATGGCCCTGGACTCTTCTTTTTGGAGATGTTTTTAATTATCTTTTCAATCTGTGTGGATGTGGTAGAATTCTTTTTTTTTAGCTTTGGGAGGTGGTATGTGTCCAGGAATTTTTCCATTTCTTCCAGATTATCTAGTTTGGTGGATTAGAGGCTTTGGAAGTAAGTCCTAACGATTCTTCTACTTTCACTTTTGTCTGTTGTCATCTCTCCTTTTTCATTTCTAATTTTGTTAATTTGAAGCATCTTTTTTCTTGGTCAGGGGTTTATTAATCTTTTTTATTTTTTTCAAGAACCAGATCTTTGTTTACTCAAATTTTCTTAATTGTTTTCTCAGTTTCCAATTAATTAATTTCTACTCTGATCTTGATTATTTTTTTCTCTCTGGAGATTTTTGGTTTGGACTCTTCTTGTTTTTCCAATGCCTTTAGAAAGATGGTTAAGTTATTGATTTGGGATCCCTCTGTCTTTGTTATGAAGGCATTTAGTGCTATTATTTTCCCCCAAGGACTGCCTGAATTGTGTTCCATAAATTTTGGTATGATATGTTCTCATTGTCATTCAATTGTAGAAATTTTACAATTTTTAATTTTTATTTCATGTACTACCCATGTATTGTTTAAAAGTATGTTGTTAAGTTTCCAGGAGATCCTGGCACATCTCTTGTTAATTTCTAGATTTATAGTATAGCAGTCTGATATCATGCAATAAATGATGTTGATTTTCCTAAATATATGGAGGCAGGCTTTATGGCCTAGCATATGATCTGTTTTGGAGAAGGTTCCATGGGCTGAAGAATGTATCTTCTGCAGATATTGGTAAGAATGTTCTGTAGATGTCTGTTAGGTCTAGTTGATCTATGGTGTCATTGAGCTCTCTGTTTATTTTTTGTTTGGATGATATATCTATCGATGATAGTGGAGTATTGAAGTTTCCAAATATGATGGCATTGGTGTTTATTTCTGTTTTGTTGTCAAGTAGTTTAGTTTTATGAATTGGGGTGCACCTGTGTTTGGTGCATAAAGATTGATGATTGTGATATCCTCTTGTTGGATCATTCCCTTGATGAGTAAAAAGTGGCCTTCTTTGTTCTTTGATTAATTTGGTTTTAAGTCTATTTTATTTGATATTAGTATAGTAACACCTTCTTGTTTCTTTTTTCTGTTCACTTGCAATATCATTTTCCACCCGTTCACCTCAAGGAGGTATCTGTCTTTAGTGGTGAGGTGGGTTTCTTGAATACAGCAGAATGAGGGTTTCATTTTTCTGATCTGTCCTATTAACTTGTATCTCTTGATGGGTGAATTAAGGCCATTAATGTTTAGGGGAATAACTGTGAGGTTTGATTTAATCCCTATCATAATGTGGTGTTTTGTGGGGTTTGGTGTTTTCTTGGGCTCTGTAGTTTTCTTTTAGCCTTCTCTAGTTGTGTTTATTGTGATCTGCTTCTTTTAGGCTCTTGAGCCTGGTTGGTTGACTCTTCTGTGTGGAAAATTCCCTTAAATACTCTCTGTAGTTTTGCCTTTGTGTTCATATAGTTGTAGCAGTGACTTTTATCATGGAAAGTTTTTCTTTTGCCATCTGTTATGAGGGATATTTTTGCTGGGTAGAGTAGTTTGGCTTGGAAGCCATATGTTTTTAGACTTTGCTGTGTTCCATTCCAGGCCTTTCTGGCTTTCACAGTTTCCATTGAGATGTGTGAGGTAATTCTGATGAGGTTAACTTTATATGTAATATATTGTGTCTCTTGCTGCTTTTAAGACTTACTCTTTGTTTTTGTTGTTTAGATTCCTAGTGATAATATGTCTTGGATAGTTTCTCCTTTGGTCCACTCTATTTGAAGTTATGTTAGCTTCTTGTATCTTCATGGGACTCTCTTTTGAGAGGGTGGGAAACTTTTTTTGATAATTTTGTTGAATGAGTTCTCCAAGTCTTTGGTCTGAATTTCTTTCCCTTCTGGTATACCCAGAAGTGGCTTCCAGGTACTACATATGGAAGATCTCTGGATGCTGTACACAATCTGCATGCCCAGTCCAAACGCTGTCCTTAAATTGTCCAGACAACTCTTGGTTACACATTAGTCACAGACTAAATGCAATGCATGTGTGTTTGGTGAATAACTCAGTATGAGTCAGCATACTTCTTTATTATCTTAATTATTGAGCACTTAATTCAAAATATAAGAGCACAATTTGTGTGAACTACTGGGTAACATTTTCAGAATACTTTCTGTTAGCCAGACGCATTTTTAGAATTCCATGTCCACTGTGACTGAAGAAAAATGTGGAAGATTTGATAAGTGCCCAGATGGTGGCAACTAGATACAGAGTAACACCAAAAAAATTGGGCCCATTGCAGGAGACTCATATATAAGAGGTCATTACTTAGCTGATCAAAGGCCAAACTAGCAGTAATTAACTTAACATTATTTTGTTTTCAATGTAGTTATTATGTAGAAGATGATATAATTACTTTTACTATTCATGGAATTAGAGAAATGGATTTTCACTGGAGTTAAAGGAGATTTGGAAGGGGCACAAAGAACTTGATTTAAGGATTGTTATACAGTAGAAATGCTTCTCAACAACAAGTGTGCATTCCTGTTCCTTACAGAACCATTTAGGGGGAGCTGCTGTTGGGTAGAGAGTCACAAGCCCATCTTGGTCCCATTTCATGTTGAGCTATCACATTGTGTAGGGCACTTTCAGAGGATAAAAACATATTCTCCTTTTCATGAATTTTATAGGTATTGCATTTTATGTTATTATGATGTTTATAGAAGTGTTTCTATAATGCAAAAGGTTAACTATGAATTGAAAAGTACTTCACCTACAAATCAGTTTGCTGCTCATTCTCCTATAATATTGACAATTCCAACTTGCCTTCTCTTTTTCTTCAGAAAATTGACTGTGTACCCTCTTCACTTGTTCTACAATGAGTGCCAAGTCTGCCATCAGCAAAGAGATTTTTGCACCTCTTGATGAAAGAATGCTGGGAGCTGTCCAAGTTAGGAGGCGAACAAAGAAAAAGATTCCTTTCTTGGCGACTGGAGGTCAAGGCGAATATTTAACTTACATCTGCCTGTCAGGTAAGGAAAACCAAACACTACTGTTAAAATAGCTCTGTTTTAAATTAGTTAATTCCAAGGCACTCAAGACGGTCATATTCATTTTGCAGACATCTGCTCTTCCCTGTGCTTCCCTCTTTTCTGTCTTTCTTGATCTTTATTTATTCATGCCACCTATAATTTTGAAGCTGCTCTGACTTGGAAAGGTAGTGAAGTTCAATTTTCTAGTCCATTGAGTGTTTCTTCAGGGTTTGGCAGGTACATTTCTTTATTCATACTTTCCTTTCTAGCAAATAGACTCTGTGGATTTTTGTTTTAGAATAATTTTTGATATTTAGATAATTCTTAGTACTAATAGTTTGAGTTTCATCAACTTACTGTTGTTTTTATTGTTGTTTTCTGGACCATTCCCAACAATGAGTAACAGTCAAATATTGGCATCTTATGGAATATAAAAAAGAAGGTTTTGTTCATGAGTTGTTGCTTCAGCCATCAAACAGGCATTGCTTTGCCAGGAATAAGTATCTGTTGTTTGAAACTTAGAATTTTATTGTTTTATTATTTGTTCTTTCTTTCTGTGATTGCAGGAGATGTGTGGTATTTACTATGGGCTCACATCAAGTTTTTTTTTTTTTTTTTTTAAGTGATCACTACCTGATACTTCAGACCTAAAATCTTAGTTACTCTTGTTTATTTTTACTTATTTATTTGAGAGCAATAGACACAGAGAGAAAGAGGCAGATTATATATATAGAGAGAATGGGCATGCCAAGGCCTCCAGCCACTGCAAACGAACTCTAGATGTATGCACCGCTTGTGCTTCTGGCTAATGTGGGTCCTGGGGAATTGAGCCTTGAACTGGGGTCCTAAAACTTCATAGGCAATTGCGAAACTGCTAAGCCATCTCTCCAGCCCATCACATCAAGATTTTTGTGATAAAATTTAGTACTGTTCTATGGACTTTTGGGGATGCTAATCTAAGAACCAGAAGAATCTTAATGTGTATTTCTTGCAAAGGGGTAATGGAACAGATTAAATTTACCATAACTTAACATTTAAAAATAATTTTCAGTTATGGTTTTGGAATAGGATTTTAATTTTAAACTGATTTTTAATTTTTTAATAAAATTAAGCCCACGGAAAGTTTATCAGAATTAATATCAAGGTGAAGATAACTTTGGAAAAATCAAAACAGAATGTGTAAATTTATGACTTTATCTTACACCAAAGCTAAATAAGATCTTAGCACTTGGGTAAGAATTTTAATTGTTAGAAGAAAACTTATTTAAGTGAAGGTATAGGGATTAATCTTGAAACATTAGTGTCTTTCCTACGTAAGGGTTAGCTTGAACAAATGTGGTAACGGTTAGAAGATATTTCTGTTTCTTTTGTCTGACCAGCAGTGCTAGAGTAGGAGCTCAGTTAGTAGCTAGTCAGACTAAGTGGGAAAGATCAAGTAACCCTTTTTAATACCATCCTAAGACTTTCCTAAATAATATTAAATATTTTCATATTCTTAAATTTTGAGTTTTACTTACACCAATAATTCATAAGATACATACCAACAAATTTTGTTTCATGCTTGGGCTGAGCTGAGACACATAATTATTACCTTATTAAGCTTTAGTCTCTTAGTGTTCTTGAGATTCTTTTAAATAGATAGTTGAAGAAAAAATGGATGATCCAGAAGTCAGTTGAGTTCTGACTGGTGCATACATATAACTGAAAGTTTCCTTTGGATTTTAGGCATATTTTCTTGTCTGCCTGTTACTGATCATAAGGTCTGTGAAAGCAGTGGAGGGACCTTAATAACCTTATCTCAGGGAAATAGAAGATAATGACCTGAGACATGTGAGATAACTGCACTTCCTTTAGAAATTACCAAGACCTTTAGGTTGAAAGTCTGAAATGATGAGAATTACTTTTGTGTTGCATTCTAATGGAGGAAAATCTCTTGTTCTGAATGTCTTCATCCTTCTCATGATTTTAAAATTTAAAGGCTAAAAGTAGATCTGATAGTTTAGCAGACAATATAACCAAGGCAGAAAAAAGGCCAGGGTGACTTTGACACTCATTTGTTGCATTATGCTTTTTTCTTATAAGAAACCAAAAAAGCTACTTTTATTGTCTAAACTTTTATGAAGCTTAGATAAATCAATGTTTTAATTAATAACAAATTAACAAATTAGTCTAATATTTATTAAGTACTTCTTATGTGCTGAGTTTCCTAGGTGCTAACGGTACAGTTATCAGAAGAACTCATACAGATTACCTGGTTCACTAGAGAAGAATCAGTAGACATAAATAAGTTACTAAAATGAACATAATTATAAACTATGAAGGAGGCAAAAAGGGAAACATAGACAAGCATACATAAGAAGAATTTGGCCTGTTTGAGAGAACAAAGAGCTCTAAGAAAACAGAAATTTGTGGGTTTTTGAAAAGGATTGGGTAGGTGACTGGTATCCAGGCAGTGGGAATAGCAGCTTCATTAGCAGTCCAAGAGGATTCTGAGTGCCTAGGTTTTTCCTATTCAGTCTAAAGACAATTTTCTTTCTTTCTTTTTTTTTTTTTTTTTTTTTTTTTTTTTTTGTAGCTTGCCAGGTGTAAGAGGCTTTGAAGTGACAGTTTAAGGATAGCTTCTTTCCTGCATGAATCATCTGCACTTTCTGAGAGGCAAACTCCTTTAACTATTGTGATTTGGGTGAAAAATAGCTATTAATTTTCAACAGGTAAGCTTTGTCCAAATTAGAGAAAGGTCTGCAAACAATTTTTCACCACTCTTCAAACAGAATGAAGCATAAAATTACAGAAAAGAAAGCACGAATGTATAATGATTTAAGAAGCTTGCCAAAATATGTATCTATGCATGACTGCTTACACACACACACATGCACACACACAAATGTCTTTTACTAGTGTTTCTTTATGTGAAATTTTCTCCTGACATAATTTATAATCTGAGAGGCACAAGTGTCATTATAAAACTTAATATTTTTAGAGAGGTTTGTATATCCTGAGGAAGTAGCCCAAATTTATCTGAGAGTAGAAGAAATAGGATGATCTTTCTTGAGTTACTTAGCTGTTATTTTGTAAGAAGGAAAGTACTCTTTCCCATTCATTCATGGT
Organism: Jaculus jaculus; assembly: GCF_020740685.1. NCBI lineage: Eukaryota > Metazoa > Chordata > Mammalia > Rodentia > Dipodidae > Jaculus > Jaculus jaculus. Next base: position 72,450,255 of record NC_059108.1, on the reverse strand, counting down.
GCCTTAAAATAGGATTCCATTGCTTTGATAGTATAAAAACACATATGCACTAAGATGTCTCTATGATTATCTTTACTAAGGCATTAGTTCCTGCTTATTCTCCTCAGCAATGATAAAAATAAAATATACTAATAACATCAAGTATTGGCAAGCATGTGGTACAACATGAGTTCTCATCTTAATAGAAATATAAGAGTGATAGAACTACTTTGGATAAAACTTGACAGAATTTTATAAAGTCAAACATATACACTGTTTCTAAGCAAATATACAAGAGAAATAAGAATGTATTTCTACATTGAAAACTTGTACACAAATAATCTTAAATTTTACTCAGAATTATAAAATATTTAGAAATCATTCAGATCTCTTCCATGTGTTGAGTGAAAAACTATATCTATACGGTACAATTTATCTATCAATAAAAATAAATAACCAATACATTCAGCAATATGAATAGACATGTGCAAGAAACATAACTAAGTTACTTGAGTTGCTCAGAACTAATTTGTATATTCTACATTCTTCATGACACCTGCTCATATTGTTATTTCTAGATATAATAAAATCTATTAGAAGATACTGTTTGGGTTTATGGTTTGTCACACACTTGATTTGAGTGTAGATGATTTGGGACATGGAAATAGTAATGTACATAAATGGTAATGCAAATATCAGTATCACCCACATCAATGAGCCATTTGTCTCTGTCATGATAATTTGGGTCTACAAAATTAAAAATAAAATATGTAAAGTTAAAATTAGTTTATTATTATAGTCCAGTTACATAGTGAATATTCTGTAATTTTATGCTTACAATCTATTTTCCTGGTTCAGTTTTAATTTACCATGCAGAGTATATGATATTAGCTTTCATATGACTACCACAGTGCCACAGATGGAACATGTGGAAACTTTAAGTATTGTGATTAGTACCTTCACTTACATATCTTGTTACAAAAGAAAACCATAGTTCTTTCAAAGTAATTTTAGATTTGTAGAAGGAGCATAATTTCCTTTAAAAAATTCTGATTATACATTGATGAAATAATTCATGTAAATTGATTCAGAGGAAGGCAGTGACATGAATTATAAGACTAAGACCCAACAATCCTGACCTCTCAGTAGTTGTTAACCCCTAGGAATTCCTTAGGATAGACCCTACTTAGTACCAGGGACCCTGAGGAAGCAGTTTCGCATTTGAAAAGTGTTAAATGAACAGGATTCTACAACTGAACTTGAAAGGTTTCACTTAGATTGAGTGAGGTTCCTTGGCTTCTGAGGTTCCAGGACTTTTAATTTTTTTAATTATTATTATTATTTTTTTTGAGACAGAGCAGGTCCCACTCTGTATAGTTGAGAATAACCTTGAATTCCTAGCCCTACCACTTACACCTCTCTAATGCTTGTCTCACAGTCATGTGCCATGACACCTGTCTGAGATTCCAAGGTTCTGAAACTCTTAGGTTGTTTTCTATGCATATCATATAGGGAAGAACTCAGATTGTTTATTTTAAAATGGTTACAAACATTTATGAGGGGCCAAAAAAAAAATCTTCATAGGTTATTGCTAGAATTAGGGTAGCCAAAGTTAATTGTCAGTGATCTAGAACAGGAAAGAAATTTATTTTCCCTCTTTCCCAATTAAGATGATATTTTATTTCAAAGTCTACAAATATTAGAAAGGAAGGAAGATTATAACAGAGGTAGAATTTGGCCTTGTAAGAAAGGGTTGGCATAGAAATCATAAGGTGACTTTCCAAGCATTTTTAATCCAGAAAGAAAATGAAATTAGAGGTGCAAAATAACTATAATTGTTATGTATATGTATTCCTTACTATGAAAGCAATAAATATTGTTGGAACTATACAAATTTTTTGTTGTTCCTTTCTTATAGCTTTATTTTTTACTAGAGAGAGAGAGAGAGAGCACGTGTGTGTGTGTGTGTGTGTGTGTGTGTGTGTGTGTGTGTGAGTATGGGTGCCTCAGAGCCTCTTGCTGCTATACACAAACATCAGGCACATGGGCCACTTTGTGTATCTTGCTTTATATGGGTATTGAGGAGTCTAGCCTGAGCTATCAGACTTTCAAGCAAGTACCTTTAGACACCGAGCCATCTCACCAGCCCTAGAATTTTAAAGAAAATTATATAGAAGAAAATAAGCATTATGTGTCCACCTACTATATTTGTTTTAACCCTATAGTATTCCTATAGATGTTATCCTTCTCATAGATAAAGGAACCAGTGTCCATTAGAGGTCATGACTTTATGGGGCTCCCCGTTTGGAAATGGCAGAGATGAAAATCCATCCAGCCCATGATAACAATGGCTGCAGTATTTCTTTCCTTAGCACAGAGGGAATGTGGTGTTTGAAAGGGTAGATTGTTCTCTGACTTTTTATAAGATAGGAAAATGGAACTTCTGACTTACATGGTATCTTCCTATTTCATTTCTAAGGGTGTTGACTAATAGACTTTCATAGAGTTGAAATATTTGTAAGGATAAGTCGTTTATCTCTTCTTTATAGAGGCTTGGTATATAAATTCAGCCATAAAAATAAGAAACTCTAGAAAGCAATAAAGTGAAAAGCAAAGTTATCCCCAATTTCTTTTCCCTTGCACCCTTTTTAATTTTATAATAATATAGTATTCTGATATACTTTTTCTGAGAATTTGGTTTTTCTGTGATATAGAGACAGTTGTTTAAACATGACAATAGTAACCATTTGTTACTTAGAGTCAAAAGGACAGAGTTTTCTTCTCAGATAAATGGCTCAGTACATTCAGCTATTCAATATAAGTTTAAATGACCCTTAGTGTAGCATGTGCCATGTCCTTATGTCCTTGTCACATGTTTCAGTGTTCAGTGTGGTAAAGGTGGCACCAGCCAATCTTAGCATTCATGATCATAGTAATGGTATTTACTGAGTCACAATATCAAACATCATCCTCTTCATTAATTTTATTCACTTGATCCTTACAATGATTTTATCAACTCAAGAAACTCATTTTGTAAGTAAGTATGGTGGTTTGAATGAAATATCCACTATAGATTCGTGCATTTTGAACACTTGGTCCTCATCTGATGGCAATTTGGGAAGGTTGTGGAGCCTTTGGGAGTCAGAGCCTTGTTGGAGGAGGTATGTTTCTAGAGATAGACCTTGAGCTTTCTTAATCCAACCCATGTGGTGTTCAGAGCTAGCTCACTCTGCTTCCTTTGAGTTGCTATGGAGATGTGATGACTCCCTGCTGTCTTCTCTTGCCATGCTTTTTCCACTATGATTAAACTTCTGCTAGAAACTATAAGCTGGAAATAAACTCTTTCCTTTCATAAGGTGCTTCTGGTTGGGTGTTTTATCCCAGCAACAAGAAGGGAACTCCCATAGAAAGGAAGCAGCACAAATATGTGTTATCTTACCCAAGGCCATTGTTCATGAGAACATGAGAACAACACCTGGGTTTAAATGCAACTAGTTTGATTCCAGTTCATATTCTTTTAGTGATTGTATTTGGCTTTCTTCTGTTAGGCATAAGATTGTGTGAGAAAAGATTTCCAAATCTTTTTTACCATCTTCACAGCTGCAGTGATAATCGTGTCAAAAGGATGATCCTACTTCAACCAATACTTTGAAATGATTGCCTGTAAAAATATTTGTGATAAAGATAACTGAACACAGTAATGAAAAACAAAACAGAAGAAAAGCAGCAGCGTGGAGATCTGCTCTCTGCACATTGAACTGAGCTTATTCATTCTCAGAGTTAATTCCTGTCCAGGGTGATGATGGAATCCTTATTCAACTTTTTCATAGACTCAAGTACAAATGACATTTTTCATCATATAATACACCTTTCCAGTGATTGTGCTCTCCTTCCCATCCCCCTCCTGGTGCTGGACCAAGACACCTTCAGGGAAGGTGCAGACTGTCTTAGTCTTTCTGCCATCAGCTGTAGTTTCTTCAAGTTTCTCTCCCAGGGTGCACAACTGTGTTGTTTTCAAAGTGCTCACAGTTTTCATGGAGAGGTTATTTCCATCACAAGTTCTGATATAGACGGGTTTGGTTATTGCACCCATTTTCCACAGAGCTAGGCCTACCCCCAGCTCCTTCCTGCGCTCTTCCAAGCCTTGGCTCTACACCTGGCCCACCTTCCCTGGAGCTGCTTTATGGAGGCCAGGACAGGCACCAAGGGGGATGTCGATTGAACAGCCACATGATTAGGTTTGGCTAGCTTGCACACTAATAATGGAGCTTTTAAATTTATGCATATTAGAAGACATTATTAGTAGATATATTTGAGTCTTAAAAAAGTATTTCACGGGATGGAGAGATGGCTTAGTGGTTAAGCGCTTGCCTGTGAAGCCTAAGGACCCCTGTTCAAGGCTTGACTCCCCAGGACCCATGTTAGCCAGATGCACAAGGGGGCACACACATCTGGAGTTCATTTGCAGTGGCTGGAAGCCCTAGCATGCCCATTCTCTCCCTCTCTCCCTCCTTCCCTCCCTTCTTCCCTCTTTCTCTCTCTGTCTCTCTCTCTCTCTGTCACTCTCAAATAAATAAATAAAAATGAACAAATTTTTTTTAAAAAAATACCCAATTTCCCAGGGAAATTCAGAATGTCTCCTCATAAATGACCTTACTTTGTTCAGGTGTGTAATAGAAAAAGTAGATCTCTTAGACTTTTTTAGAGTTTCCTTGTGATTCTCAGTCTTTTCCTATAAAAAATGGAGGTAATAATAATTGTTTTCTAAAGCATTTTTTAATACAAGAGTTGAGCAACAGACAATTGAGAAGTTGATGTGCATCATCTCACCTATTCCTCACATCAGCTTTTTTCTACTCTACAGATGAAGCAACTAAGGCCAAAAATCATGCACTGTCCCAGTATTGGGCACCTGTGAAGAACAGCTGAGACCACACACATGGTTTTCCATCTGGCTCTAAAGTAAACACACGTTTAAATAGTCCACTCCCACCCCTCCCCCCCCCAGAACAGGGTTAGGACTTAGGAACAGGGCTCTCCCATTCCCTCAACACAATGTGATAACATTCCTTGGGCAGAATGTTCTGATCTCAGGGGACAGAGAGGAATTCTGGCAGCCAATCCAGCTTCTCTAGTGGTTTAGCACGCCAACAGCTTTCTTTTTCCATTCCCTCATGTATGTGTTCCAGGACCAAAACCAGATGGAAATAAGGGAAAGCTCTTGACAGAAGCCAGTGCCAAAACATTTTATTTAAAAAGAAAACTCCATCTGTGTTCTCACCCTCCCTACAGCCTGCTGTTGACTAATTGCAAAGATAGAACAAGTGGTGGTTAGGGAGATCACAAGCTAAGGCAGTATTCCTTCTGGGATGTGCCTGGCAAACCACCAGGTACCTTGTAGAAATCCTAAACAGCAGCCTGTAGAACAGGGATTGTTGTCTTGCATGTAGATGATTCTTGGTATTGAAAGTTTGACATCATCTCTCTTCAGTAAGTCACAGGAAGAGATAACTGTTCTTATTGCTTTCTATATTTCCACCCCTGATGTTGCAGAACACAGTCATACATTCACTTCTGGTAAAATACTCACTACTGGCTGTGTTAAAACTTTGAGGTTTGGTTTTCTCAGCTCTAAAATGAGAATGGTATCTATATCCCAAGGATATTTAAGAGTAACAAGGCTATATGTGTTTGGGTAATGCCTGATACATAAAAGGCACTAAACTTTGTGAGTAGTGCTATTGTCACTGATGGGATACTCACTGGTTTTTGCTATGCAAAGATAATTCATCTGCAGTGTTTTAAAAATGTGCTAATTTGTATCTTTGACAGATAACTGTGACCCATGTCCTTTGAGGAAACATCACACAGCAGCTCACACCTGTTCTAGTGGGTTTTCTGCCTCCTCCTACATGCCGCAACTCCATACCCTTTCAACAGTTTTGTTACCCCTCCATATCTCATTCCTTCCAGGAATCTCAGTCATTCTGACCCATGGTTTCAAAGTGCAGCTACTCTTAAACATCGTGACTCCAAAATTACCCTTTCTGCGTAGGTAGACTACCAAGAGGCTTTGTGCTATTGTTCTACTTCAGAGTTTGGATTGAAAACTTCCACTCCAATCTCATGAATATTTGTGCATTACTAGATATGTTATTGGGCAGTGAAGTGAATTGTGTTCTGGCCTCTGTATTCAGCTTTGCAGGGAGTAAGAACTGGCTTCATCATTCATGATCCTGTGTCTGAAATAAGAGATGTTATTTTCCTACACCTATCTTTACTAGATCAAAATAAAAATTAAGACAAAATAGAACAAAACATTTTCTGGGATCAGTCAAGCACACTGTTAATCAAACAACAAAAGTGGGAGAGGCTAATGTGGATGCCTTGGGACCCAACTTTTCAGAGCAGATCAGATTCTTGTTTTTGTTTCTCTCTTTCCTGATAACCTCCCCCCAACCCCATGTGTATGTGTGTACATGAGACAGAGAGAATATAAACAAGTGATATTTCTCTCCTAGTTAGACATGCTAAACCCCATGCAGACTTGCCCAGGAGAAACTGAAAGTATCCATACTAAAGTTGCCAGGTTTCCAAGGACCAAGAAGAATAGGTGGCCACTTAGTGACTGTGCTCTGTGCATGCATGTGTCCCCCATCATCTCCACAGCAGCACTGTTTTGTCAGTTAGCTTTTGGCTTATGTCACCAGCCACTAAAAGTAAGAGCATGTGGTAGACACCTCTCTGCCTCTAGGTGCCTGATCACAGTCCTGGGGTGAGGCACAATCCCACCCCTATTGAACCTTTCTGGTCTCCATGATGAGATGTCTGCTCTGGGGCTCACTTTGGCTCTAAGCTGGGTCATTCTAGCTGCAGCTTTATCTGACTTTTCAACATTGTTCTTATTCACACTAATCTGCTTCTAGAGGTTTTAAATTCCCCTTGAACTTACCAGATTGCTGGACATAGTTTTTCCTACCTTATGGTCCAATTATCAATAAGAAAATGCATATTTTTCTCTTATATTCAGACTTTTAAAATCATCAAAAATGAGTAACTTATAAATGCTTCCATTGTGGCCTACAGCAGAAAGCTGTTCTCTCAAAAATTGGAAGTACCTTAGTGGTTTTTTTTTTTGAAGATAAAGTTCATAATATTATGGAGAATAAATGATGATCTTATGGGCACTGAATGTATCAAAACTTCCCCAAATGCTCTTTTCTCACAGCAATCATATATATTTCCACATTCTACTTTACTTAAAGAGGGCTCCAAAGTAAAAATGGAGCATGTATTTTTGTGTTTTAGCTCTAACGTCTCTTAGGATATTAATGTTGTCAATTCCGCCCCACATTTTTAACACAAATTACTGTGGATACAATATGGCATAGGTTTTAGACCTCATGATAAATTGCATTTTGATGTTTATATCAGTTTAATAAATTGCAGTTCTCTGAGAATCCCATAGGAGATTGGCAAGTGAATTTGAAGTGGCAAGATTATACTTAGCCTTTATTCCTTAAGATCCAGTCTTCTACTTGCATGAAATAAAACATTGGAATTAAAAAAAAAAACTACCTTCTATTGTACTTAGGTAGCATTTGCATATATATATTTTTTTATTTAGTAGGAATTCTTTGTCTTCTGGATAGCTGTGCCAACGGTGTGTTTGGGTCCATTCATTTTTAAGTCTCTTTCTGTGTATGTGTGTGTGTGTATGTATATATTTATGTACTTAATGTGTCTCATGCACACTTGGAAAATGCCACTAACAAAGGAAAAGTCAGTAGGAAAAATAATGTGCAAATCATGGCTTTTGCTTTTCAAATTTCATAGTTTCATGCTTTTTAAAATTTTTTTGTTGTTGTTCATTATTTATTTATTTATTTGAGAGCGACAGGCACAGAGAGAAAGACACAAAGAGGGAGAGAGAGAGAATGGGCGTGCCAGGGCTTCCAGCCTCTGCAAACGAACTCCAGATGCGTGCGCCCCCTTGTGCATCTGGCTAACGTGGGACCTGGGGAACCGAGCCTCGAACCCGGGTCCTTAGGCTTCACAGGCAAGCGCTTAACTGCTAAGCCATCTCTCCAGCCCAGTTTCATGCTTTTTAAAGCTTCTTACTCATTATGCTACTCTAATTATAATTTTATTCTCTTTCACCTAACATGGTAACAAGAATTTTATTTTATAATGCTTTTTATAAAAAAAAAATTAATGGCTCATTGTGTATCATAGAGTATTTAACCACCCATCTGTTGCTGAATCTTTTTTCTATTTTCATCAAAGAAATAATGGTCTTGGTGTGGCATTTTTGTTTGTTTTTGTTTTGAGTTCGAATCTCAGTATTTAGCTCATGCTGACTTTGAACACTAGGTCCTTCTCCCTCATTCTGTAGGGATTACAGGTACATGCCACCTTGCACGGACGGTGTACATTTCTTAGAGGTGAGGGGCCTGAGGAGCACATGGATAATGTGTTACAGGAAATGTCTATGGTACTATAATAGTCTGTGACCTCCATCTCACTCCTCTGAGCCCCACTTGATGCTTGTTCATTGACCTCAAGGAGCTATTTTCAAAACCTAGCCTGCAAAAATCCATTAAAACTAAAACATCCTGTTGCAGTTCATATATTTAGCTGCTGGGGAACAGTATCAATGATATTTAATGTTGTTCTACTCCAAGTTCTCTTTGATATTGATATGATGCCTAACACCATTAGGATTATGCTATAATTTGTGTTTATGCACATTTAAGGTATAGGTAGGCATACTGTCATATATGACTTGGTCAATATTTATAGAAAAAGGAAAAGTTATGTACATTATCTAGAGTCAGCAATAATATTCTTCAAGAGAGAGAACTCTTACCTCACCCTCTGGTTCACACAGTTTTTAATGCATTCACCATTTTATGTTGTTTTTGTTGGATGAGATATTGAGAAAGGATAAATATAGCCCCAAAACATTCATGCTTTTCTTTCTAAACCTGTGTACTTCATTAATGATTTACATTTGACATTTTATCAGTTCCACTACCTGACCGTGCAGAGCAAGGAAGGTGAAAGAAAATCACTTTCTGGGATTTTTTTTTTTTTTTTAACTCTAGAGTTGTTTTCTTTTTCTTTTTCTTTTCTTTTGTTGTTTTTTGAGGTAGTATCTCACTCTAGCCCAGGTTAACCTGGAATTCACTATGTAGTCTCAGGGTGGCCTCAAACTCATGGTGATCTTCCTAACTGCCTCCCGAGTATTGGGATTAAAGGCATGCACCACTATGCCCAGCCATTAGTTTTTATATCTTTTTTTTTTAGAATTTAATTTTTTTTTTAATCTGAGAGAGAGAAGGAGGGAGAGAGGGAATGAGAGAGAGAAAGAGAGAGAGAGAGAATGAGAATGGGCAGGCCTGGGCCTCCAACCACTGCAAAAGAACTCCGGACATATGCATCACCTTGTGCATCTTTATTTTTTTGCCTTTGTAACTGTATTTTTTGTTTTACTCTTTCAAACCTACACACACACACACACACACACACACACACACACACACACATATATATATATTAATTTTTTTAATTAAATAGTTTTGTATTCAGTAAATACAGTCAGTTTGGTACCATTATTAGGCTCATCTGTGACCTACACCCTCCCCTTGGTCCCTCCTTGTTGAGGTATATGGGTCATGCATTGTGGAGTAGCCCACAGTTATGGGTGAGATAAATGTCTGTGCATGTCATGACCCTACATGTGGCTCTGACATTCTTTCCGACCCCTCTTCTGCAAAATTTCCCTGAGCCATGTTGGGTTCATTTTCGGTCTGCTTCAGTGATGAGGTGTTGGGGGCCTCGGGCTCTGGCTCTCTGATTTGGTAGGAGTTGATTTTTCTCTGTGTTGATCTCCTTCCCCCTTGTGTTGGTATCTGGTTCATCAGGAAAACAGCACTCTTGCTTGTTTTGCCAATTTTTCTTAGTTTCAGCCAGGGCCCTATTGAGGTATGATGGGGTGGCTTTCTCCTTAGGATCTACATCTATCTGAAAAAGAGAAGCAGATTCTCCAACAGAGAGTAAGTTAGCACCAGGACAAATGAGATAACCCTTACTTTTTTTTTAGAGAATTTAATAGGTGTAGACCCTCTTGTAGCCCATGATTGATGGTAGCTTGATATTAGAGAGTGGGCTTATGTTTGGATATGGTTCTGACTTGTTTCCCAGCTCCAGCTATGGGTCCCATGCCACTGAGGGAATCAGTTCGCCAACTCAAGAGCAGTTGGTTCCCCACCATGGCTGTGTGACACTATTGCACTTGTGTGGGCATCACAACAGGTTATTTGCTGCTAAGTAGGTTAGACCATGAGTTGTTTGGACAGATATTGGTCATTTTCCCCCAGTTGCCCATGTAGCACCTTCTGGCACTAGACAGGCTGACTGTCTGGGACTGACTCTCTTCCAACTTCCAGCCATGCTGTTCCATTTTACATGTCAACTACATAAGGTGTCTTCAGCAGTAGGGTCTTATCACTAACCTTTGGTGGGTCATCAAGTACTCAGACAGAAATCTGTCTGTCTTTTAGGAAACCTTGTAGGTCTCTGATAAAAAGCTCATTGTGGATGATAGCCACATGCTGGTACTGGGAGTTACAGGTCAGTGCCCACTAAGAGAAGGAGGAAAAAGATAACTAATATACAAGAGTTAGAAAGAAGAGAGATAGAGAGGAAGAGGGAGGGAAGATGTAGAAGATTAAGGTAAGTCTTCATCATACCCTCTCCAGTGTCTTGTAGTTCAGGTGTTCCCTGTAAGGGCCTGGTGCAGGTTCAGCCATTTGGTCTGCCTTTTAGGAAGTAGAATTTTGTTGTACCATTGCCATTTGGGTCTAGTTTTATGTTTACTACCCCATCGATGCCCTTCCCTTCCTCCCCGTCCCTCCTAGTGTCTAGTCCACGAGATGTTTGCTGGGTACATAAGGTATTTGGGGGTAGATTCAGGTTAGGTGCTGTAGATGAGTGAAACTATGTGGTGATTTTTTTCTCTGTGATTGGGTAAATTCACTGAGAATGATCTTAAAAAAAATCCACAGTCATTCCCAAAGCTAATGTAAATGTTTATATGGAAATGAGGCACTTATGGGGTTGGGGCTTTAGCTCAGTGGATGAGCGTTTGCCTAGCAAGCACAAGGCCCTGGGTTCGGTCCTCAGAACCAAAAAAAGAAAGAAAGAAATTGAGGCACTTAGAGATTGAAGGACCATCACAGAGCTACTACAGTTAGGCAAAAGAGGAAAATAGAATGTGTTCATATGATCTTTCCAATTTGATTGACTCAGAATGAAGATTAAATGAGGAAAAGATAGGTTTAAGGTGGGTTTGACTGGAATGGTTAAGGTGAATTTCAGGGTGTATCTCTGTGCCATTTCCTTTCATACTAGGATGTAAGAGAGTGCTAACACTCCTTGTCAGAACCTTGTTCACTGGTGGTAAGAGAAGCAGCTACACTTCTTCCAATTACCATAAAGATATGGGTTCAGCCATAAAGCCAAGTGCTGGCTTAGTCCTCTTTTCTTCCACTTACTTCTAGACTTGAAGACACATATAGTAGAAAGTGCCCAGAGGAAGTGTTTTTGAAGGAAAACCCCCAAATACCATTTTCTAACTGTGCACCTCCTAATTTCTTAAGCTAAGGGAAGAACAATTTACAATTTCATTATAAAAATTAAAATATAATTGTTTTCCAATTTTTATATAGCCTGGGATGCCATCCAACTCATAGCAATCCTGCCTCAGCAACCCAATTGCTGGGCTTACAGACATAAACCACCATGCATAACTAGCATTCAAAATTTTCATTGATTGAATTAATGATCAAAAATAGCTTCAGACCCTTGGCTAAGTGCTGAGAGGTAGAAATATTTGCTATTGCACTAATAACTTCTGGACAGAGAACTGTGGTTAACTTGTAAAGCCTTCAGCTTTAAAAATATTTGCTTTAAGTAGCACGTGTACATCTGCCCCCTGGAATGAGCCTCAGCTCCATCCTATTCAGCCTGTCCCCCAATTCCATGGTTTTATGGAAGACAGTGGGCCATCTGCTGCATAGACTAAGTGCCCTAACACAGTTAAGAGGCCTGTCACAGTGCTTAATAGCAAACATAAGATGGCCTGCCTTCCCAAGGCTGTTCGCTCTCCTTTTGGATCCTCAAACTTGGCAGATAGTGATTTGTTTTAATTCTGGTAACAGGTTTGACTTGGACTACATGTAAACATTTATGAAATTGCCTTTAGTATATTATCAGGATGGGCTTGGATTTTCTAGTTCCCAAGCTTAGCCCTTTGTACTGTTAAGGAAAGGAAATCTACATTTCCTTTCTGAACTTGATCTTCATTGACACATCCTGGGGAGCCTTCTTTGCTGATACAGCAGAGTGCTTGGATCTTTAGAGAATGCAGCAATTGCTGACATACCAGTTGTACACTGTTATACAGCATCATTAGATTCAAAATATGTTTGTCTATTCAGAATTAAAAATGAAATTTGTCTTGAAACATTTACTTGGAATCACTGTTTTTAGCAAGTGCATCAAATCCACCAGAAACTTTTAAGATTTGTTTTTATGAGTGGTGCTTTGTAGAGTATGAGTTTTCTGGATTTCAAGGGAGTCTTAAAAACAGTCCTGTGTGCACTGGCAAATGAGGTTTACTATATTGGTGAAAAGCCACCAATTTGAAGCTTTATTTTGTCATTTGTGCCTGTGCCAAGTAGCAGAACACTGTGGCCCCGTTGGTGAATCAAGTGGTAGCTCTGTGTGTACAGTCTTTGTTTTTTTCCATTTCCAAGATGAAAGGAGATGATCAGAAGTAACTGACAGCAAAAGTGTTGAAGAGAGGGTAATGTAGACTTGGGGCTATTTCTTCTCCTACTACTACTAATACTGTCTTTATAAAACTTGCATAGCTCATGAAAATTCACTTGGCTCTTGGAAGCCATGGTTCCCACTTAGATAAAGTACTGATTAAGAAACTGGGTGTAGTTGTACACATCTTTCACCCTAGCATTCAGGAGACTGAGACATGAGTATCATAAGTTTGGGAACAGTCTGGGATATGTAGTGAGCTCTGCGTCAATAAATAAATAAATAAATAAATAAATAAATAAATAAATAAATAAAATGCTGATTTTAAAAACTAGAAGACTATTGTGAGGAAATCAGTGACAAGCTGGTGGAGGTTTAAATTAAAACAAGACCTGTACTGTGAAGTCTGCTGGAATGTTTGTGCACTGTATCAGAGTATGTCTGATATTCTGTCAGATACCCAGCTGTGCTCACTTCTCAGCCTTCTCTCTCAAGCTGTGGTCACAGAATATTCAACACTATGAACTGTTGTCCTCATGTGACAGTGAGAGCAACTTCATGAGTTTGGTGTGGAAGTTACAAAAGACCACAAGCTCCTGGCCTGCCCACCAACACCTCAGTAAATGCTGGCTGCTAATATGCTGAGCATAGTATGTGTGGTGGCTTGTAAGAGATTGCAGAATCCTATAAAATGTGGCTCCATCCTGAAGGAGGTTAGCACACAAGTAGGCTAAATGCTTCAAAAACAGAATTTGGGGAGATGACTCACTGAAGAAAGTACTTGGCCCTGAAGCATGAGTACCTGATTTTGGATCCCCAGAACCCACATAAAGCCAGTAGCATGAGCATCTATAATGTACAAATGTCCATGGAGAGAAAAAAGGCAGTCTGCCCCCGAATCTCACGGACCAGCGAGCCTGATGAGTGCAGTTGTGAACAACCTGCCTCAAAACCAATGCCCGAAGTTGTCCTCTGGCCTCCCAAAAAGCACCACGACACACACCTGCATTCCCATAAATGAGCATACACATACACAGACACATACAACACATGCAACCACAAAAAGCCCCAAACCCACAGTACTTATGAATGCAGTACTCAGTGGTATCCACCACCCACCTGTCTTGTGGCCATGTTGCCTATTGACCCCAAAGTGCCATTGCCTTGGCCTCAGTGCCATTTAAAAAACATCGCCAGTACACTACAAAAGAAAACAGTGACACAAACGCTTGCCTTACTGATTTTCGTGAAGTTTGATTTTATCTTGCTTTATTTTTTAGCTAATGTACTGTTGATTCTTATTTTCTTCTTGAATATGTTTGTGGGGTAGAGACAGTCTTGAGCCGCAGTAGTGTATGCCTACTGTGTGTTTAGTCTCAGGAGAATTCAAATAGGACATAAAAGGATTTCTAAAAGCCAATTTAATTTTATTTTCTCCATGTTCATTCCAATGGTAATTCCATTCATCTAACACCTATTCCTGTGTCCCCACAAGCAGGGCAGAGAGAACCAGCTTTGGTACCTGGTGCTGAGTTGACTGTTGAGCTTCTGTCCTTTTCTGTAGTCCTCTAGTTCTGCTTAAACGTAGAGAGAATTTTTGTCCCTTAATTTCACTGTGACCAGACCAAATCTGTAATAGGCAGTGTTTTCTTCATTTCTTTTTTCCTAGCTGCCCGCCAGTTGAAATAAATTTTCTCTTGGGCTTCGTGTAGAGGAATCAGCAAGTAGCCATTGGTTCTTGTGCTGTAGTGCTTGGGCTCTGGAGCCAAGTAGACTTGGGTGGGACTACATGGATACTACTTGTGCAATCTTGGACAAGTTACTTCCCTTCTCTGGTTGGTTCACAGCTCTGAAGCCAATTATTTGGTGTGGTTATAAACATAAGTGGAAACATGTGTGATGCATCTCACAAATTTCCTAGCCACTAGTAAGTGCTTTCAAGTAGACATTCCTGCTGTTACCTGTCCAGCTAGTTAGGGGTTTGGGAATTTATTTTATTGTCTTCTTGATTTCTTGAATGACTCATTTATCATTAAGTACTGTGTTGTTTATTCTCCACAAGTTTGCATATATTCTGTAGCTTGTTTTGCTGTTGATCTACAGCTTTATTGTCAGATAAGAAACAGGAAATTATTTCCATTTCCTACATTTCCTGAGACTTTCTTTGGGTCATATTATCTACCTTAGAGAAATTTCCATACCTGCGGAGAAGAATGTATACTCCACAGTATTTGGATAGAAAATTGTATAGATATTTGTTAAGTCCATTTGATCTATGATACACACACACACACACACCCAAATATATATATATATATTGGCCTATCAAGGTAGAGTTTTACTCTAGCTCAGGCTGATCTGAAATTCTCTATGTAGTCTCAGGCTGGCCTCGACCTCACAGCAATCCTCCTACCTTTGCCTCCTGTGTGCTGGGATTAAAGGTGTGCACCACCACGTTCAGCCTATGATGTCTTTTAACTTAAAACTTAAATATTTTTCTTTTTATTTTGGAGGGTGTTCTGTTTATTGGTATGAGTAGTTTATTGAAGTCACTCACTAAGATTATGTCAGGGCTAATCTGTGATTTAGCATCTAATGGTTTTTATTTTATGAAATTGAGTACATCTATATATTTGGTACACTATATATTTAAAATTGATTTATTTAATTAGTATGAAGTTACCTCCTCTTATCTTTCCTGATTGTTTATTTTCTAGTGCTATTTGCTTGGAATAAGTTTTTCATCATTTCACCCTAAGGCAGCACTTAGGGCAAGATATATTTCTTGGAGACAACCCAGAGATGGATCCCATCTTTTAATCTAGTATTCTAGCCTTTCTCTTTCAATTGAGGTATTGAGACTTCTAATATTAAAAGTTATTGTTTAATTAATTATTAATTAGTTAATTATTGATTTTTGTAATGTTTAGTGTTTTCTTATTCCTTATTTACTTAATTGCTTTGGCTTATCTTTTCTAAAACATTGTGGATGTTTTTACCTTTCTATTCAATCTGAAGGATTCTGTCTCCTGTCTTTTATAGAGCTGGCTTAGTAGTCATAGATTTCTTTAGCCTGTTCTTATCACAGAAATTTTCTTTCTTCATTAATTTAACAGGTTTTTTTTGGGGGGGGTTAGTAGTCTGAGTTGGAAGTTATCTTTCAGGATTTGATGTATATCATTCAAAACTCTGCTGATTTGTAAACTTTCTTTTGAGTAACCTGCCATTATTTTGATGGGCTTACCTTTATATTTGAGTTTGTATTTACCTCTTGC
The DNA here is from genome assembly GCF_020740685.1 of Jaculus jaculus. Lineage (NCBI taxonomy): Eukaryota > Metazoa > Chordata > Mammalia > Rodentia > Dipodidae > Jaculus > Jaculus jaculus. The sequence goes on along the minus strand of NC_059108.1, from coordinate 72,434,164 downwards.
AGCTTTTAATGTTTTCTTAGTTCTATATATTTAGTGCTTAAACTATAATATAATGTAAGGAGATTACTCTCTGGTCTTGTCCATCCAGTATTGTAAGTGTCTTGCATCTAACTAGGCATCTCTTTCCATAGATTTGGGAAGTTTTCTGCTATGAACTTATTGAAAATATTTTCAATGTCCTTAGTATGAAATTCTCCTCTTGTGTCCACGATTCATATATTTGGTCTTTTTATAGTGTCCCAGTGGTGCCAAATGCTCTCTATATACTTTGTAGTTAATTTGTTGTTGTTTGTGTGTGCATGTTCCAATTCCTTTAGCTTATACTCAGGCCTTGATAGTCTGTCTTCATCTTAACACTATTGGTAAGGCTTTTTAGTTGACTTACTTAATTTTTCATTTCTGGTATTTCAGCTGGCCTTTTTAAGGTATTTACATCCCGGTATTGAATTTGACTTTCATATTCTGTACTTTCTTGTTTCATTTAGCTGTTTGTGTTGGCTTGGAATTCATTCAGGAATTTATTTGTATCTTCTCTGATTTTTTGAACATACTAATAATCATTCTTTGAATTTCTTATGAAAATTTTTAATTCACTGGAAATCATTACTGTAGAATTAATATTTTCAGAACTCATAGTACCTTGGTTTTCCATTTTTTAAGGTTTTGAGTTGAGACTTGTACATCTGATATTTTGTTGTTTGGTTTTTTTGTATCATTTACTTATTTGCAAGCAGAGAGAGATAGGGAAAAAAGAAACAACAGCGAACGGGTGTGCCAGGGCCTCCAGCCACTGCAAGTGAACTAATGCATGCACCACTTTGTGCATCTGGCTATATGTGGGTACTGGAGAATCAAAGCCGGATCATGAGGCTTTGTAGGCAAGTGCCTTAACCAATGAACCATCTTTCCAACTGCTGTGTTTGGATTTTTTAAATTTCACTTATTCTTTCAATGGAAGTGATTACAATATTTATGGGAGCATAGGTTTTAATATGGATAAGGTGTCACTGTCCTCTACTAAAGGGTTATTGAGAGCACCAGCCTCTAATCCCAGTACTCCCTTGAGAATATAAAACTGTCTGCAAAAACAGCAACTATCAAAGGTTATGCCCACTATGAAAATACATCAGTCACGTGAAAAACATTCACCCTTTAAGTACCATTTTAAGAAGTAAAGGAACACAGATAGTACTGGATATGCTAAAGTACTAGTCCTTGTAAGAGTGTAAAAGGAAAAATAGAGTCAAACTAGTGATTCATACTTTGTTGATAGAGAAAGAGAAAAGTAGAGCAATATAAATATACAGGGGGTCTAGAGAGATGGCTTAGCTCTTAGGGCACTTGCGAGCAAAGCCAAAGGGAAACAGGTTCGATTCCCCAGTACCCACATAAAGCCGGATGTACAAGGTGGTACATGCATCTATAGTTTGTTCGTAGTGGCAGGAGGCTCCAGTATGCCCATTCTCTCTCCCCCCTCAAAATAAACAAATAAACAAACAAATAGGAGATTGATAGGGATAAGTAGTAGATGAGGCAGTGCTTGCTAGAAGATTGAAATGAGAGAGGTAAAGAAATAAAATTAGGGATCCTAAGATAGTCGCAGCTCTCAAGAGATTATGACATGGAGACCTACAAACCAAACCAGCCTATGTTCTTTGGGAAAAGCCTATAAAAATGAAAAATGAATGACTAGAGGACAAAAGAAGATTTAAAAACAAAGAGAAATTTATAGAGAGAACAAGAACAAAGCAGGACAGAGCCTGTTAAATTTACATTACTAGGCCCCTATAGGATCTTGGCTGCGGTGCAGGACTACATTCACAGATTTTCCCAGCGACCGAGAGTCGTGGCTTACAGAAGAGATGAAATGTGGTCTGAGGGGCTTTATGACTATGAACAACTTCCAAGAGAGCAGGGACCTCCTCGGAATCACCCCAGTGATGGCTACCATAGAGTAGTTAATATTGAGCCAAAGAAATCATCTATGCCAGAAAAGAAACCACCACTGCTAGAAAAGAGACCACCTCTTCTAGACAGCCCTGATGTAGGAAGCTACAGTAGATAGTACAGTCATGTTGATTACCGAGAATATGACAAGGGCCGTGGTTTCCCTCATGACTGAAGAAGTGGTCCACCTCACAGAGGAGATGAAGCTGGCTATAGATGGACCAGAGATGATCATTCCATAAGCTGACAGCCTGACTACCGGGACATGAGGGAGGGTTTTAGAAGAAGAAGTTTCTATTCTTCCCATTGTTCAAGAGAACAGTCTCCTCATAAAAGAGATGCTCCTTTTTTCAAAGACTCTCCTGTATGCTGTAAGGACTCCCTGCACAGGAGATCTGGCTCCAGTGTCAGGAGTAGAAGCTATTCTCCAGAAAGAAGCAAAGCATACACTTTCCATCAATCTCAACGTAGAAGTAAGGAGAGACGCATCCAGTCTTTGAAAACATCAAGAGACACTTTAGCCTCAAGTTCTTCAGCAGTTTCTTCATCAAATGTGTTAGATAAATCAAGCAGGCTAACTGAGAAGGAACGTAGTGAGGCTGCAAGTAGATGGGCTGCTGAAAAACTAGAAAAGTCAGGTGAAAATAATTTGCCTGAAATTTCTGAGTTTGAGACAGAATCCACGACACCCTTGTTTATTGATCAGACAGGTGAACACAGTGGATGGCACAGAGTTGTTTGAAGACAGCCAGTTGACCAGATGCTCTAAAGCAATAGCATCAAAAACCAAAGAGATTGAACAGGTTTATCGACGAGATTATGAGACTTTCAGGATGGTGGTAAAGATGCTGATTGAAAAGATCCTTCATTAGAAAAATCCATACAGTTTGCACTGAGGCAGAATTTACATGAAAGGTGTGTGGAAGAACTCAAACATTTCATTGCAGAATATGATAGTTCTACTCAAGATTTTGGAGAGCCTTTTTAGGAGAATTAGTGTTGATGCCAAAAAAGAAGTTTATAGGTCCTTCCTCAGATTGTGTGAATCCTTAATATTTTGTGATGAAGAAAAATACTTCATAATAACTGGCCATTTCTCATATCAAATAAACATCTAAAGTAGTCTGTTTAAAATATCTGACTCAAAAATGTTTTCTACATGGACAGTCTGCTAATATATATTCATGCCTGAACTCTAAAACATGATGGTCATTTAAAGCTTGAAAAAGCAGTTCTGGGAGCAGTTTTCTATACTTAACACATGTTCTTTAGTCTTCCACAATATGGTCATTTGGTCACAAGTGTCGTGTATAGTTAGAAATCATCCCACTTCAGCATTAGTAGTCTGTTTGCATTTCATGTAAGTGATCCTATGTGAGAATGTTAGCAGTTTGAGTTGTGATCCTATAGATTTAGGCTTGCTTTTATTTTTTTTCTCAATTTTTATTAACATTTTCCACGATTATAAAAAGCATCCCCATGGTAATATCCTCCCCCCCCCACCTTCCCCTTTGAAATTCCATCATATCCCCTCCCCATCTCAATCAGTCTCTCTTTTATTTTGATGTCATGGTCTTTTCCTCCTCTTATGATGGTCTTGTGTAGGTAGTGTCAGGCACTGTGAGGTCATGGATATCCAGGCCATTTTATGTCTGGAGGGAACATGTTGTAAGGAGTGCTACCCTTCCTTTGGCTCTTACATTCTTTCTGCCACCTCTTCCGCATTAGACCTTGAGCCTTGGAAGGTGTGATCGAGATGTTACCCAGTACTCCAGTCACTTCTTTCCAGGACTATGATACCTTCTGAGTTATCCCAAAGTCACTTCCATCTGAAAAGAGAAGATTCTCTACCTAAAGTGAGAGTAGTGTTAATATAAGGGTATAAATATTAAGAGAAGTGCTTACTGGGCAGTTTGATAAGCATAGTATATACATTGTTCTAGACATCAGCAGATGTTACACCCCTAGGGCTCATGACTACTCCTGTTTTAAGTTTTCAGTATCAGGGATGTGTTTCACCCCATGGAGCAGGCCTCCCATCCAATTGGAGGGCAGTTGGTTTCCACCATGACAGACGTGCCACTATTGCACCCGTTGGCTCATTTGGGCTGGCTGGCCAATTATTATTATTATTATTTTTAATTTTCCAAGGTAGGGTCTCACTCTAGCCCAGGCTGACCTGGAATTCACTATGGAGTCTCAGGGTGGCGTCAAACTCACGGCAATCCTCTTACCTCTGCCTCCCGAGTGCTGGGATTAAAGGCGTGCGCCACCACGCCTGGCCTGGCTGGCCAATTATAAGGCTTGCAGTGTCCACTGTTGAGTATCTTCACTGGTGGTATCTCTTTCTCCCATTGAACTACATGTAGAATGGCTTCTTCCTGCTTTGTGTCAGCTGGTCTGACACATGGAGGAGGTTATCAGCTCAGTTCCAGCAGGATTTCTCAGTGGCCTTGCAGCCCAAATATGTGGAGTCTTCAGCAACAGGGTCTTACCATCTATTCCTGATGTAAAGGGAAGAGAAAGGAAGGGAGGAGGGTACTTAATAGGTTGGTATTGTATATAGGTAAGTAGAAGAATAGATTAACAGGGGTGAAAAGGCCCAAAGTGAGGTCAGGGGAAGAGATTGAGTAAAGGAAAGGTGGAGGGAGGGCTAATCAAAATCTAAGAGGATGCAAATAACCCATATGGAATCCTCCGGTTTCGGACAATGGAACACTCAGGAGCCATAGATCGTTGTTAGAAAATTTTTCAGTGCCAGGGATGGGATATCTCCAGTGAGTTGTTGGCCACGGACGTCCCTGATGCCCCCAAAACATTATAGGCCATTGCCGATGCCCTTGGTTTCTCATTAGGCTTGCTTTTCTTAATGTAACTCTTCACAATGTCAGGATTTACCATCCTAATGAATTAGTACTTTGGTATCTTAGAGAATATTTGCTTTGAGAAGAATTCTCAGTCAGTGATAAAACAGCATTTAAAATCTCTACAAAAGACCTCTGAGAATAAAATCCTGTTTTCCAAGTATATGAACTGAATGCATCTGTTCCACTAAAATACTCGTGACACTTTGGACCATGCTGTCTGATGTGTAGTTTTAAACAACATTGTAGATAAGATTTAGAAGATGGAAGAGGGTTTTAAGGTTAAGATTTCTTAGAAGAAACTCTTCTGATCATTGGAGGAAAACATTAATAGGCCCATACTCTGTATTAAAACTAACATGCTCATAGATTATTCTATTAATCTCTGTGATCTCAGTTCCTTGTTCTGTGGATCTTAAGAGGTTCTCAGCTCCTCAGAAGTATTCCAGAAAGAATGAAATAAGGAAAGGAAAGGAAAGGAAAGGAAAGGAAAGGAAAGGAAAGGAAAGGAAAGGAAAGGAAAGGAAAGGAAAGGAAAGGAAAGGAAAGGAAAGGAAAGGAAAGGAAAGGAAAGGAAAGGAAAGGAAAGGAAAGGAAAGGAAAGGAAAGGAAAGGAAAGGAAAAGAAAAGAAAAGAAAAGAAAAGAAAAGAAAAGAAAAGAAAAGAAAAGAAAAGAAGGCATTGAGGCCAGCATTGCTACCCCTTACCTCAAGAGTGAGCAAGTTATTTAGGAATCCCCAGCAACCAGTGGAGGAGTCCTCTCATTTCCTGGCCTCTTCCAGCAGCACAGTGACATTGAGCCAAAATACATAATTTGTGACATTAGTGAGGAAACCTTAAAAATCATGCTTTTTATCAACTACCCAGTTTCATTATCTTCCTGTCCTTTATCCATTTTCACTCTACTCTCACTTCAATTCTTTCATTAAAAAAAAAAAAATTGAGATAGAGTCTTACTATGTAGCTCAGGCTGGTCTCACACTTTCCGTGTAAGTTTCCACATTGACTTTGAATTTATGATTCCCTTGCCTGAGTACTAGAGTTGTAGGTATGAGGCATCATGTCCAGCCATCTGCCATGACTTTGTGGCTTCTACTGATATTATCAAAAGAGCTACCCCAAAGCACATACAGATTATATTAAAAGTAGAAATAGAAGTATAAATAATTCTAATGGATCTGTAATGGATGGTTGAAATATGTATTAAGCTACTTCACAAATTAAAAACTAATTGAGGACAAGATGTATTCTTTTTTAAGTTTCCTAAATGAGACCACTTGGAATTTTTATTTTTGCCTTTGATAAGTTAGACATATCTAACTTTTCTGAAACATGATATTCTTCCTAAATATAAACAGTGATTTACTTGCTACTCATTTTTAGAGAGACTTAAAAAGATACTGCCATTATTTTTTCTTCCCAGGGTTTTTCTTTTCTTAAATATTCTAGTCCCAGGATTTAGTTCCTTTAATCAAGTTGTTACTAGTTTAAGTATAAAATTTGAGAAACTACCAGTTGGCCAAGTTGCTCACTTAGTAGAAATTCATGAGGAAGGAGATCTAATAGATACATTTAAATATCAATTCAACACATAGTTTCTTCCTCTTTCTTTTTCTCACATTTCTGTCCACACACAAAGCTGTTTATGGCTTGCCAACAGTCCTCTTCTTCTAGGTGTGACAGTGTTAAACATGTTTGTTTTGCTTTTGTTTTTTTAAAGTCCAATTTTAGGATCAATAAATTCAGATGTGTACTAGAATATTTATTTTGCAAAATTTTTTAATTAAAGTGATTTGTAAATTACCCATTGTTTTTGAATATATCTAATTGATGTGATAAAATTTTCATTGTCTTACCATAAAGCCTTGATGATCAACATGTGGGAAGCACATATTGTAAGGCTTTTGTGAACTTTAAAAATGCAAAATAAAGCAACCAAGATGAAGTTAAAGAAATTACATTACTAAATAAAAAAGGAATAAATTTGAAGAGAGGAGGAATAGACGGGAGTATAAAGGATAAATACAGTCTAGGATGCTGGTCCTATTTCCAGTCAGTCCTTCAGTAGGGGAGTTTCAGATGCTGTTTTTGTTTACATGATGTCCTTTGAGAAGTTGGGTTGTAGGTGTTGCTCATGTCATTGGGCAGTCTTTCACAGGCTGATTTGCAGATACTTTTCCCATCTCTGAACACTTATTCACAATTCTGTTTGGGAATGCTGATCCAACCCCTAGACAGGCTTTTGCAAGCGTGAGTCACTTGCTGGTCCTGACTTCATAATCCAGGTTACAAATGTTATCTTTCCCAAATGTTTGCCAGGAATTTGGAACCAACCAAAGTCTAGATTCTCCCGCATAGTCATGCTCTGACCATGTTTCTAGTTCATTAAACCCTTCAGGATGTGATTCAGTTTCTTACCTATGGTTTAGAGGTGTTCTGCTGGTCAGATTTTAGCATACCTTAGCATACCCTGACACTTGCTCTGGGTTTCTTAAGAGTTTGTATTCACAGAGGATCTCAAGCCAGTGAATCACAGACCCAACAGTGGTCTTTAAAAAATGGTATTCTAAGCCGGGTGTGGTGGCGCATGCCTTTAATCCCAGCACTCGGGAGGCAGAGGTATGAGGATCGCCATGAGTTCAAGACCACCCTGAGACTACATAGTGAATTCCAGGTCAGCCTGGGCTAGAGTGAAACCCTACCTCAAAAAAAAAAAAAAATGGTATTCTAGGGGTGGATAGATGACATAGCAGTTAAGTCACTTGAATGTAAAGCCTAGGAACTCGTGTTTGAATCTCCAGGTCCCATGCAGCCAGATGAACAGTGATGCAAGCATGCCAGACCACATGTGCACATAAGGGTGTGCCTCTTTCTCAAATAGGTGATGGTATTATAAGAGAAGGTGGTGGGAAGGTACTGTCATTATGATATATTGTCTATGTATGGAAGTTGTCCCTAAAAAGTTTTAAAAATGGCATTCTCCAACTGCCCTGGTTGAATGCAAAGTGCTGAATAGAGAGGATTTTCATGATTTCTCTCCTGCTACCAGTTCTGCTGCTGCACGCCTTTTGTTGCCTTCCCTCTATTTTTTCTTTTTAAAATATGTGTTATTGAAAGTGCAGTGCAAATATTTTGAGCCACTTTGTCTTAAGACTGTGGCTCCCACAGTCTGTTGTTGGTAATCCCTCTCACTGGGAGGTATTCAATATTACTATCTATCTATCTATCTATCTATCTATCTATCTATCTATCTTTCATCTGTCCATCTACCTATCTATCTGCCAGTCATCTATCTCTCTCTGTATTTATGTGTGTGTGTGAGAGAGAGAGAGAGAGAAGAGAGAGAAAGAAAGAGAAAGAGAAATGGTGCAGCAGGGCCTTTAGCACCTGAAATTGAACTCCAGGTGTGTGTTCCACCTGTGCACCTGCGTCACCTTGTTTGTATATGGTTTATGTGGGTTCTGGAGGAGTCAAAACTGCATATTTTGCTTTCACAGGCAAACACCTGAACCACTAAGCAATCTCTCCAGCCCTTCAATATATTTTATTGGAATCTTGCTAGAAGGAAGACAAACCCAATAAACTCTTTCCATGGTATGTCATAGGGGAACAAGGAATCAGTCATCAGCTCTAAAATTCTGACTTGACTTTTAGGAAGGAGAACGTACAGCAGAAGAATATAATGTGGTCAATGGGAATTCAGTGACAAACTAAGATTTAAAGGTTTAAAGAGAGTTTGATATGGGTGTTGAGAAAGAATGAGGTTATAAGAGTATAGTAGAGTGCATATGCAGAGCAGCAATGTCTTGAGGAAAAGAAAAAAGATATAGAGGCTAAAAATGATAATTCCCTTCCAAGGCTAAAGGACTGTTGAAAAGGTGGCAGAAAGAACATTAGAGCCAAAGGACAGGGAGGAGTGCTCTGGAATGCTGTCCCTCCAGACACAAAGAAACTAGTGAATTCATGACATCACAGCAGCTATTGTTAACTACACAAGACCTACATTATGTTGAGTCCATAAACATGTTGTCATGGATGAAGGAGGAAGTCAAAACAGCCACAGAACAAAAAATGAGATCAAAGTAGAAGAGGAATGCATTTAAAGGAAAGAGTTCAGTGAAGAACAGTGGGAGAGGGGTAGCAAAGGAGAGTGGTAGGAGGGGATTATGATCATATTACATTGTGTATCTATGTGGAGACTGTGTGGCGGTGAATGTAAATGTTCCCCATGCTCAGATATTTTTAATTAAGCTTCCTGTTAACTCCCTAGCTGTTGGAGTATTTGAGAAGTGGAGCATTGGTAGAGAAGGTATGTTTCTTAGAGCAGACCTTGGTGTTGAGGAGTCTAGCCCTACTGTTCAGAACCAGCTTGTCTTGTTCTCTTTGCTAAGGATGTATGATGAAGTGAGCCAGGTTCCTCAGCCACAATGAAGCCTCTCTAGACTACAAGCCTGAAATAAACTTTCTTCCTCTAAGCTGCTTCTGGTCATGTGTTTTGTCCTAGCAATGAGAAGGTAACTGAGGTTATCAAAGACTTTATTTTAAAAAAAAAGAAGTGATAGAGGTTGTGGAAGACTGATAATAGGTCTTCCTAGGAGGCTGTAAATGTTATCACTTTTGGACTTTTGCACATATAGTTAAGGATTTTGAGATGAGATGACCCTGGAGCATCATCCTAGTATGCCTGAAATGCCATCAAATGTATCTTTTTAAAAAGCTAATGAAGCATGCATACCTAAAAGGAAGGCAGTGATATAAAGGGAGGCAAAGAGGTCAGAGTTTGACTCCCAGATCAAGGAATGTCACCCATCCATGGCTGGAAGAGTAAAGGTACACATTCTTTCCTAGAGCCTCCAGGAGGAGTGTAGACTGCTGATGCATCACCTCAGGCCCAAAGCAATGAAACCAAGTCACCATGAACTGAAACCTCTGAAATTATGAGCCAAAATAAATTTTGATCCCTTATATCTATTTCCTCAAGCACTGTTACAGGAAAAAAGAAACTGACTAAAATTCTGGTTTTGCTCTGTTGCCTTTCCCTTCATTTTCTGCCAAACTGTATCCTGAAGTTTCATTTAATCTCAGCTCTTTGGATCATGCCTCCAATACCATATTTACATTTTCTCTTCTCAGCATTAAATTTCTTCACAACTTTAAGTGCCTCAATCATAAAATGGATAGTAGTGAGCACATGAGCCAGAGATGTTTGCCGAGGAGGAGCTTTGTAGATAGACATCTTGACGAACAGTTGGCAGCCAACCAGAAACTCCAGTTTTAAGTCCCACACAGGCAGTTTATTCACAGGGCTTAGGATTTGGAAGGAAGCTTCAACTTGTAGTCATCTCTGGGATGCTCTTATCCTGCCATCCCTGAGTTAACCGTATATCATGATCCTCTCTTTCAAGCAGAAGAAGGAGCCAGGGAAAAGGAAGATAGGGGCAGAAAGAAGCAGACACCAAAGAGTACTCAGCTTGGACCAGCAGAGGATGGCCAGGTGGAAAGCTTCCTAATGCTGAGAGGGCAATAGGATGTGAATAAGAACAGATGCTGGACTTTGGGAGTAGATATTCATAATAATAATCCTAATGTAACTCCTTGGGTATAGTGAATTTCTTTCTTGGTCTCAGATTAGAAATCAAAACCCTTTGGTTAGAGTTATAAGCCTGTAATGACTTTTTTAACTTCATTACTTACCTCCAAATGCCACACACATACACACACTCTCTTTCTCTGTCTCATGCATTTTAGTCAAGATGAATTTTTATATTCACCAATCTTCCTTTATGTGTATTTCATATTTCACCTTACTGCATTTGATGGCAGCTTCTCAACCTCCTCTTTTGTGTTGCCTCTCTCAGGTGCCTGCATGAGGCCCATGACCTGAGGTGATACCTCCTTTTCTCTGCTACTGTGGTTTCCTTGTGCACCTGTTTCATGGCCCTTATCATGTAATTCAGGTTTGTTTTCTCTCCAACTATATGACAGGACTTTGAGGTTAGTGGCCACATCTTACCTAGCTTCATCAATACTGTCAAGCACAGGGCAGGGACAATGTCATTTCTCAGTACTAACAGGTGAATTTATAGGCAAAACTGAAAGAAACTGGCTATGTGGTTAAATTTTATAGATGAATTTTCCATCTTTCCAATTGAAATAATGGGCCCATTTGCCAAGCTTCTCAGTGATGACTTGGTTTTCTTATCTGTTTGGGGTTACTATGGGATGAGTTAGAATGGGTTGAGACAAGTTGTGTTAGCAAGAGAGAAGAGAACAGTTGATTCAGGAAAGATGTACATCTAAGTCAATGGTCTCTGGCATATCCCAACATAAAAATAGATCTTATCAGTCTTCAGTCAGCCTGTTTACTGATATGTCAAAACAAAGGAATCAGTCCAGCTGAGCCATAACAAAAGGCTTCAGATGGCAGATTGAGAATAAAGGACAGACAAGCATCCTTGTCATCAAATACATATACTCCCTGGGTTTCTTGCCTGTGGAACCAACATCTGGTGATATCATATGTGAATGCTATTTGCATAACCATAATTATGAGCTGTAACTTCCTGTTCATGTTAGCAATTATACTTCCTATTCAGGGCCTAAGCCTACAGAAGAATAATAGTTTTGGGAAAAAAATCCTTCTTTTATATGCTTTCAGAACAGTAGAGGCTGTTATTATATCTTATGTAGGGATCCATCCTAGTGAAAGTTGTCCTTTTCACCTCAGCTGGACTTTTTTTGTAGGTATCAGTAGGATGGATAGGCAGGTCACATTCCACATATAATCTGTAGAGTTGACATCAATCCATCAGACTTATTTTTTTAAAGTAATTTGGGATTAGAAAACAGTTCACTGATGATACAACTTCTTAGGATACTGGATAAACAGGCAACAGAACCTCTTTTTCTAAAGGATGTGAACAGGGTTAAATTTACAGCTTTCTCTGAAGGTCTAGAACTGTGCCATCAAGTCCGGCAGCCAACACTTATTCCTGTGTTGTTACTGAGCATTTAAAATTGAACACAGTCCCAGTTAACTTATGCTGTAAGTCTAGAATATCCATCATTTGATTACCTAAAATAAAAATAAATATATGAAGTAATATAATAACCCTTCTGTGTTTACTACATGCTGTATTAAATGTGTCACCTGTTTCTGGTTAATGTAGTTATTAGAAAATAATCCTTAAACTTTGTATGATGAAATATGCCTGTAGTCTCAGCACTGCGATAGCTGAGGCACACAGAGGAACATACTGAGCCAGGACTACATGGTTGAGACCATGGAGAGCGGGGAGGAAGAAGATATTTCTGTTATAATGCTGGAAAACAATGGTCTAAAATTTACATTGAAACGTGAAGAAATACTACACTTAAGGTACACATAGAAACATTTCAAGAAGCAGGCCTTGATTGCTTTGGCTTTGAGATCATGGTCATTGCTATCAATTGATTAGCAGAAAATCACCAGTTTTGACCTCTTAAATTAGTTCGTGTTGTGTCAGATTCACATCACTTGCAGAAAACACCTTACCAAGAGTAACTTGTGAGAAGACAGGTTTATTTTGGCTTATAGTCTTGAGGGGAAGCTCCATGATGGCAGGCGAAAATGATGGCTTGAACAGAGAGTAGACACCACCTCCTGGCCAACATCAGATGGACAATATCATCAGGAGAGTGTGCCATACCCTAGAAAGAGGAAGCTGGCTATAACACCCATAAGCCTACCCTCAATAATACACTATCTCCCGGGGCTTTAATTTCCAAATTGCCTTCAGCAGGGGACCTATCATTCAGAACACCTGAGTTTATGGGGGGCACCTAAATCAAACTACCACATTCCACACTGGCCCCCACAAACTGATAACCATGCATTATGTAAAATTCAATGAATTCATCCAACTTTTAAAGTCTCCATAGTTTTTAATCAATCCTACTGATACTCAATGTTTCCATAGTCCAATATGTTTTAACTGAGCCATAATACAAAAAAAAAAATCAAAAAACCCATAATGGCCCTGAATAAATACTCATACTACAAAAGATGGCATTGGGCATAACATAAATACTGTATGTAGAAATACAGTATTTAAAGAGGGGAAATATCAAACTTTGTAGCTCCAAGTTCAACAACTTTAGCCAGTGACAAGTCTCCGAGTCTGATAATTCTAACCAGCAACAAGTCTCTGGAGTTCCAATTCTGCCCCTCCAGCTAGGCTACTCACAGTACTGGATAACTTCACCTGGGGCCAGCAGCTCTTCTTAGCAGCCATCTCAAGGTCTCAGCATTTCCACTGGGTCTCCACTGCAATACATGGTCCATGCTCATTGCATCAGGTCTCCATGCAGGCAATCTAGTAAGCCTGCCTCATCCAGCCCATGGCCATTTCCAAATCACAAAGCCATGTTGCAAATTCAGTGGCCTCGTTCCTGCATTTCTTTTTCTCCATAATACCAGGTGGGGTGCCAATTTGTTAATACAGGGGCAATAAAGCAGACTTTGAAGAACAGGACACTCCTTTAGCATTCAGGTCCCTTCCAAAGACTGTACATTCTTCCTGTTGTTCCAGTGCAGGTTAGGTGGCCCAGTCTCAATGATTGTAATCTTACATACAATTGCAGATGAATAGGCAGCAGTTGTGGACCAAAGATTTCATTTTTTCTTTGTCAGATCCCTCTGGTCAAAGCAGTCCATTCCTGTGCAATACAACCCTGCACAAGCTCTCAGGACATGGGTATAACATCAGGCCTCTCATACTAACTGCTTCTAGCCCAGTCCAGACAAAGCTCTTTCTCACCCTCACAAGCTAAACCTCATACTCCATAGTTCTTACTGCATTCAGATCTTTTACCTCTGACCAGAATAGTCAATTAAGCTGTACTTACAGCACTGCAAGGGGTCTCTTAGGCCAAGACTTCAAATTCTTACACATTCCTTCCACAAAAATCAGCTGTAAGAGCTGGGCATGGGGGTGCACACCTTTAGTCCCAAGTCTAGGGAGGTAGAAGTAGGAGATTCGCTGTGAGTTGGAGGCCACCCTGAGACTACATAGTGAAGTCCAGGTTAGCCTGAGCCAGAGTGAGACCCCACATTGAAAATCCAAAAAAAAAACAAAAACAAAAAATAATAAAAAAATTTTAAAAATCTGCAAAAGGCCAAAAGTCACACACTCTAGCAGCAATGACACCACTCCTCCATACCAACATTATTATTGCAATCAGGTCTGTATTGCTGGCAGAAAACACCCAGCCAAGAGCAGCTTGTGGGGAAAAAGGGTTTATTCTGGCTTATAGTCTTGAGGGGAAGCTCATGATGGCAGGAAAAAATGATGGCATGAGCAGATGGTGGACATCACCTCCTGGCCAACATCAGACAGACAATATTACCAGGAGAGTGTGCCATACACTAGCAAGAGGAAGCTGGTTACAAAACCCACAAGCCCGCCCCCAACAATACACTGCCTCCAGGAGGCTTTAATTGCCAAATAGCTGCCATCAGCTGGGGAACTAGCATTCAGAACACCTATTTATGGGGACCACATGAATAAAACCATCACATTCCATCCAAGCTGTAACTCCAACAGCCACATTGTGAAAAATAACCCATTATAAATATACTAGGAGGAGTGCTGTGCAACCACATCTAACTGAATCTTTTGCTGCAGTCTTCCATTTACTTCTGTTGTTTGTAAAAGGATGTTTCAGACTGCATAACTGAATGTCTAGGTTTGTAATCAACCTTGCTAAACTAAGTAGAAGGCAGAAAGTTACCTAGATCCTAAGAGATGCATTTATTCCATAGGCCTATATGGCCTGGGATAGAGTATCTGTTGCCTTGGCCACCAGAGCACCAAAGGGATGTAAACATTGTTAGGTAATGTCAGGAACACACATTGTCCTTTAGCTTGATCCAAACCACTGTACCTCTTTAGATGAAGGCAAGTAAATGCAATATGATTTATTTCTGTTCATAGAGTGTCAAGATGTAATTATAGTTTGTTTTCTGCTTTTCAATCTCTTGTTCTAATGTATTTTTTTTTTCCTTTCTGGGTATATCAGTTATTTTCACATTGCTTGGACAAAGTACCCAAACTAAAACAGTACAAGGAGTGAAAGGGCTTATTTTCAGCTTATAGTTTTGATGGGAAGTGTATCATTGCCAGAGGAGCACAGTGCAGGCAGAAAACTATTGTCACACTGTCATATTTCAGGGAGGGAACATGGCTTTGGAATAACAATATCCAGCATTGAGAAGAGGACCGTGTTTAGGATCCTCTTAAAACTTTGAGGAATGATTCAGCATAGAGGCCATTTTAACATGAATAAATATGAAGTGAAGTATTAAATAATTATCAAAGAAGGGAGACATGGGCTGTGGGGCTGGGGTGATGGCTCAGCAATGAAGAGATGCCAGTGGTTGATTAGTGGTTTCATTTCCTGAGCAACTGGGGTTATATTCAGAAAGTCATTACCTATGACAGTATGTTGAAGGGTTTTCCCTACCTTTTCCCCTAGCAATTTCAGTTTCAGGTCTGATATTAAGGTCCTTGATCCACTTGGATTTGATTCTTGTGTATGGGGAAAAGCAAGTATCTATTTTCATCTTTATATATATATATAGATATCCAGTTTTCCCAGCACCACTTGTTGAAGAGGCGGCCTTTTCTCCAATGAATATTTTTTGGCATTTTTGTCAAAAATCAGGCGGCTGTGGCTGCCTGGATTAACATCTGGGTCCTCTATTCTGTTCCATTGATCTACATGTCTGTCTTTGTGCCAATACCATGCTGTTTTTGTAACTATGGTTTTGTAATATAGCTTAAAATTGGGTATGGTAATACCACCAGCCTTATTTTTGTTGCTCAAAATCGTTTTGACTATTCGAGTTTTTTTGTGCTTCCAAATGAAATTTTAGATTTTTTTCTATTCCTGTGAAGAATGACATTGGAATTTTAATGGACATTGCATTAAATGTGTAAAATGCTTTTGGTAAGATTGACATTTTCATAATATTGATTCTTCCAATCCAAGAACATGGGATACCTTTCCATTTTCTTGTGTCTTCTGAAATTTCTAGCTTGAGTGTTTTAAAGTTTTCATTGTAGAGCTCCTTCACTTCCTTAGTTAAGTTTATTCCAAGGTACTCTATTTATTTACTTATTTGTTTTTTGAGGCAATTGTGAATGGGAGAATTTCCCTGATTTCATTCTCCGCACACTTGTGGTTAGTATATAGGAAAGCTGATAATTTCTGTGTATTTATTTTGAATCCTGCTATGTTGCTAAAAGTGTTTATCAGCCTTAACAGTTTGCTAGTAGAGTTTGTAGGGTCTTTTGTATATAGGATCATATCATCTGCAAATAGTGTTTGATTTCTTGCTTTCCAATTTGTATCCATATTATGAATGTCTCTTGCCTTATTGCTATAGCTAAGACTTCCAGTACCAAATTAAATAAAAGTGGGGTCAGTGGACACCTTTGTTTTGTTCCTGAATTTAGTGGAAAAGCTTTAAGTTTTTCACCATTTAGTATTATGATTGCTTTATGATTGTAGGTTTGTCATAAATAGCTTTTATTATTAGATATGTTCCTTCTAGTCCTCGTTTCTGTAATACTTTTACCTTGAAATGATGTTGGGTTTTATCAAATGCCTTTTCAGCATTTATTGAGATGATCATGTGATTTTTGTCCTTCAGACCATTTATATGATGTATTACATTTATTGATTTGTGTATGTTGAACCATCCCTGCATCCCTGGGATAAAGCCAACTTGGTCAGGTTGAATAATCTTTTTGATATATTCTTGTATTCTGTTTGCCAATATTTTGTTCAGAATTTTTGCATCTATATTCATGAGGGAGATAGGTCTGTAATTTTCTTTTTTTGTTCTGTCTTTGCCTGGTTTTTGTATGAGGGTGATGCTGGCTTCATAGAAAGAGTTGGGTAGAATTTCTTCCACTTCTATTTTATGAAAAGTTTTGAGAACCCTTGTTAGTTCTTCCATGAAGGTCTGGTAAAATTCTCTAGTGAATCCATCTGGACTAGGGCTTTTTTTAGTTGGGAGATTTTTATAACTGCTTAGATTTCTGTACTTGTTATAGGTCTATATAAATGGTTTATCTCATCTTGATTTAATTTTGGTAGGTCATATGAATCAAGGAAATCATCCATTTCTTTCAGATTTTCAAACTCAGAGCATATATATTCTTAAAGTATGTCCTTATAATTGTCTGAATTTCTTTGGTATCTGTTGTAATGGTGCTTTTTTAATCCCAAATTTTATTAATTTTTGTCTCTTTTCTGTATCTTCTGGTCAAATCTACTAAGGGTATCAGTCTTGTTTATCCTTTCAAAGAACAAACCCTTTGTTATGTTGATTCTTTTGATTTTTTTTTTTTTTTTGGTTTCTATTTCATTAATTTCTGCCCTAATTTTTATGATTGCTTCTCATCTATTGATTTTTGGTTTGCTTTGTTCTTCTTTTTCCAAGGCTTTAAGGTGGAGCATTAATTTGTTTATTTGTGAACTCTCTAGTTTCTTAATATAGGCACGTAGAGCTATAAATTTTCCTCTTAGGACTGCCTTCATTGTGTCTCAAAGGTTTTGGTATGTTTTGTTATCATCATCGTTTGATTCTATGAATTTATTGATTTCCTTTTTGATTTCTTCAATGACCCACTGATCATTCAATAATGTTTAGTCTCCATGAATTTCTGTATGCTCTGCAGCTTTTTTTGTTGCTGATTTGTAGTTTAATCCCAATGTGGTCAGAGTACAAGGGATTATTTCAATTTTCCTATAATTGTGGAAATTTGCTTTGTGTCCTATTATATGGTCTATTTTACAGAATGTTCCATGTGTTGCTGAGAAAAAAAAATGTATATTCTGTAGCATTAACATAGAAAGTTCTGTAGATATCTGTTAGGTCCATTTGTTCCATGACATCATTTAATTCAGATGTTTCTCTATTCATTTGTTGCCAGGATGACCTGTCAATTGATGAGAGTGGAGTATTGAAGTCTCCCACTGCAATTGCATTTGATGTTACCTGTGACCTTAAGTACTTGCTTGATGAAACTGGGAGCCCCCATGTTTGGTGCATATATGTTTAGGATTGTAATGTCCTCCTGCTGGAGTGTTCCTTTAATCAGAATGAAATGACCTTTTTTATTTTTCCTCACTAATGTTGGTTTTAAGTCTATCCTGGCAGATATTAGTATAACAACCCCTGCTTGTTTCCTAGGCCCATTTGCTCGAAATACCATTTTTCATCCTTTCACCCTAAGGTGGTGTATATCTTTTATTGAGAGATGAGTTTTCTGGAGGCAAAAAATGGCAGGATCCTGCCTTTTCATCCAGTCTACAAGCCTGTATCTTTTGGTTGGTGCATTTAGGCTATTGATATTAAGAGTTATTATTGAAAGGTATGCATTTGTTCTTGCCATTTTTCTTATTTTGTAGTGTTTCCTATTTTCTCTTTACTCTTTTAACTGTTATTTGAGTATGGTTTATTTTTTTCCTATTTCCTGCTGTGTGTTTTGCTTTTTCTTCAACATTAAGAATTCCTTCATGTATTTTGGTTTTTTTTAAATTTTTTTGTTTATTATTTATTTATTTGAGAGTGATAGACAGAGAAAGTGGGAGAGAGAGAGAGAGAGAGAGAGAGAGAGAGAGAGAGAGAGAGAGAGAATGGGTGCACCAGGGCTTCCAGCCACTGCAAACGAACTCCAGACGCATGTACCCCCTTGTGCATCTGGCTAACGTGGGTCCTGGGGAATGGAGCCTTGAACTGGGTTCCTTAGGCTTCATAGGCAAGTGCTTAACCACTAAGTCATTTCTCCAGCCCAGCCTTCAAGTATTTTCTATAGAGCTGATTTAGTTGTCATAAATTCCTTTAGCCTGTTTTTGTTGTGGAATGTCCTTATTTCTCCGTCAATTTGGATTGATAGCTTTGCAGGATAAAGTAATATTGGTTGACAGTTGTTATCTTTCAGAACTTGGAACACAGCATTCGAAGCCGTTCTGGCTTTTAAAATTTGTGTTGAGTAATCTGTAGTTATTCTGATGGGCTTGTCTTTGTAGGTGATTTGCTTCTTCTCTCCAGCTGCTTTCAATACATTTTCTTTGGTTTGTACATTTTGTAGTTTAATTATAACATGGTAAGGAGTTATAATTTTGTCTGCTTGGTGTTCTAAAAGCTTCTTATGTCTATACTGGCATTTCTTTCCCAATTTGAAGAAAATTTTCTTCTATGATTTTGTTTAAAACACCTACTAAGCCTCTGGAATGTAATTCTTCTCCTTCTGTTATACTCTAAGTTCTTATGTTTTATCTTTTCATAGTGTCCAGAATATCTTGAAATTCACATTCATATTTTGCTATTAGCTTGTCTTTCTTTTTGTTGGACTGTGTTAGATCTGCCACCTGGTCTTCTAATTTAGATATTCTGTTTTCTCCTTCATCCATTCTACTGGTGAGACTTTGCACAGAGTTGATTTTTTTTTGTTGTTGTTGTTTTTCATTAACTGTATTCTTCAGAGCCATGATTTTCAGCCTGGTTTTTCTCCAGTGTTTCTATTTCTTTACTCATGTCTTGTAATGATCTCTTTATTTCATTAAGTTGGTGTCACGTATTCTCATTCAGAAGTTTATTTTCTTCTTTAATTCCTTTGATTTCATTTTTGATTCCCTTCATTTCTTCTCTGATTTCTTTGAGCACAGATCCCATCATTTTCTAAAAGTCTTTGTCAGGCATTTCATCTAAAACAGTCTCATTGGTGATCATTTCTGAAGGATTTATAGTGTTTGGTGGGACTGTAATGTCTTAATTCTTTGAGTTTCTTGTATGATATTGTAGAGACTTTTGCATCCTGAATTGATTTTGCTCGTGTTTTCTACTTACCTGCAGTGTTCTCAGACATGGCAATCCACCTCAGTATACCTCAGGATATGAGGATAGGTGTAGCTCTTGTTCACTAATCAAGCCAGGGAAGTAATCCTAGGTGTTGAGTTTGCTTGCTAAGTAAGTATTCTAGTGGACTGGGTAGAATAATTTACTGGAAAATTCTAAACTTCAACCAAGTAACATACACAATCAATAGAAAACAGCACAAAGTATGCAATCGTCAAGATTAAAACAAATAGATAGTCATATAAAGCAAAAATCCCTAAGGGTGTCTGTCGTTCTACCCCCTTAATCTTGTCAGATGGGAGATTTCTGTTCTAAATTGGGTTCCAGATCAACCTGTATCTGGATCAGACCCTGCCCCCAATAATGACAGAAGCAAAAAGGCAATAAAATTCAACCCCCAAATATAGGTTATTTGAAAATGGTAAAACCAACCAACAATATATACCCCATAACCAGCCCTGTCAAGGAAAGAGAGATTAGCTCTTGCAGGACTATGTACCTGTTTTTTGTTTGGTTTTTGGTCAGTCAGCCTGGTTACTTTTTGGGGTGGCTTCCAATCTCACCAATGCTGAGTGCCCACCTCAGTCCCTCTGTGTTGTGCTGTGCAGCTGGACCTCAGATCTGCTCTGCTGGCTGTGCTGTCACTGGGGGCTGAATGCTGGAGGTTCAAGGTTCTGATAGTGGGGGATAGGCGAGTGCATTCTTCTGGAGTTGCTCTCACTTTCAGTAGCTCTTTAGTTGATCTCAGCTGTCTTTCCTTCAGATTTCTTAACTTTGCAAAAAGGCTGATGGAGGTGAAAAATCTGTTGCTTGGTCTGTGCTGCTGCTGCCACCTGGCGTGCCTGGGCATGGGAATCACAGCCATGATCACTTGAGTGGGACTCTGGCCATTTTCTTCCTTTCTGATGGATCTCGGTCTCTCAGGCTTCTTTGGTGTGTCTAAAATTAACCTATACTCCTTCACTTTTCATAAAAAGAGTGTATTTTGCTGGGGTTTTGCTTAAATCCCTCCCTAGGCTGGTTTGCTGTGGCTCCTAAGCCGCCATCTTACCTGGAATTCCCAAGTAATTTTTTTTTAATTAGCAGTTCTAAAATATCTTCCATATATAAAGCCTAGAACTGAGCTCAAAATGATTACTGACATCTCTGAAAGCCTGAATGCAGTAGGAAATTTTCTTTTATCTTAGCCAGATGTATGCATACATGGGACAGTGAAGCTGAATAAAGCGAGGGACAGGAATATTTAAAGACAGCACAGCCAAGAAAATATTTTAAGTTATTCCTTTAGTTCCTGAGTGTGTGCACATTTAACAGGTATATCAGCAGCAATATAATTTGTGATTTAGGACATGGGAGATGCCTTAGTCATTGAGGAACTTGCCTACAAAGTGTAACGACCCATGTTCAACTCCCCAGATCCCATGAGCCAGATGCAGACAGTGACACTTGTGCATGCTTGCACGTACACAAGGCGGCATACACATTTGGAATTTGATTACAGTGGATGGAGGCCCTGGCTTCCCAGTTCTCTCTCTTTTGCTCTCTTTCATTAAAAAAAGGCCAGTCTGTTCTCTCAAAAAATTGTGATATAAATTACTCTATTTTATAGTATTTTTTCTTTCTTTTTACATTCCATTACCTCTGAAATTGGGGTGTCTCTCCATAGCTGTGGTACCTTTAAGTTGCTATTAACCAGATGGTGATTATGATATAACCTTGATTGTTTATGCAGATTGGGCATTATTGAGCATATTGTCATCATGTCAGTTTATAATAGGTTGACTATAATTGCCCTTTAACTGTCCTCCAAATGTAATGCAAAAATGACATGAGAATAAAACAACACAACATATAAGTTGGAGTCTAAAAGAGCTCTTTCAGTGAGTATAAAGTAAGATATTCTGATAACACACATGTTTTTATTTAATTAATCGTCTCTGTACTTATTTCATAATATATAATAATATATCCTAAAAATCAGTGGTGACTTAGATATGACTAAAAAAAAGACCTTTCAAAACTGAATGGACTTTCCTTCACCCTCTCCCTGGGGATATATTTTTCACTTCTTCATCATATTACAAACTAGAATATGAAAATGGCACTGCTAACTTAGCATCCAGACTGCATGCTGTTCTGTTTTTGGGCAATGCACCATAGCTTTTTAGTGCCTAAATACAAGACACCATGTTCTTTTGCCTTGAGCCACATTTGGGGTGCGGGGAGGGATGAACAACAGCATTGAAAAGACAGATTGTCACTCTTCATGTAGAGTCTGGGGCTAATTAACAGAACAGAATAACCCATGACACTCTCCCATGACTATGACCTTTAATTGACCTAACCCAGGGCCTAGACAATGGAGAAATGCACTTTAGACATAAAACACAAGCTAAATTCAAAGACATCTGGTCATAGCCAACTTAAACTTACACTGTTAAGCCAAAGAAAAGCCCAAATGTGCCTTTTGACCTATACACTTTCTATTATTACTGTCATTTGTTTGGGGCTCTTTTTGTAGATCTCTCCTGTGAATGTAGATATGAATGATAGTTGCAAAACTATCTTTCTGGTCTGTAATGGATATGAATGTATTTAGGGTGTGTGTAATCATAAAAAGATTATGATGTCCAAGAGCAATATTATATCTAAGAAGAAAGACCTTTGAGGCCAATCTACAGTTTGAAGAAAAAACACAAAAGAAAAAGCAATCTAATTTAACTCTATTTTAGTTTATTATAATTTTTAAACTTCAAGTCAATTGAAACTTCTTAAATAAAAATGTATATACTTGAGCTGCAGAGGAACTGCAAGCTACGGGTGGTCTTTAATCTCTTAACACAAAGGCCTTATCCTGCAGCCTAGGTGAGAAGGCAGCCCAGGTGAGATGGTGGCCAGTCACAAAGGCATTATTTAACATAAGACATAGGCACCAGACACAGGGGCGTTACCACATGGCCCTGGCATAGCTGACCCTAGGCACGTAGGCATCTTCGAGAAGTTTTTATCTTCTGCATATAAGCTTGTGTCTGCCTGAATAAACCTGAGCCTTGATCAAAACTTGTCTTGGCTCCATTCCTTGTGTTCTTGTCTCAGATTCATTCCCACTCCCTCCTCTGGGGTTTGTTTCGACCTTTGTACTGCAGGCCAGCACACTTGGGCTGGAGGGATGACTTAGTGGTTAAGGCATTTGCCTCCAAAGCCAAAGGACCCAGGTTCAGTTCCCCAGGACCCGTTTGCAGTGGCTGGGGGTCCTGGCATGCCCATTATCTCTCTCTCTCTTGCTCTCTCCCTCTTTCTCTGTCAAATAAATAAAAATAAAATATTTTTAAAATGGATTTACTTTATAGACTCACATATTTTTATTGACTTTATTGACTCTCGTATTTTAAAACATAAATTTTTATGCAATCCCCATCTGATTACATTTATTAATTTCACTTTCTTGCAACCCTTTTAAAATTCTTTTTTAATATATTTATTTATTTGGTTATTCAGTTATTTGAGAGAAAGAGGCAGTGAGAGAGAGAGAATGGGCACACGAGGGCCTCCAGTGACTACAAACTCCAGATGCATGCACCCCCTTAGGCATCTTGCTTACATTGGTCCTGGAGAATTAAACTGGGATCCTTTGGCTTTTCAGGCAAACACCTTAACTGCTAAGCCATCTCTCCAGACCTAAAATTTATTTTTTAAAAAAATTTATGTATTTATTCATTTGTAAGCGGAGAGAGATAGAAAAAAGAGAAACAGAGAGAATGAGAATGGTTGCACCAGGGCCTCTAGCCACTGCAAATGAACTCCAGATACATGTGCCACCAAATGCATCTGGCTTACATGGGTACTGGGGAATCAAACCTGGGTTCTTAGGGTTCATAGACAAGTTCCTTAACCATTAAGCAATCTCTCCAGCCCTTTTGCAACTCTTTAATCACCTATCTGTACAACTTCCATTTTCCTATTGAGATAAAGATTATTCTTGTTTGAGCTTTTAACTCTTGTGGCGGGTTTTTACATGAATAATGTATATGGATTTACTTTTTCTGGATTTTTTTTCTTTTTATCTCCCTGTTGTTTTGAAATTTAATTTTCAGCTCATTCTCAACTTTATTTTCTACAGCTATTTCTTCCTCCATTACCCAGAATTCATTTATTTCTGAAGTTTCAAGATTTCTGTATTATAACTGGTGCCAGCAAAATTAACTACAATTAGGAGATTCTGAACGACACATTATTGGTAAAAATGGTTTGTTGCTGAGAAGCTGAGTATGAAAAGTCCTATATCCACCATTTTACATTCTTATACTTAATATAGGAATATAGAATATAGAATAATGCCTGGCTTTCAAAGTTGCAGCTCTAGATGGTGCACATTTCTCTATGGAGAAATTCTCTTTACCTTCATTTTTGTGTTCCTCTTTTCCATTCATCCTATTGACACAAAAGACCTGAAGAACTATGTGAACATGCATTAAAATTATATATTAAAAATAATCCAGCCAGGTGTGGTGGCATGCGCCTTTAATCCCAGCACTTGGGAGGCAGAGGTAGGAGGACTGCTGTGAGTTTGAGGCCACCCTGAGACTACATAGTGAATTTCAGGTCAGCCTGGGCCAGAGTGAGACCCTAACTTGAAAAACAACAAAATAATAATAATAATAATAACAACAATAATAATAATAAATAATCATCATCATCCAATGGATGTGGAGATTGCACTGTCAGTAAAATGAGTCAACCATGTAAGCATGAGGACCCGAGTTTGCATCCCAAGTACTCATAAAGAAATTCAGGTGTGGTGGTACATGCCTGTAATCTCAGCACTGGGAAGATGGAGACAAGAGAATTCCTAGGGCTTACTAGCTAGCTTATCTAGTTGAGTTAGCTCTGGGTTCAGTGAGAGCCCTGTCTAAAAAAAATCAGGTAGAAAGTCTAGATGGTAAGACAGTATTGCTAAAGACACCTCACACTTTAGTTGCAGAACACACAGAAATCAAACTGCATTGAACTGAGAGCTCCCACCCAGATGGCTGGTTTTCATGGTGCCAGAAGATGCACGCTAGGCAGGCTGCTGCGAAAAAGTCACCAGCAGTTGTACTTAGCTGTGGATCTTGCATGCTGCAATATTAACTGGCCAGGGAAAATTGGTATCATAGTGGCATTACAATTATGGGGTAATCAACTGTTTTTTGATTGGATTTGAGGCCTGCTCCACAGAAGGGAATTCATGTTTTGTACTGTAAACCTGGCCAAAGCCCATGGCTGCAGAGGCTATAGGCTCTGGTGGGGTTGGAGGCTCGCACTACTGTTTTACTAAATGAACATATCAAACTACCTTCTGAATATTTATGTTAATACCCATAGCTTAGTACTACTCTCAGCCTCTTTATAGCATGTCCCATCCCTCCCTGCCACCAAGGCTGAGGGAACATCACAGAAGAGAGAATGGAAAGAATAAAGAGCCATCAGATGAGGGAAGTTGTAAAATATGTAAAGCTTATGCTCTCAATAAAGTTTTGTTGCTGATATAAATATCTAATTTGAAGAAATTCCACTTGTGCTATGCATTCTCTTAGTACTGAAATATCCAAATGGGAAGCCAAACAAATGTTTATTAGTTTCCTTGGAAGTTCAATGATAAAACTTCCTGAAACTGCAGACATGGGCACAAGTGTGCCTTTTAGAACTGCAGATGATAACTTTCACAACTTTAAATCGTTGCAGTCTCTAGTAAAAGACAAGAATATTTGTTATATCTGCAAGGGAACAGTTTAAATTAGAGAGTACCATAAATTTATAGAGACATTCAGAAAACTGGCCTTTTGTTTGAGTGCTCCATTCCTGCAAGCAGTTTAGGGACAAAACAGCCCTGGTGCTGTGAGAGCCTGTGGACAGAGGGACAGAGGGACAGAGGAATTTGGTACTGCCACATTCATTGTGGAAGTAGAAGCTGGAAAGGTTCTGAGAATGCCTTGATTTGTAAACAACTTTATCTGAAATGCTTATGACTTTCAACAGAGAATAATTTCTCACAAAGTTGCAGGTGTTAGATATCCAGATTTTACTGGGAAATGCTTGGGAAGAATTTTTTTTTTTTTTTTTTTTTTTGAGGTCATTGGTCCTTGCTATTCTGAGCACACTGTGCTCTACCGTGAGTTGTGTTTCCCTTAGTGGTCTTGTTGGACTTCTCCTGACACTTCTGTCATCACCCTGGGCCTTGTGAGAGGATACCCTATTGTTTCTAGTCTGATGCCTGTTTTGACTTTTAATGGACATTTCTAACTTGAGAATATCTTGGATTAATATTCAGAGTATAGCAGATCATGAGAAATGTTTGAATTCTGGGAGAGCATGATGATCTGTAGTACTTTTGGAAAGAATAAATCACACAGTGATCAGATATGACTGCTGCAAGACTGACTTGGAAGCTTTGCATTTACAATCATGTTATTTCTGCTCTAATCACTAAGATATTAAATTATTTCTGCTATGTGTTTCTTGCTTCTATATTTAGGTTTATCAGTATCTGAAGTGATTGCTGAAGAGCTGGAAAGTGGTGTGCCAAAAACAGTGTACGTTATCCACTTCTAATTTGTTTTCACAGTATGAAATTGTTAATAGACTAATAAGCTATTAGAAAAAGAAATAATGTGTTTATGATCAAGAGACCCTATTAAAATTGTGAATTAACAGCTTAGCATGTAGCTGTGATGAGAATTAAAACAAACCAAAAATCCCCCTAGAGTTTAAAAATATCCATACATCAAACTCTAAATATGCCTCTCTTTTTAAAAATATTGACAAGCTATAAAGTTAATAAAGCTGAATTATAATCTTTCTATACCCTAGAATATTCTCTTTCTATTTTACATCTCTTTTCATGGTATTTCTAGAGGCTAGACTTTTCTTGTTTCCCTGTATACCTACAAATAGTGTGTTGGTTTTTTTTTTAAGTTTTGGTAATGAGTGATATGTGTTTGTATAAGTTTGTCCTGGGTCATAAGAAGATATCTGATGGCTGAACTCACTTAGGGAGTTATTATTTTAAATTCTGGTGGAGGCAGGGGACCTGAGGGCACCTCTATGTTTGAGCTCACTATTTTCTCCTCATCCTTCTCTCCCCTCAACACCAGCAGTAATTCAAAAGCTGTCTGTGCAGTAAACTAAAATTAATGAGAATTAAATTCCTGGCTCATTATATGCTTCCCAAAAACAGAAGAAAAAGAAGATATTTTATTAAAGTTGAAGATATAAAGATTTCAGAATATTTCACTTTAGATGCCAACTATGCTGGCTGAGGAGATAAGAGAACCATAATATAAAGTAAGCCACAAACCGATCTTATTGACATTTCTATTAATGTCACCCAAAGGAACATTGTTGACATCCATTTCTTGGATGAAAAGCATAGAGACTTTTTTCTGTTGTATCAAAAAAGCAGAGAGGACAGCATCAGAAGTGATTTAGAAAATAAACTATTCTTTGAAGATGTCTGTAGAGGAAAGGTTATTGCAAAGTACAAGTTACAAAAACTTTTGCAGCAAGCCAAGATTTGGATGATATCATTTGCTGGGTTCTTAAAGGATTTGGTCTTAAACATGCCCTGCCTTTGGCAATTACAGATAACATAAAAATACTGCTACTGGTCCCACTTGATTATGTTTCAGAAAGGCATTGACACAGCTCACAGGCCAGAAAGAAAAGAGACACGGACAACCAAAGATTAACATTTGAGGGAAGGTAGATTATTCAGCACATAAGGTGGGTACACAAGGGCCTTCTACAGAGTCAGCCAGGCTCCATTACTCACAACACATCAGCCCTACATTCATAAATGTTCTTTTTAGAACAGTGAGTCACAGGTACCTAGTTCTGCACATGCCCCTGCATATCACACTCATGACAGGAGAAGAATAATGGATCCATCCACTGTGCCTCCTCTTCACATTTTTAGTGAGAGTATTTTACATACCAAGTTTTGCTTAGTATTGTTTGCTAAAATGTTCGAATTTTACTCCATTATTTTAAAATTAGGAGGCTGACTTTTGCTAGTGGCAACTAGAAACTTTAAAATAGCAACAGGAAGACTGGGGAGGTAGTCAGCAGATAAGAGCATTTGCCACTTACTTAAGCATGTGGGCCTCTCAAGCTGGACACCACCAAGTTTAGCACCCCAGAACCATGTCAAAAGCTTGGAATGGCCACCTATGTTCATCCCCAGCTGGAGCTCAGTAACAAAAAGTAGCTCCAAGCAGACTCAGATGAGCAATAAGAGAAGGACACCTTAATGTTCTCCTCATTCCTCTGCATCTGCACACACACACACACACACACATCACACATATAATACACACATACACACATGTACATACATTGGTATGCACAATAAAAATAGCAGCAGGTTATAATAGATTAGGTGTATCTTAACTCATTTGATCCTCACAAGAGCCCTGTGACAATGTTGTTACTATTACTCTTCCTTCAGAAATGATCAACTAGGCCAAGAAAGGTTCAGGTATGTGCCCACACTCATGCAGGCATCTGCCTGCACAGCTATGAGATGAACTAAGCAGCCAGGCTTCATAGTTGCTCTTTGCCCCTCTGCTGCATTCTCCTAATGGACAATGGTTAGCATCTACATTTGGGAATTTTTTTTTTTTTAATCACAGTGTGTTACTTAAATATTCACAAATTTCTTCCCTGGTAGAGATACTAATTTTCTTAGCAAGCAGTGTACTAGTGGTGTTCTTCAATCAACAAAGGGAGAATATGTAAAATCTTGATGTTTTAAACTTGTTTTTCATGAATTATTATTGCCTAAGAAAGTCTTCCGAGATAGGCTAACTCTGTGTCCTGTCTACATGGAAGAAAGCTGACATGCCTGTACAGAGTAGTGCTATAAGTTCAAAGGTATCTGGGCTGTCTTGGGAGCATTTCGATCTTTTCTAATAGTCCCATTATTGTCCTCATGTCATTGCTTACTTTAGATTCCCCTCAGGTCAGGCTCCCTTTGTCAACATTTTATTCACAGTTTCCCACCAGTATGTTGCAAAACTGGTTTGAAATCAAATAAATTTGTATTTGGTCATGTAAAGAAGAAAAGTAAAAAGAAATAAGCATGAACTCCCCTTGCCAAAATTTAAGTAAAAGTAGGCATTCAGCAGAGCAGAGACATTTGGGAACATACCAGAATCTATGCTGCATGAACATTTACATTTTAACAATAGTGCCCAAACTTTGCTTTATGTTTGAGCTATCAGAAACATTTTCCCCTTTCCAATTTTCTTTCCAAGTGATACATGATAGGGACTTCTGGCAGGAGAAATGTAAAATCCATATTTCTTTCTGCTTGAGAAAACGTCCAAGCAAATTAGAAAATGTCATTTAATTGAATTCTTTCTTCCCATTTTCATGTGGGAGAGGAAAGAGTAAGGCATTGGCAGATTGTAAAATGCTTAACAAACCTATTATGGAAGCTTATTCAGTATTTTCCAAAGACAGTGATTTAAACAGTTACTACTGTTTGGGTTGGGCCCTTGTTAAACTTTAACAGTGGAATTGCTGGTTTCTGAGAAATATACTATGAAGTTGAAAAGTACCTCACTGTAGACAAGGCAGGCCCCTTTTCTAGCCAGATCTTTAGGGAAGGGTTGATCTGCTGAACTGAACAAGGCAGAGGCTTCCCTTACTTCCAGACTGGAGTTTTGCCTATAGAAGTTTACCTATGTATATGAGATATCACATCACATTACATTTTCTGGTCATTGTTACTTCAGGTGTTTTTCCCCTTCAATTGCTGGTGCTTTATACAGAATTAAGTTTGCTTAGTTTTACTAGTCATGGTTAGAAATGTTCTTTCGATCTTCACTGTTTGCTATGTACTTTGGGTAAAGCTGAAAGCTGGGCCAAAGCTGTCTTCATCCTGAGACATCTGGTAATGAGTATTAGGGCTCCTAAGGGATTGATATCTAAACCATATATTTTTAAAAACTTTTATTTCTCAGAGAGAAAAAGAGAGAATATGAGTGTATGAGGGCTTATAGCCACTGCAGATGAACTCCTGACACATGCGCTATCTTGTGCATCTGGTTTACGTGGGTACTGGGGAATCAAACCTGGGTCCTAAGGCTTCAAAGGCAAATGTCTTAACTGCTAAGCCATCTCTCTAGCCCTAAATCATATTTTCTTAAACAGTAAATGAAATCACATTTAACAGAATTCACCACTTGGTAGAGTTCCATTCTGAATTCATCTGCCAGATTAAGGCTTACCCCTATGTAGCTCCATGTCTTCAGATTACACATTTGAAAATGTTACACATTTGTAACTGTAGTAGCTTATCAAATTGAGTGTAATATACTGAATGTAGAAATAAACTTAAAGTTGCTAACCATAGAGACAGAAGACAGTTTTGGTACACTAGTACGTTACTTCTCTTTTATTTCTTAGCTCTGAAGTTTTCCAGAAAAAAATTAGAAGACAAAAGAACTCAGCAGGTATTTCTTCCTTGTGACAACTCCCTAACTTCCTTTGCAGAATTACTATGCTCTATATGTACAGGAGCTTATCTGACTTGTTAGACTGAGCTATTAACTCATGGGTGTCCCCCACTTGTATGTACCCCAAATCATCTGACTTAATCATACTTGGGTCCCCTATAGCTAGCACAATAGTGAATGAAATAGGAGGCAAATGCTTGTCTCACTGAATTGAAGAAATATACAGATGCCATGGTCAATGAGAATACAGAAACACTAAACAGGCATGCAACAGATATTATTTCTGTTTTGTCTGTTTATTTTTACTTTTTTAGTATTTATTTTTATTTTGAGACAAGTCCAACTGACTGTGGCCTTTTTCTCTTTTTAATTGTGTGTGTGTGTGTGTGAGAGAGAGAGAGAGAGAGAGAGAGAGAGAATTGGCACACCAGGGCCTCCAGCCAGTGAAATTGAACTCTTGATGCATACATCATCTTATGCACATGTGTGAACTTGTGTCACTTTGTGTGTCTGGCTTATGTGGGACCTGTAGAGTTGAACATGGGTCCTTACACTTCACAGACATGCACCTTAACCACAAAATCATCTCTCCAGCTCTGTTTATTTTTTTTTTTAATGTAGGATCTTATCATATAATCCAGTATATCCTTGGACTCTCCACATATCGCTGGTAGGCTTGTGTCCTGGTTCTTCCTCCTCAGCCTTCCAGTTAGTAGCATTACAGATATGTATGCCACCATATCTAGCTTTATTCTTAATGGGTAAGAACAAAAATAGGTCATGGTCATTGCTATTCTTAATTTTCTTACTACTCCCTTGGTACTTTTAATCAATTTCTATGTATACTCAAATGTCTGTATTGTGATTTTTTAAAAATGTTTTGGTGAGTAGTAATTGTAATAATAGGGGAAAAGAATCATCTTGGTGTATATACCTGTCTACCCAGAATCTTCTGTATTCACTGCACTCTAGTCTCTGTTCATCCTACATTGGAAAGAACAGAACATTTCCAGGTCATTTTCATAAAAAATACTAATTGATGGTGGGACAAAAGGAAAGACCAAATAAATTGATATGTTTTACATATTGGAAAGTTGATGTTTGACAGCATTGCAAGTGAGTTATGATGGAATGTGTTTCAATCATTAGAACCATGGTATTTGATTATTGGTAATGCAATGAAAGTGAACTTTTAAATTTATTTGAGAGCGACAGACAGAAAAAAGAGGGAGGGAGAGAGAGATAGAGAGAGACAGAATGGGTGTGTCAGGGCCTCCAACCACTGCAAATGAATTCCAGATGCCTGCGCCACCTTGTGCATCTGGCTTACGTGGGTCCGGGAATCGAGCCTCAAACTGGGGTCCTTAGGCTTCACAGGCAAGCGCTTAACTGCTAAGCCACATCTCCAGCCCTCATTTCACCTTTTAATCTCAGTTATCTCGTTTACAAAGGAAGATGAAGTTTTAGTAAGATAACGTTTATGCCAAACTGAACAACCTATAATGAACAGACACACTGTATGAATAGATATATAATATGTGCTTACATTGGTTTCTTGACTTTCTCAATTCATAAATTCCCTGCATAACTCAAATGGCACAAATGAAATATAATAAACTAAACAACCAGAAAAAAAAAGAAAGTGAACTTTTAGCTTATACCATATCCAAAAATCATTTCTGTCTACTAATTATCTAAAAATAAAAATGGAAAGCTATAAAGCTTATACCAGAAAATACATAGGAACATGTGCTTATGTTACCATGTTAAAGAAATATATCTTTAAGCCTTTTTTATTCATTAAACTTTCATACATAAATATATTGTGTTGAACATATTCCTCCTCAGGATTCTCACATGTCTTTTTCTTGCCTCTTTACCTGGTCTCCATTGTAAGACATATTTCTTTAACAAGGGCAGAAAGGGCATAAGGTGATTGATTTGATGGCAGTAACATGAAAGTCCTCTGTACATTAGAAGTACCATAAACAAAATGGGGGCAAACATGCCACATGCAGAGAAAAAAATTGAAAATTTAGTATCACTGACAAAGGAAGAAAATACAGGATTACTGCAAACAGTAAGAACAACTCAGTAGAGAATGGACGAAGTTACAGGTAGGCAGCTCAAACAGAAAACACAAGTGATCAGTAAGACACCAAGAGTGTTCCATTTCATTAGCCATTAAGACAAGATAAATTAAGATGGGATGGCATTTCACACTTCTCAGGGTGGAGAAATGTTGACCCTTGGTATCCAAGCATTGGTTAAGGAGTCAAGCAATGGAAACTGTAGTACTTTGTGAATGGGAATGTGAATCACTATCATTTCTATATATATAACCTTTGAGGCTGCTTGTGCTATAAATGGACCTTGTCTTGTTTGATTTCACAAGTAATGGTGGGTACTATTCTTATGGTCTGTGCCCAGAGCATGTGTTCTCTGCTGTTTGTTGTGTGCCTTGGAGAGCCATTTGTCAACAGCATCTAAAGTCCAAGATGTTGTCAGAGAGATCAGCTATTACTCACACCCTAGAGACCCAATGTGCACTTAGGAGAAAAAAAAAAAAAAGAGTGTACTCAGGACAGCATTGTTTGCAACATTGAAAACTTGCAGGCTAAGGAGTTGGCTTGGCAGTTAAAACATTTTCTTACATATTCTGCAGGCTCAAGTTTAGTTTCTCAGTACCCACATGTAGCCAGATGCACAAACTGGTGTATGCATCTGGGGTTTGTTTGCAATGGCAAGAGGCCCTGGCATACCCGTTCTCTCTCTATTTCTCTCTGTGTGTCTCTCTCAATGCAAATAAATAAATATAAATATTAACAAATAACACTTGCATTTAGCTACCTATAAATAAAATAAATGAAAAATAGAGATATATAATAAACTAGAATATTGTACAGCATAAAAATAACTAAAGTTGGGCTGGGAGATGGCTTAGCAGTTAAAGCATTTGCCTGTGAAGCCTAAGGACCCAGGTTCAATTCCTCAGGACCCACATTAGCCAGATACTCAAGGGGGTGCTCATGTCTGGAGTTCATCTGCAATGGCTGAAAGCCTTGTAGTTCCCATGCTCTCTTTCACTCTGCCTCTTTCTCTGTTTCCCTCTCTCAAGTAAGTACATAAATAAAATATTTAAAAAGAAAAAAATAAGCAAAACTGCATAAACTGACATACACACATCTCATAAACTGGACATGGTGGCTTATGCCTGTAATTAAAACACTTGGGCAGCAGAGACAAGGTCATGAGTGAGTTTATAGTGATTTTCAGGACAGCATGAGCTACAGTATGAGACCCTCTTTCAGAAAAGAAAAAAAAATCACACAAACATAAAGCTGAGCAAAAGTAGCTAATTATAGGAAGATATAATTCCTGTGCTGCCATTTGTGTAATGCTTATTGGCATAAAACATTTTACATGATAAATAGAATAGATATGATTATTTATGTTCACTCATGTCTGTGTAAACATGTGCAGACATTGTTAAGATCTCATTTGGATGTTTGGGCAGGAGCAATATCATCTTCTATACATGAAAGATGCAGTGATTGTCACTGTGCATTTTTCTTACACTGGATAGTGCGTATGTGTTATGCAATCTCTATCTTTTTTTTAATTTTTAAATTTTTATTAACATTTTCCATGATTATAAAAAATATCCCATGGTAATTCCCTCCCACCCCATCCCCCCCACACTTTCCCCTTTGAAATTACATTCTCCATCATATTTCCTCCCCATTACAATCATTGTACTTACATATATACAATCAACCTGTTAAGTATCCTCCTCCCTTCCTTTCTCTTCCCTTTATGTCTCATTTTTAACTTACTGGCCTCTGCTACTAAGTATTTTCATTCTCACAGAGAAGCCCAGTCATCTGTAGCTAGGATCCACATATGAGAGAGAACATGTGGCGCTTGGCTTTCTGGGCCTGGGTTACCTGACTTAGTATAATACTTTCCAGGTCCATCCATTTTTCTGCAAATTTCATAACTTCATTTTTCCTTACTGCTGAGCAGAACTCCATTGTATAAATGTGCCACATCTTCATTATCCACTTATCAGTTGAGGGACATTTAGGCTGGTTCCATTTCCCAGCTATTATAAATTGAGCAACAATAAACATGGTTGAGCACATAGTTCTAAGGAAATGAGATGAGTCCTTTGGATATATGCCTAGGAGTGCTATAGCTGGGTCATATGGTAGATCAATCTTTAGCTGTTTTGGGAACCTCCACACTGTTTTCCACAATGGCTGGACCAGATTGCATTCCCACCAGCAGTGTAGAAGGGTTCCTGTTTTTCCACATCCCTGCCAACATTTATGATCATTTGTTTTCATGATGGTGGCCAATCTGACAGGAGTGAGATGGATCTCAATGTAGTTTTAATCTGCATTTCCCTGATGACTAGTGACGTAGAACATTTTTTTAGATGCTTATATGCCATTTGTATTTCTTCCTTTGAGAATGCTCTATTTAGCTCCATAGCCCATTTTTTGATTGGCTTGTTTGATTCCTTATTATTTAACTTTTTGAGTTCTTTGTATATCCTAGATATTCATCTTCTATCAGATCTATAGCTGGCAAAGATTTTTTCCCATTCTGTAGGTTGCCTCTTTGCTTTTTTCACTATGTCCTTTGCAGTGCAAAATCTTTGTAATTTCATGAGGTTCCAGTGATTAATCTGTGGTTTTATTACCTGAGCAATTGGGGTTGTATTCAGAAAGTCTTTGCCAAGACCAAGATGTTGAAGGGTTTCCCCTACTTTTTCCTCTAGCAGTTTCAGAGTTTCAGGTCTGATGTTAAGGTCTCTAATCCATTTGGACTTAATTCTTGTGCATGGCGAGAGAGAAGAATCTATTTTCATCCTTCTGCAGATATATATCCAGTTTTCAAAACACCATTTGCTGAAGAGGCTGTCTCTTCTCCAATGAGTATTTGTGGCATTTTTATCGAATATCAGGTGGCTATAGCTACTTGGGCTTACATCTGGGTCCTCTATTCTATTCCACTGATCTACATGTCTGTTTTTGTGCCAGTACCATGCTGTCTTTGTTATTATGGCTCTGTAGTATAGGTTAAAATCAGGTATAGTGATACCACCAGCCTTATTTTTGTTGCTCAGTATTATATTAGATATTTGAGGTTATTTGTTATTCCAAATGAATTTTTGGATTGTTTTTTTCTATTTCCATGAAGAAAGCCTTTGGAATTTTGAGAGGGATTGCATTAAATGTGTAGATTACTTTAGGTAACATTGCCATTTTCACAATATTGATTCTTCCAATCCAGGAACAAGGGATGTTTCTCCACTTTCTAGTGTCTTCTGCAATTTCTCGCTTGAGTGTTTTAAAGTTCTCTTTGTAGAGATTCTTTACTTCCTTGGTTAGGTTTATTCCAAGGTACATTATTTATTTATTTATTTATTTTTGATGCAATTGTGTATGGGAGTGATTCTCTGATTTCATCCTCTGTGTGATTGTTGTTAGCATATATGAAGGCTACTGTTTCTGTGTATTTATTTTGTATCCTGCTACATTGCTATAGGTTTTGATCAGCTCTAACAGCTTGCTAGTAGAGTCTTTAGGGTCCTTTATGAAGAGAATCATGTCATCTGCAAATAATGATAACTTGATCTCTTCCTTTCCAATTTGTATCCCTTTTATGTGTGTCTCTTCCCTTACTGCTATGGATAAGACTTCTAAAACTATATTAAATAAAAATGGGGACAGTGGACACCCTTGTCTTGTTCCTGATTTTAGTGGAAAAGCTTCCAGTTTTCCCCCATTTAGTAATATGTTGGCTGTAGGCTTGTCATAATTAGCTTTTATTATATTGAGATATGTTCCTTCTATTCCCAGTCTCTGTAGTACTTTTATCATGAAGGGATGTTGGATTTTGTCAAATGCTTTCTCTGCATCTAATGAGATGATCATGTGATTTTTGTCCTCCAACCCGTTTATATAATGTATTACATTTATAGATTTGCATATGTTGAACCATCCCTGCATCTCTGGGATAAAGCCTACTTGGTCAGGGTGAATGATCTTTTTAATATACTCTTGTATTCTGTTTGCCAATATTTTGTTGAGAATTTTTGCATCTATGTTCATGAGGGAGATTGGTTTGTAATTTTCTTGTTTTGTTCTATCTTTGCCTGGTTTTGGTATCAGGGTGATGCTGGCCTCATAGAAGGAGTTTGGTAGAATTCCTTCTTTTTCTATTTCCTGGAAAAGCTTAAGAAGCAATAGTGTTAGCTCTTCCTTGAAGGTCTGGTAAAATTCAGCAGTGAATCCATCCGGGCCCGGGCTTTTTTTTCTTGGGAGATTATTGATAACTGTTCGGATCTCCATGTTTGTTATAGGTCTATTTAAGTGATTATTCTCATTTTGATTTAATTTAGGTTGGTCATATAAAACAAGGAAATCATCCATTTCTTTCAGATTTTCATACTTTGTGGAGTGTATGCTTTTATAGTATATCCCTATGATTTTTTGCATTTCTCTGGAATCTGTTGTGATGTTACCTTGTTCATCTCTGTTTTTATTAATTTGTGTCTCTTCTGTCTTTCTTTTGGTCAGATTTGCTAAGGGTTTATCAATCTTGTTTATCCTTTCAAAGAACCAACTCTTTGTTTCATTAATTCTTTGGATTGTTCTTTTTGTTTCTATTTCATTAATTTCTGCCCTAATCTTTATTATTTCTTTATTTCTTTCTTTATATTTCTTTTTATTTATTTCTTTCTTTATTTCTTCCCATCTACTGATTTTTGG
Organism: Jaculus jaculus; assembly: GCF_020740685.1. Taxonomy (NCBI): domain Eukaryota; kingdom Metazoa; phylum Chordata; class Mammalia; order Rodentia; family Dipodidae; genus Jaculus; species Jaculus jaculus. The sequence goes on along the minus strand of NC_059108.1, from coordinate 72,397,161 downwards.
TTTGCCTTGTTCTTCTTTTTCCAAGGCTTTAAGGTGAAGCATTAGGTCATTTACTTGCAACCTTTCTAATTTCTTAATATAGACACTTAAGGCTATAAATTTACCTCTTAGAACTGCCTTCATTGTGTCCCAGAGATTTTGGTATGTTGTGTTCTCATTATCGTTTGACTCTATAAATTTTTTGATATCCTTCTTGATTTCTTCATTGACCCATTCATCATTTAGTAGTTGTGGTGGTTTGATTCAGGTGTCCCCCATAAACTTAGGTGTTCTGAATGCTAGGTTCCCAGCTGATGGAGATTTGGGAATTAATGCCTCCTGGAGGGAGTGTATTGTTGGGGGCGGGCTTATGGGTATTAAAGCCAGTTTCCCCTTGCCAGTGTTTGGCACACCCTCCTGTTGCTGTGGTCCATCTTATGTTGGCCAGGGGGTGATGTCCACCCTCTGCTCATGCCATCGTTTTCCCCTGCCATCGTGAAGCTTCCCCTCGAGCCTGTAAGCCAAAATAAATCTCTTTTTCCCAGAAGCTACTCTTGGTTGGGTGATTTCTACCAGCAATGCGAACCGGACTGCAACAGTAGTGTATTGTTTAGTTTCCACGATTTTGTGTATGCTCTATATCCTTTCTTCCTACTGATTTGTAGTTTAATTCTATTGTGGTCAGATAGAATGCAAGGAATTATTTCAATTTTCCTGAATTTGTTAAGATTTGCTTTGTTTCCTAATATATGGTCTATTTTAGAGAATGTCCCATATGCTGCTGAAAAGAATGTATATTCTGCAGCCTTTGGATGAAATGTCCTGTATATATCTGTTAGGTCCATTCCTTCTATGACCTCATTTAGTCCAGATGCCTCTCTGTTTATTTTTTCCAGGAATGACCTGTCAATTGATGACAGTGGGGTGTTAAAGTCACCCCCACCACTGTGTTTGGAGTTATCTGTGACCTTAGTTCTAATAGTGTTTGTTTGATGATTTGGGAGCCCCCATGTTAGGTGCATATATGTTTAGGATTATAATGTCCTCCTGTTGGAGTGTGCCCTTAATCAATATAATGTGACCTTCCTTATCTTTCTTGACTAACGTTGGACTAAAGTCTACCTTGTCAGATATTAAGATAGCAACCCCTGCTTGTTTTCTAGGCCCATTTGCTTGAAACACCGTCTTCCAACCTTTCACCCTAAGATAATATCTATCCTTTGTAGAAAGGTGAGTTTCTTGGAGACAACAAATTGTAGGATCCTGCTTTTTCATCCAGTCTGCAAACCTGTGTCTTTTCGTTGGGGCATTGAGGCCATTGATATTAGGAGATATTATTGAAAGGTGTGTATTTATGTTTCCCTTTTTTTTTTTTTTTTTGTGGTTCCGGTTCTACCTGTGCTCTCTTCTGTTAACTAGTATTTGAGTATTGCTTGTTTTTTCTAGGTTCCTTATATGTGTGCTTTTCCTTTTCTTCAGCATGGAGGATTCTATCAAGTATTTTCTGTAGAGCTGGTTTTGTCTTCAAATACTCCTTTAACCTGCTTTTGTCATGGAATGTCCTTATTTCTCCATCTATTTGAATGGATAACTTTGCAGGATAAAGTAACCTTGGTTGACAGTTGTTATCTTTCAGAATTTGGAATATATCACTGCAAGCCCTTCTAACTTTAAAAGTTTGTGTTGAATAATCTGCTGTAATCCTGATGGGCTTGCCTTTGTAGGTAACTTGATTTTTCTCTCTAACTGCTTTCAGTATTTTTTCTTTGGTGTGTGTGTTTGGAAGTTTGATTATAATATGGCGTGGAGAGGTTCTTTCCAGTTTTTTCCTGGCTGGGGTTCTAAAGGCTTCCATTATCTTCATTGGCACCTCTTTCCCAATTTTGGGGAAATTTTCTTCTATGCTTTTGTTGAAGACGCCTACTATGCCTTTTGAGTGAAATTCTTCTCCTTCTACTATGCCCTGAATTCTTATATTGGATCTTTTCATAGTGTCCCGAGTATGATTCCCACTCATACTTTTGTATAAGTTTGTCTTTCTCTTTGTTGGACTGTATTAGATCTGCCACCTGGTCTTCTAGCTTAGATATTCTGTCCTCTCCCTCATCCATCCTACAGGTGAGATTTTCTACAGAGTTTTATATTTCATTAACTGTGTTCTTCATTGCTAGTAATTCTGACTGGTTTTTCTTTATTATTTCTATTTCCTTATTTATGTCTTGTATTGCCTTCTTTATTTCATGAAATTGGTGTCCTGCATCTTCTTTGATTACTTTGATTTCCTCTTTGATTTCTTCTTTGATTCCTTTGATTTGATTTTTGGCCTCTTTAAACATATTTATAATCATTCTTTTGAACTCTTTCTCAGGCATTTCCTCTAACTCGTTCTCACTGGAAGTCATTTCTGATGCATTAATACTTTTAGGTGGATTTATATCGTCTTGCTTTTTAGTGTTTCTTGTGTTATAATGTACATATTTTTGCATCTTGGATGAAGTTAATGCTTGGATTTTCTGGCTAGCTCGGTATGCTTAGCTGTATCAATTGATTTGATGTTATATATTTTCAGGATAGGAGCTTAAGGTTTTATGTGTGGCTCTTAAGACTCTCAGAGTATCTACAAAGATGTTCTTAGGGGTTGAGTTTCCCTGCTATGGGAGTATTCAAGCAGGCTGAGTGGAATAAAATACAGGTAGATTCTAAAATTTAACTAAACACTGTACACATTCAATCAAAAAAAGCCCCGAGTATGTATGCAAGAGTAGTTATTATAACGACCAGATCCTCTATCAACAAAGAGGTTAAGATTTCTGGTCTGTTGAGCGATCCAAGTCAGCTTGCAACCAAGTGAGACCCTTCCCTGGTGCAATCCCAGTTACCTTGGATGATTTTGGTCTCAGTCAAGTTGCTGCCTGGGTTGTTGGGCTGCTGTTCTGATTTCTGGAGCTGGGCACTGGCTTTTCCTATGGGGCAAACTGAGCCTGGTAGCTGTTGCCCTGCAGATCAGCACCCCTGCTGCTGGAACTGCTGCTGCTCAAGCTTCCGCTGGTGGGTCTGTAGACGCTGCTGCTGAAGCTGCTGCTCCTGTGCCCAATGCTGCTGCTGCTGCCACTGCTGGAGCCACCACTGCTGGTGAAGCTGCTGCTGCTGTGTCCACTGCCGCCGCTGCCACTGAAGCTGCTGCTGCGGGATCTGTCGCTGCTCCCGCTCGTGGGTCTGATGCTGCTGGGTCTGCCCCTGCTTCCACAACTGGATCTGCTACTGCTGGGGCCCCTGTTACTGGTGCCAGAGCCACTGTTGTTGCTGCCGAACTCTGCTCCTGCTTGGGTCCTGCTGTCGGCTCAAGTTAGCATGGCCGGGTCCCGGGACCGCTGCTATGTTCGCTGGAGCTGGGCTCAGGCGGTGGGGGAAGGGAGGGAGCTGCAGCTGCTCTGGTTCTCTCACTGTTCCATGTGTTCTTCTGCCTCGTGGTCTGCTCCTCCGTTGCTCACTGCCGCTCTCCCTTCACGTTTCCTGAGTTGCAGAGAGTGCCGGTGTGAGTGGAAAGTCCCCGTGCCTGGCTTTTCCTGCGGCTGGGGCCGAGCCTGGCGGCTTTCTGTTGTGCTGCTACCGCCGTGGTTGGCAGAGCTTCCGGAGCCGCTTTTGCTGTCCTGTACGGGCTCTGGATGCTCTGGATCTCTTCTACTTCTCCGCTGCCACTTCAATTTCCTTCCTATACACCTCACTTTTTAGTAAAAGAGGGTATTTTACTGAGTTTTTTTTTTTGTTTTTTTTACCCCCTAGGCTGCTTTGGCGTGGTACCTACGCCGCCATCTTAACCAGAAGTCTATCTTTTTTTATGTCAGAAGTATTTCACACTAAAATTTAAATTTAGGCAATCTGAAGGGGTACTTCTTAACCAATATATAATACTAGTATTAAGATCAAAACTTTGGGCTGGAGAGACAGCTTAGCAGTTATGGAGCTTGTCTGCAAAATCTAAGGACCCAGGTTTGATCCAGTACTATCCACATAAGACAGATGCACAAGGTGGTACATGCATCTGGAATTTATTTGCAATGGCTAGAGGCCCTCGTATGTCCATTCTCTCCTTCTGTCAGTCTGCCTCCACTCAAATAGTAAATGAAATTTAGCTTGAAACTTTGACTCCACAGCAGCTCAGGTCTCAGTCTTCACTCAAATTCATTAGTGACCAGAATCTACTGCTCTGTCACATTATCTTAAGTACATATTGAGGCCATGATACTATGCTGTCACATAAGATTCCCCCTTATTACGTCCATTTTGATCATGGAAGAATGAGAAAGAAGCATGTCCCAGGAAGATAGATATAAAATAATGAACAAGTCAAGGTCACCAAATGGGAAAATGTGTTTATTGAGCATTAAAGTTACCATTGGCTTATTTCTTGGCCTTTTGGCTAAGATCAAGTGATATATTGTTATTGGAAAGTGTACATGCTTATAGAAATTGGGAAAATTCTTAGAGTTCTAAAGACTAGCGTATTTGCAGCCTCAAAGATTTAGCAAGCAGAAGTGATAACTGTCTTTACTAAGATGATATGGCAAGAGGAAGATATACCCATGACTGCATGTAAATAAAGGAAACACAGTGGTGACCTTGCTTTTGATAGGTGAGGACGGGAGCAGCTCTGAGGGTGCTTATGATCAAGAATGCAATGTGGGCTATCTGCTCTTGGTTTCTCACTCACAGAGTGAGGCTTTGGGGAAGCCACTTGATTCCCTTGTACATCAGTTTTTCTCATCTATAAAGTTAAGGCCTCCTTTAAGTCTGAAATTCTTTGCTAATTTTGTATCAGGGATTTTCTGAGAAAAGACACAAGTGCAGGATAGCAGATGAAAAATAACAGGCAGAGGAAAATAAAGGACAAAGGCTATATAACAGAAGAGGTGGAAGGTGACAGGAAGTGAACCAAACTGCACAAAGATCCAGGTAAGCAAGTGAAGAATGAAAGCACAGCACTCATGGCAAACCTGGGATCTGTTATGTGGTATTTGGAGGGGAAATGAGGGAGAAACAAGGATGCAGCCTGAGGAACATGATAGTCTACTGGGTGTTGTACCAAAAGTGAGAGTAAAGCAGCAGCAAAAAGAAGCACAGGGACCACTGGTAGAAATAGCAGAGGATGAGGGCCAACTTTTTAAACAAACAATAGCTGAAGTATAGAAGGAAAGATTGGAACTTTCGAGCTATGATCTTACTGTAGAATATAGTAGGAAGGGCAGTAGTAGTCAATAAAATAGTTTAGAATAGGCTAATGAGGGCGATTTCCTACCTATAAGTAAATGACTATAATTTGTTGCCTAACTTTGCTGAGCTGCTGAGGCTCTGAGTGAGTGCCTATGTATAGTACATCATTTTCTGGAGGGGCATCAAGATTTATACCTGGTGTAATAGAGCTTCTGTTATTTTTGATGATAGTCAATTCTAAACTGTAAGTTAGTTTAGCCTTTACCGCCCATTTGTAATATTCAGGGGCGATGGAAGGATATTATCTAGGTTGAATTAAACTCATGCTTTTTTGTATGTGTTTTCAGGTATTGGAAAATTTTTATGAAATGGAATTTCTTAGAATCTGGCTATGAATTCCTTCACGGAGATCACATTAAGCTCTAAGCATATATTTAAAGTGTTAGCACACTGCGGAGTAGAGTCCTGATTGAGGCTGTGAGCATGTAGGTGTTGTAGTCAGCTTCACTTGCTGGCAAAAGCACGTGGCCAAAGCAGCTTATGGGAGGAAAAGGTTCAGTTTGGCTTCCAGATTTGAGAGGAAGCTCCGTAATGGCAGAGGAAAACATGACATGATAGAGGCTGGATATCACCTCCTGTCCAATATCAGGTGGAAACAGCAGCAGGGGAGTACGCCAAACACTAGCAAAGGGAAACTGGCTATAATGCCAAAAAGCCCACCCCCAACAATTCACTGTCTCCAGGAGGCTCCAATTCCCAAATTGCTATCAGCTAGTGAACACCTGAATCAAACCACCATGGCTCACCCCAAGTGCTGTGATTTTGCCTTCTTGGAGTACTCATCTGCATGGCATTTTAATAGTTTAAGCATTGCGAATATTTCTTTGAATCTTTACCGCATCCTTGTAGCTAAGGGCATAATTTACATTTTACAGATGAGAAAAATGAATTATAACACCATTATACATCATCCTAAGAGGCAATTTATGAAGGTTAAAGCTACTTGAAACCATGTTTCTCTGTCCACAAAACCCCATTTATTAAACATCCAGACCGGGCTAATGCCTGTGTCTCTCCTACAATCAACAGTTTGTACCATGTACCAGACTGCTAAGTTTTGTCTTTATCATGGTATGCATTACTACCCCAGTAATGGAATTCATTTTTCTGCTTCCTAAAATCAAGTGAAATAGACAGTTCTGTAGGAAAAGACAGTCTCCACTTGTCAACAAAATTTCTTGGCAAACCCTTTGTAGCATTTGGGAAAGGTAGACATCTGGAAAATTAATACAAAAGGCAAGAAACTGTGAGATGGTTTGGGGACTTCAAGGATGTTGCACTGGAGAGGCACTGTGGATGGGTGAGATAGAGAAGATGGAGAAAGACTTATTGAGTTCCTCTGAGAGCCATGTGGCTTCATTGTGGCAGACTTTGGTGACTAACAGAATATTTTCAATTCATGTAAACTGTAATGTGCTTTATTAAGACTAGCCAAAAATGTGCATTTACTCAGAAGCCTTGAAATTTTCTATCATTAAACTGGGAAAAGATAGTTAAGCTGTTATGAAAAAAAATTATAACATGCCTTCTGAGGAATTCCCTCAACATTTTAAAAGAAAAAGAAAATGCTACATAGCTTTGATAAAAAAAAATAAAAATAGTTGAGGATTTTCATGGACAAATGTCTTTAATTTTTGTGTGTGTGTGCGCATTGTGTGTACATGGGTGTACCAGGGTCTCTTGCTACTGCAAATAAATGACAATCTAGCTTTATGTAGGTGACTGGTGATTTGAACCTGGAACAGTAGGCTTTGCAAAAAGACACCTTTAACCATTGAGCCATCTCTTCAACCCATTACCAAATTTTTTTAAATGATAGACTTATTTAGAAAATGATCACATCTATTACATCTTGTGTACGTTCATGTGAGCACATGTTTTGGGTGTCTTCCTAAGTTTTTCTCCACCTTAGCTTTTGAGACAGGGTCTCTCACTAAACCTGGACCTCCCTTGATGTGGCTAAACTAACTGCTCAAAAAGCCACCAGAATTTTCTTGTCTGTGCCTCCCCAGAATAAGTCACTGATCTATGCTTTTATGTGGGTACTGGGAATCTGTACTCAGACCCTCATGTTTGGGTGGCAGTCACTTTACCAAGTAAGCCACCTCATCATCCTGCATCCAATAAATCTTTTAGAAAGCAATGCAATGTTGATGGACATACCCCTTCCTCGTGGGTGCTGATTACTAAGCTTCTCAGTCCTGCTTTGATTTTTGTTTTGTTTTTCTGAGGTAGCATCTTGCTTTAGCACAGGCTGACCTGGAATTCACTATGAAGTCTCAAAGTGGCTTCAAATTAATGATAATCCTCCTACCTCTGCCTCCCCAGTGCTGGGATTAAAGGCATGTGACACCATGCCCACCTTGCTTTGCTTTCTTTTGTTTCTTTCCTTTTTTTTTGAAATTGACAACTTCCATAACTGTAAACGATATCCCCTGGTAATTCCCTCCCTCCAACCACTTTCACCTTTGAAACTCTGCTGTCCATAATATCCCCTACCCCTGTCAATCAGTCTGTTATATTTAATGTCATGATCTTTTCCTCCTATTATGATGGTCTTATGTAAGTAGTGTCAGGCACTGTGAGGTCAGGGATATGCAGGCCATTTTGTGTCTGGAGGAGCACTTTGTAAGGAGTCCTACCCTTCCTGTGGCTCTTACATTCTTTCTGTAAACTCCACAATGGACCCTGAGCCTTGGAAGATGTGATAGAGATATTTCAGTGCTGAGCACTCCTCTGTTACTTCTTCTCAATCCCATGGTGCCTTCTGAGTGATCACTGCCATCTGAAGAGAAGCCTCTTTATACAAAAGTGAGAGTAGCATTAGTTATATTAATGAACATTAAGAGAAGTGCTTACTGGGCAGTTTGGTGAGCACAGCATATACATTTAGCCAGACAGCAGCAGACGTTATATCCCTAAGGCTCATGACTACCCCTGTTGTAGGTTTTCAGTATTAGGGATATATTCCCTCCCATGGAGCAGTCCTCCAGTCAAATTAGAGGGTGGTTGGTCTCCCCCATAACATATGTGCCATTATTGCACCCATTGGTCCATTTGGTCTGGCTAGCCAAATAATGGGGCTTACAGCGCCCACTGTTGAGTATCTTCAATGGTAATTTCTCTCTCTCTCTCTTATTGAACTGCATGCAACGTGGCTCTTTCCAGCATTCTATCAGCTGGTCTACATGAAGGAGGTTTTCAGGATTTCTCAGTGACCTTGAAGCCCAAGTATGTGGAGTCTTCACCAATAAGGTCTTACCATCTATTCATTGCGGGAAACCAAGGGCTTAGGCAATAGCCTATAATGTTTTGGGGGCATCATGGACCTCCCTGGCCAACAACTCACTGGAAGGTATCCCATTCCTGGTACTGAAATTTTTCTAGTAACAATCTATGGCTCCTGAGTGTTCCATTGAACAAAAAAGTAGGTTTCCATATGATTTATTTACATCTTCAATTTTGATTAGCCCTCCATCCACCTATCTTTTACTCAGTCTCTTCCTCTGACCTCACTTAGGCCTTTTCACTCCCATTAATCTGTTCTTCTACTTCCTTATATACAATACCATCCTAGGAAGTCTATTCCCTTTCTATCTATCTCCTTTCTAGCTTACTGGTCTCTGCTACTGAGTTTTCTTCCTACTCACATAGAAGTCAAATCATTTGTAGCTAGGATCCACATACGCGAAAGAACATGTGACATTTGGCTTTCTGTGCCTGGGTTACCTCGCTTAGTATAATCCTTTCCAGATATATTCATTCTCCTGCAAACATCATAACTTCATTTTTCTTTACTGCTGAGTAGAACTCTATTGTGTAAATGTGCCACGTCTTCATTATCCACTCATCAGTTGAGGGACATCTAGGTTGGTTCCATTTCTGAGCTATTGTGAATAGAGTGGCAATAAACATGGTTGGGCAAGTATCTCTAAACTAGTGAGACAAGTCCTTAGGACATATCCGTAGGAGTGCTATAGCTGGGTCATATGGTAGATCTATTTTTTAGCTATCTCAGGAACCTCCACACTGACTTTCACAATAGCTGGACCAATTTGCATTCCTACCAACAGTGTAGATGGGTTCCTCTTTTCCACATCCTTGCCAGCATTTATGGTCATTATGTTTTCATGATGGTAGCCACTCTGACAGGAGTAAGATGGAATCCCAACCTAGTTTTTTTCTGCATTTCTCTGATGACTAGGGATATAGAATATTTTTTAGATGTTTATATGCCATCTGTATTTCTTCTTTTGAGAACTCTATTTAGTTTCACTGCTCATTTTTATTGGGTTGTTTGATTTCTTAATTTTAAATTTTTTGAGTTTTTTGTATATCCTAGATATTAATCCTCTATCAGACATATAGCTGGCAAAGATTTTCTCCCATTCTGTAGGTTGCCTCTTTGTTCTGTTCACAGTGTCCTTTGTGTGGTTCTGAGAAAATTAGATATGTTTCTGTAGAAGGATGAAAATAGATCCTTATCTCTCTCCATGCACAAGGATTAAGTCCAAATGGATCAAAGACCTTAATATCAGCCCTGAAACTCTGAATCTGCTAGAGGAAAAAGTAGGGAAAACCCTTCAATATATTGGTCTTAGCAAAGACTTTCTGAAAAGAACCCCAATTGTTCAGACAATAAAACCACATATCAACCACTGGGATCTCATGAAATTACAATGCTTTGCTTTCTTAATGTCACTGGAAAGCAAACTTGTGAGTATCAAGATCAGTGTTTGGGAAAAACCAGAGAGAGAGAGAAAGAAGTGGGAGTTCTCCTTAGTGTCTTAGAGAGTTTCAATCCAATAAAAGAAACAAGAGAAAGTGTGGTGTGTGATGCTTTTTGAAACCTAGATGTTTTTATCCCACCACCCCAATTATACTGTCTTCCCTTTCCCCCTCACTAAAACCCTTCTTTCCAGTCAATTTTCACCTGACGTCCATGTAGTATTTGTTTGTTTGTTAATTATTTATTTATTGCCCAACTGATTAAATTAGGGTCAGTTACATAGTCATGAATGGATGGTTTTGCTTTTTTAATTGAAGAATGGGCAATCCTCCAGTGGTTACAACACTAAAAGACCCCCTCTTCCAAGGATCATCAGTTTCCACTATTTACTGTAGGAGGTTTGCTGTGACATCATTTTCCCCTGCAATCATGGATCTTCCTGTCAAGTCTGTAAGCCAAAAATAAACCCTTTTCTCCTTTAAGCTGCACAGTCAAGTGCTTTATGCCAGCAATGAGAAGCTGACTGCAACTGATATGTTTAACAATATGATCTTACCACCTAGTTTAAGTGTATATCCAAGCATACTGTCGAATAGTCAATATTGTTTTAGGGGTCTTATTTGGCCTGCCTAACAACTCAGTGGGAGGTTTCTTCTCCTACTGTAATTAATACCCTGTGGCTTCTGGGAACAACAGCTTTATCCATTCATGTAGAGAACTTTCTTTTAAATACTTCTTATACATTTGTTTTTATTTTCACTGGTTTACCGAGTTATTAGGTTTTCATATGGCTTATTTACATGTCTTTATGTTTGTTTCATCTCACACCACCCCTATTTTACCCTCATCTCCTTATCCCACCCCTGCTTAAACTTTTTGCTCTACTTTATGCCTCATGTGTTCTTCTATCCCTCTGTATAAATCACCCCCTCCCATGACCATATTCTAGCTTCTTGGCCTCTACAAACTCTCATTCTGTCTTATACCAATAAATCACAGCTAGGATCTACATGTGGCAGAGATCATGCAGTGCTTGTGTTTGAGTTTGTATACTCACTTAGTGTGATCTAGTGCTATCCATTTTCCTGTACAAATTTTATAGTTTCGTTTTTCTTTACAGCTGAATAGAACTCCATTGTATATGTATACCACACCTTCATAATCCATTCATTTGTAGATAAGCATCTAGGCTGGTTCTGTGTCTTGGTTGCAGTCATGTTGTAGCCAGGCTAGTGGGAAGGATTGGTGAGCATGGGCCCAGTTCAATGTTAATGTGGTCACAGACTTCTGCAAGTTTTATTACTATATTTTTCATTACACATATATACCCCCCACCTTCCTAAAAAGTCATCCTGGGATCCAGATGGCTCAGTGGACTCTGGATAGCAGAACTCATGTAAAAGCTGGATGTAGTAGAATATGTCTGTAATTCCTGCAACATAAAATGAAGACAGGAGAATCAGAAGGTAACAAGTCAATTAGCCTGGCAAATGCAGTGGCAAATAAGTGACCCTGCCTCAAATAAGGCAGAAAGTAAGGACCAACATCCCAAGTTGTCCTCTGACTTCCAAACACATACTGTGCTACATGTGTTTGCACATAGACACACACATACCCCAAAGATTTTCCTAAGGCATTAAAACTTTATACCCTTGCCTAGAATCGTGCTGGCCACCTTTAACCCCATCTCTTAGAAGGCTGAAGTAGAAGTATCACAGTGAGGTGGAGGCCAGTCTGGGCTACAGAGTAAGTTCCAGGTCAGTCTGGGATAGAGATAAGACATAGCCTAGGGGAAGAAAATTTATATCCATTAACAGATGCCTTCCTCCCTTACGCTTAGCAGCTCCTTATCTACTTCCTGTTTCTAGATTGATGTTTTCTCGGTATTATACATAATTAAGTCATGTAGCCTTTTGTGATTGATTTTGCTCACTCGCCATAAAGTTCTAAATTGTTGAAATATGTGTCAATACTTAGTTGACTTTTATTACAGAATAATACCATATTAATTGTATGAATACATCAGTCCATGGACATTTGTGCTCGGGGAAAGCACAATGATTCCACAGAGTGTCCACGTCCTAGTCTCAGACCTGCGAACAAGTAATTTTCCATTGAAAAGGAACTTTATAGATGTCTTTAAGGTAACAGACTTTGAGGTGAGGCAATTATCCTGAGTTATCTATGAGGCTTAGACTAATCACAGGAATCCTTAAAGATTTAATAGAGTCTTTGAAGCCTTTGGTCCATGAAGGAAAGATCAAAATCTTGCATCACTGTTGCTTTGAAGTTATAGAAAGAGGGTGGTGGTTCGAGGAATGTAGATATATTCTACAAGACAGAAAAAGCAATGGTGTGTGACCTACAGAATTATGATATAAATTTATATAGTTTTAAGCTGTTACATTTATGATAATTTGTTATTTACAGTAAAAGAAAACTCATATAATATAATTTACACTTTTGAAAGTGTATGTGTTAATAATATCTTTATTTTTCTTGGTTTACTTTTTGTTTTTGGTTTTGGTTTTTTGTTTTTGTTTTTTGTTTTTTCGAGGTAGGGTCTCACACTAGCCCAGGCTAACCTGGAATTCACTATGGAGTCTCAGGGTGGCCTCAAACTCATGGCAATCCTACCTCTGCCTCCAAGTGCTGCAATTAAAGGTGTGTGCCACCACGCCCAGCTTACTTTTTTTGGTTATTGTAAAGTCAGGGTTCTCTAGAGGAACAGAAGCAAAAGAATAAATTGTATTAAGGGAATTTATTGGATTAGCTTATGGCAGTCCAACAATAGCTGTTTGCAGGCCTGAGAATCAAGAAACCCGGTAGCTGCTCAGCTTAAAAGGCAGGGTTGCTCAGTAGTCCCAACCTTTCACTGGAGTCTTCCTAGAAAGCCACTGGCCTTTCAGTCCTCATTGGAAAGCAGCAATCAGCACCTACTGGCAGCCACATGAGAGGAGAGGATACTTTTCTTCCCAGAGATTCCTTAGATAAAGCCTCCCTCCCAGAGGAATCCCCACTCTGGCAGAAGGGCTCACTCTAGGAGAAGGCCTTCCTCCTCTAGTTAATCCTTCCTGGAAGCAACCTCAGAGACCCACTTATAAGGAAGGTCTTTTTTTAAAAAAATTTTATTAACATTTTCCATGATTATAAAATATATCCCATGGTAATTCCCTCCCTCCCCACCCCCACACTTTCCCATTTGAAATTCCATTCTCCATCATATTACTTCCCCGTTACAATCATTGTAATTACATATATACAATATCAAACTATTAAGTATCCTCCTCCCTTCCTTTCTCTACCCTTTATGTCTCCTTTTTACCTTAATGACCTCTGCTACTAAGTATTTTCATTCTCACACAGAAGCCCAATCATCTGAAGCTAGGATCCACATATGAGGGAGAACATGTGGCACTTGGCATTCTGGGCCTGGGTTACCTCACATAGTATAATACTTTCCAGGTCTATCCATTTTTCTGCAAATTTCATAACTTCGTTTTTCTTTACCGCTGAGTAGAACTACATTGTATAAATGTGCCACATCTTCATTATCCACACATCTGTTGAGGGACATCTAGGCTGTTTCCATTTCCCAGCTATTATAAATTGAGCAGCAATAAACATGGTTGAGCATGTACTTCTAAAGAAATGACAGGAGTCCTTTGGATATATGACTAGGAGTGCTATAGCTCGGTCATATGGTAGATCAATCTTTAGCTGTTTTAGGAACCTCCACACTGTTTTCCACAATGGCTGGACCACATTGCATTCCCACCAGCAGTGTAGAAGGGTTCCTTTTTTTCCATATCCCCGCCAACATTTATGATCATTTGTTTTCATGATGGTGGCCAATCTGACAGGAGTGAGATGGAATCTTAATGTTGTTTTAATCTGTATTTCCCTGATGACTAGTGACATAGAACATTTTTTTAGATGCTTATATGCCATTCATATTTCTTCCTTTGAGAATGCTCTATTTAGCTCCATAGCCCATTTTTTGATTGGCTTGTTTGATTCCTTATTACTTAACTTTTTGAGTTCTTTGTATATCCTAGATATTCATGCTCTATCAGATCTATAGCTGGCAAAGATTTTTTCCCATTCTGTAGGTTGCCTCTTTGCTTTTTTCACTGTGTCCTTTGCAGGGCAAAATCTTTGTAATTTCATGAGGTTCCAGTGATTAATCTGTGGTTTTATTGCCTGAGCAATTGGGGTTGTATTCAGAAAGTCATTGCCAAGACCAAGATGTTGAAGGGTTTCCCCTACTTTTTCCTCTAGCAGTTTCAGAGTTTCAGGTCTGATGTTAAGGTCTTTAATCCATTTGGACTTAACTCTTGTGCATGGCGAGAGAGAAGAATCTATTTTCATCCTTCTGCAGATATATATCCAGTTTTCAAAACACCATTTGCTGAAGAGGCTGTCTCTTCTCCAATGAGTATTTGTGGCATTTTTATCGAATATCAGATGGCTATAGCTACTTGGGCTTACATCTGGGTCCTCTATTCTGTTCCACTGATCTACATGTCTGTTTTTGTGCCAGTACCATGCTGTTTTTGTTACTGTGGCTCTGTAGTATAGGTTAAAATCAGGTATGGTGATACCACCAGCCTCTTTTTTGTTGCTCAGTATTATATTAGATATTCGAGGTTTTTTGTGATTCCAAATGAATTTTTGGATTGTTTTTTCTATTTCCATGAAGAAAGCCTTTGGAATTTTGATAGGGATTGCATTAAATGTGTAGATTGCTTTAGGTAAGATTGCCATTTTCACAATATTGATTCTTCCAATCCAGGAACAAGAGATGTTTCTCTACTTTCTAGTGTCTTCTGCAATTTCTCGCTTGAGTGTTTTAAAGTTCTCATTGTAGAGATTCTTTACTTCCTTGGTTAGGTTTATTCCAAGGTACTTTTTTTTTTTTTTTTTGATGCAATTGTGAATGGGAGTGATTCTCTGATTTCATCCTCTGTGTTTTTGTTGTTAGCATATATGAAGGCTACTGATTTCTGTGTATTTATTTTGTATCCTGCTACATTGCTATAGGTTTTGAACAGCTCTAACAGTTTGCTAGTAGAGTCTTTAGGGTCCTTTATGAAGAGAATCATGTCATCTGCAAATAATGATAACTTGATCTCTTCCTTTCCAATTTGTATCCCTTTTATGTGTGTCTCTTGCCTTATTGCTATAGCTAAGACTTCTAAAACTATATTAAATAAAAGTGGGGACAGTGGACACCCTTGCCTTGTTCCTGATTTTAGTGGAAAAGCTTCCAGTTTTTCCGCATTTAGTAATATGTTGGCTGTAGGCTTGTCATAAATAGCCTTTATTATATTGAGATATATTCCTTCTATTCCCAGTCTCTGTGGGACTTTTATCATGAAGGGATGTTGGATTTTGTCAAATGCTTTCTCTGCGTCAAATGAGATGATCATGTGATTTTTGTCCTACAACCCGTTTATGTAATGTATTACATTTATAGATTTGCATATGTTGAACCATCCCTGCATCTCTGGGATAAAGCCTACTTGGTCAGGGTGAATGATCTTTTTGATATACTCTTGTATTCTGTTTGCCAATATTTTGTTGAGAATTTTTGCATCTATGTTCATGAGGGAGATTGGTTTGTAATTTTCTTGTTTTGTTCTATCTTTGCCTGGTTTTGGTATCAGGGTGATGCTGGCCTCATAGAAGGAGTTTGGTAGAATTCCTTCTTTTTCTATTTCCTGGAAAAGCTTAAGAAGCAATAGTGTTAGCTCTTCCTTGAAGGTCTGGTACAATTCAGCAGTGAATCCATCCAGGCCCGGGCTTTTTTTTCTTGGGAGATTATTGATAACTGTTCGGATCTCCATGTTTGTTATAGGTCTATTTAAGTGAATATTCTCATTTTGATTTAATTTAGGTTGGTCATATAAAACAAGGCAATCATCCTTTTCTTTCAGATTTTCATACTTTGTGGAGTATATGCTTTTATAGTATGTCCCTATGATTTTTTGAATTTCTCTGGAATCTGTTGTGATGTTACCTTGTTCATCTCTGATTTTATTAATTTGTGTCACTTCTCTCTTTCTTTTGGTCAGATTTGCTAAGGGTTTATCAATCTTGTTTATCCTTTCAAAGAACCAACTCTTTGTTTCATTAATTCTTTGGATTGTTCTTTTTGTTTCTATTTTATTAATTTCTGCCCTAATCTTTATTATTTCTTTATTTCTTTCTTCATATTTCTTTATATTTCTTTTTATTTATTTCTTTCTTTATTTCTTCCCATCTACTGATTTTTGGTTTGCCTTGTTCTTCTTTTTCCAAGGCTTTAAGGTGAAGCATTAGGTCATTTACTTGCAACCTTTCTAATTTCTTAATATAGGCACTTAAGGCTATAAATTTACCTCTTAGAACTGCCTTCATTGTGTCCCAGAGATTTTGGTATGTTGTGTTCTCATTATCGTTTGACTCTATAAATTTTTTGATTTCCTTTTGACTTTTTCATTGACCCATTCTTCATTTAGTAGTGTATTGTTTAGTATCCATATTTTGTGTATGCTCTATAGCCTATCTGGCTACTGATTTGTAGTTTAATTCCATTGTGCTCAGATAGAATGCAAGGAATTATTTCAATTTTCCTGAATTTGTTCAGATTTGCTTTGTTTCCTAATATATGGTCTATTTTATAGAATTCCCATGTGCTGCTGAAAAGAATGTATATTCTGCAGCCTTTGGATGAAATGTAATGTATATATCTGTTAGGTCCATTCCTTCTATGACCTCATTTAGTCCAGATGCCTCTCTGTTTATTTTTTCCAGGAATGAACTGTCAATTGATGACAGTGGGGTGTTAAAGTCACCCACCACCACTGTGTTTGGTGTTATCTGTGACCTTAGTTCTTATAGTGTTTGTTTGATGATTTGGGAGCCCCCATGTTAGGTGCATATATGTTTAGGATTGTAATGTCCTCCTGTTGGAGTGTGCCCTTAATCAATATAAAATGACCTTCCATATCTTTCTTGACTAACGTTGGACTAAAGTCTACCCTGTCCGATAATAGGATAGCAACCCCTGCTTGTTTTCTAGGCCCATTTGCTTGAAACACCGTCTTCCAACCTTTCACCCTAAGATACTGTCTATCCTTTGTAGAAAGATGAGTTTCTTGGAGACAACAAATTGTAGGATCCTGCTTTTTAACCCAGTCTGTGAATCTATGCCTTTTCGTTGGGGCATTGAGGCCATTGATATTAAGAATTATTATTGAAAGGTGTGTATTTATGTTTGCCCCTTTTTTTTTTTTTTTTCGTGGTTCTGGTTCTACCTGTGTTCTCTTCTGTTAACTAGTATTTGATTATTGCTTGTTTTTTCTAGGTTCCTTATATGTGTGCTTTTCCTTTTCTTCAGCATGGAGGATTCTATCAATTATTTTCTGTAGAGCTGGTTTTGTCCTCAAATACTCCTTTAACCTGCTTTTGTCATGGAATGTCCTTATTTCTCCGTCTATTTGAATGGATAACTTTGCAGGATAAAGTAACCTTGGTTGACAGTTGTTATCTTTCAGAACTTGGAATATATCACTGCAAGCCCTTCTGGCTTTAAAAGTTTGTGTTGAATAATCTGCTGTAATCCTGATGGGCTTACTTTTATAGGTAACTTTATTTTTCTCTGTAACTGCTCTAAGTATTTTTTCTTTGGTGTGTGTGTTTGGAAGCTTGATTATAATATGGCGTGGAGAGGTTCTTTCCAGGTTTTGTCTGGCTGGGGTTCTAAAGGCTTCCTGTATCTGTATTGGCACCTCTTTCCCAATTTGGGGGAAATTTTCCTCTATGATTTTGTTGAAGACACCTACTATGCCTTTTGAGTGAAATTCTTCTCCTTCTACTATGCCCTGAATTTTAATATTTGATCTTTTCATAGTGTCCCGAATATCTTGAAATTCCCACTCATACTTTTCTATAAGTTTGTCTTTCTCTTTGTTGGACTGTATTAGATCTGCCACCTGGTCTTCTAGCTTAGATATTCTGTCCTCTCCCTCATCCATCCTACTGGTGAGATTTTCTACAGAGTTTTTTATTTCATTAACTGTGTTCTTCATTGCTAGTAATTCTGACTGGTTTTTCTTTATTATTTCTGTTTCCTTATTTATGTCTTGTATTGCCTTCTTTATTTCATGAAATTGGTGTCCTGCATCTTCTTTGATTCCTTTGATTTCTTCTTTAAGTTCCTCTTTGACTCGTTTGATTTGTTCTCTGACTTCTTTGAACATATTTACAATCATTCTTTTGAAATCTTTCTCAGGCATTTCCTCTAACTCGTTCTCACTGGAGGTCATTTCGGATGCATTAATACTTTTATGTGGATTTATATCGTCTTCTTTTTAGTGTTTCTTGTGTTATAATGTATATATTTTTGCATCTTGGATTAAGTTACTGCTTGGATTTTCTAGCTAGCTGGGTATGCTTAGCTGTATCAATTGATTTGATGTTATATATTTTCAGGGTAGTAGCTTAAGGTGTTAGATGTGGCTCTTAAGACTCTGAGAGTATTTACAAACGTGCTCCTAGGGATTGAGTTTCCCTGCTATGGGAGTAGTCAAGTAGGCTGAGTGGAATAAAACACAGGTAGATTCTAAAAGTTAACTAAACACTGTACCCATTCAGTCAAAAACAGCCCCATGTATGTATGCCAGAGTAGTTATTATAACAACCAGATCCTCTATCAATATAGAGGTTAAGATTTCTGGTCTGTTGAGGGATCCCAGTCAGCTTGTGACCAAGTGAGACCCTTCCCTGGTGCAAACCCAGTTATCTTGGATGAGTTTGGTATCAGTTAAGTTGATGCCTGGGTCGTCAGTCTGCTGTTCTGATTTCTGGAGCTGGGCACTGGCTTTTCCTGCAGGGCCAAGCAAGCCTGGCAACTGTGGCCCTGCAGATCAGCACCCCCGCTGCTGGAACTGCTGCTGCTTCTGGGTCTGTTGTTGTTGCCGCTACTGGGTCTGCTGGGGCCGCTGGTACCGGTTCCGGAGCTGCTGATGTTGCTGCTGAGCTCTGCTCCTGGTTGTGTCCCGCTGTGGGCTCAGGTTTGTGTGGCTGGGTCCTGGGATGCTGCTCTGCTCGCCAGAGCTGGGCTCAGGTAGTGGGGGAAGGGAGGGAGCCGCAGCTCTTCCGGTTCTCTCGCTGCTCCACGTGTTCTTCTACCTCGGGTTCTGCTCCTCCGCTGCTCACTGCCACTCTCCCTTCACATTTCCTGAGTTGCGTAGAGTGTGGTGTGAGGGGAAGCTCCTGCACCTGGCTTTTCCTGTGGCTCGAGCCGAGTCTGGCGGCTTTCTGTTGCGCCCCACCGCCGCAGGGGTTGGCGGAGCTGCAGGGGCCACTTTTGCCGGCCTGTGCGGGCTTGGATGCTCTGGGTCTCTCCTACTTCTCCGCTGCCACTTCAGTTTCCTATACACCTCACTTTTTAGTAAAAGTGTGTATTTTGCTGAGGTTTTTTGGTCTTTTTGCCCCCCTGGCTGCTTTGGTGTGGTACCTACGCCACCATCTTAACCAGAAGTCAGGTCTTTTGACACAAAACTTAACAATCACAGTTATTTACCTAGCAGTAAAACTGCTGCATCATATGATAACTCTGAGTAACATTTGGAGGAACTGCCAGACAGTTTTCCAAATTGCTCCATCACTTCATACTCCCCAACAGCAGTATTTTCATCACTCTATATCTGTACATCACTGGCTATTATCTCTCCTTTTGATCTGAGACATCCTAGTGGGATGTCAAATATTTTCTCATTTTTGGCTTGGATTTGCATTTCCATGATGACTGACATTAAGCATCTTTTCACACACTCATTAGCCATTTGTATATCTTCTTTATAGAAACATCTTTTCAAGGAGCCAAGGAGCTGAGATGGCTCAGCAGGTAAGAGTGCTTGCCACATAAGCATGAGGACCTGAGAGTGCCTGTCTCCCCCTTAAATTCAATTCCTAAGCAACCTTTCAAACAGGAGTGGCCATGCACACCTGAAATACCAGTCCCATAGAGTTCAGAGATCAGAAAGTCACTGGGGTTCATTGGGCAGTGAGTCTGAAAAATAGCAGCTTCTAACTCAATGAGAGACTCCTTCTTAAGAAAACATGTAGAAAAATAGAGGAGGACTCCAGACATTTTCCTCTGGCCTCCGCAGGCATATGCATGGGTTCTCACATCTATACGTACCACTTCATACACTGTGGACAGTCCAGTGACACATAAACACACAAAACATCTATTCAAATCTTATGTCCATTGTGTTAGTTACTTTACCCATTGCTGTGACAAAATGCCTGACAAAAAGTGTTTATTTTTCTTGGTGTGGTGGCACACACCTTGAATCCCAGCACTCAGAGGTGGACGTAGGAGGATTGCTGTTAGTTCAAGGCAAGCCTGAGACTACATAGTGAATTCCAGGTCAGCCTAGAGGAGAGCAGAAACCCTACCCTGAAAATCCAAAAACACGGGCAGGGTTTATTTTGATTAGCAGTTTAAGAAGCAATACAATTCATCACGACAAGAAAGGCATGGCCACAGGAAGGCTGCTGCATTGGCCCAAAGAAAGTAGAGGTCAGAAAGGATGAAAGCCAGGGTGGAAAACCTCAAGACCCACCCACAGTGATTCATTTCCCTCAGCACGGCTATGCCTCCTAATAGTTCCACAACTTTCTAAAACAGCACCACCAGCTGGGACCCAAGTGTTAAACATATGAGTGTCACATTCAAATGACAAAATCCATTGAAAAATGTATTTGTGTTTTTGAATGTTCTTTATGTAATCTCGATACAAGTCCCTCATCAGATACATAGTTAGCAAATATTTTCTCTCATTCTGCATATTCTGTATAAAAACAATACCTTCAGTGCTTTCAGTTTTGATGCTCATATCTATCTTCTCTCTCTCTCTCTCTCTTTTTTTTTTTTTTTTGCTTTCCATTTCACATTAAAGAAACTACTTAAAAGTCCATAGTCAGGGCTGGAGAGATGGCTTAGCGGTTAAGCGCTTGCCTGTGAAGCCTAAGGACCCCGGTTCGAGGCTTGATTCCCCAGGACCCACGTTAGCCAGATGCACAAGGGGGCGCATGCGTCTGGATTCGTTTGCAGTGGCTGGAGGCCCTGGCGCGCCCATTCTCTCTCTCTCTCACTCTCCCTCTTTCTCTCTCTGTCTGTCACTCTCAAATAAATAAATAAAGTAAAATATTTTTTAAAAAGTATAAAAAAATATTAAAAAAATAAATAAAATTTTAAAAATCCATAGTCACAAAGAGTTATATCTATGTATTTTTTTTTCTTTGAGACGTTAAAAGTGTTCTCTATCACATTTAAATATGTGGCTGGAGATATTTGTTTTTCTTGGTGTGCTAGTCCTCATTTTATATGCACAATCCATTTACCAGCACTGAGAGGCATGCAATTTCTAACTGAAAATCTAGACCTGTAAAAGATTATCTTTGAGTAATTATAGTGTTCTTGATGCCCAGCAAAGGATATTGCTAAAGCTGTGCTCCATACTTGGAACCTCCCATACTGGTGATGGTTTCTTCTCACAGTCTGCTTCAATGAAGAATGTACAATGAAGTTTTGTCCCCATATGGGACAATGGACCAATACCTTGTCACATTGTGTAAAAAACCCATTTTGTCCATCTTTTCCTTTAATTTTTGTTTCGTTCCTGACAGGACAAAATTATTAAATGAGTAGCCATGCCTGAAAATAACATCAAACAATGATTTTAGTATTAACTTTCCCTCCCTCATATGGACTTGTTCAAATTCTGAACTTCCTAGAAATGGTCACATATAGCAGGAACACAATTTCATGTTCCTCCTTCTGCTCTTATTTATTCTACATTTCCTAACAGCAGAGGATTTTTTCTCATCTGTACTGGAACTGGGGTTGGCTCTGTGAAAACTCACATTCATCCTTGTCATAATGATTTTAGCAAGTAAGTATGGTCTAAAAGTGGGAGTGTTTTTCTACAAGAAGTAAGTACCTTTAATTCCTAAACTGAAGAGATCTGTCAAAAAAAGAACCAACTTTATAAATAGACAAACCATTATATCTCAAACTTTATTGTGCACACAGGTCATGCGGGGGGGGGGGGGTGTTAGGAAAGTGCAGGTTCTGACTCATTGTGTTTGAGTGGTCCACTGCAGTCTGCCTTTGCAGCAAGCTCCCAGACAGCATTGATGCTGTTGCCCAATATGTTAAAAAATAAGCTGTTCTAGAATCCAAGTGATAGTAAACATTGCAGACATACTAATCCAGACCTACTTACCAAAAATTTCTGAAAAACCGAAAGTAATTTTTAAAAATACAGGGAAATACCCATCTCACACCCTGGGAAACAAGCAAATTTACTCAAGTAGCTATAATCAAGTAAGGGTTTGATGTATTAGAAAATTTAAATCTCCTGAGAAGAATTTGCATAACTTTTGCTATGCTAGTTATATACTTAGAAATACTACTTCCACTTGTCCTGGGGAAAAGGGACTGGGTAGGGCCTATACTCTGGTATTTTGATGTGTTTTCCACATCATGTCCTCTCAGAAAGATGTGCTTTTATGTGCACAGCATCTATATTTCCCTTGCTGATTTAAGAAAGAAATGGGATAAGAGTTGGTTCCCCCCTGCCTGCTCAATCTTCTTGGTTCTAAGATTTTATGGAAATCTATAACCCTGGTATGTTATACTGGGAGTGGTTTTACCTTAAGTAACACAGTGAAAGGCTAGTCACCCTTAGAGATTATACCTGCAATCTTTCTAATGAAAAGTACTATGATTTTCCTGGTAGCCACTTCAAAATAAGAGTTGACTACATTAAATAATATACATACATAAACACACACACATTTACACATATATGTATGTTTGTTGAATCCTATTAATAAACCAGTTCTGAGATGTTAGTGAAATTCTAAAGAAGTAAACCATGTTATTTTGGTTGATTATTATTTCAAGTTTGGTTGGTTGGTTTTGTGTGGTTTTGTTAAGTAAACCTTAGGCCAAGGAAAAGAGAGAGAGATTTTGACTTGGTCGTTTATTTATTAGTTGCATCCTCATCTAAGAAAGATTATCTTGCAACTCAATCATAACTTGCCACATTGACTTTTAGATGTGAATATTGGTAGAAAAGGAGGGAAAATGTACGTTATTCATTGGGTTAAATATACCATGGTTTGATAGTTTATGCTAATTTCTATGACTTATACCATGGTTTGATAGTTTATGCTAATTTCTATGACTTAAAACACTTAGCTTAGTTTCCTTATGAGAACACTGGGTAATATTTAAAAATCTGAATGAATGACATAATGCATTGTTCTTGATACATGAGAGCCAGTGCCTTACCATGGTTGGCTTAAGAAGAAATAATATAGTAATAGTGTCTGTAATAGTGATACCACTGTTAGCTGGGTGTGGTGGCACACGCCTTTAATCCCAGCACTCAGGAGGCAGAGGTAGGAGGATCACCATGAGTTCAAGGCCACCCTGAGACTACATAGTGAATTCCAGGTCAGCCTGGGCTAGAGCGAGGCCCTACCTCAAAAAAAAAAAAAAGTGATACCACTGTAATAGTAACAGTTACTTCATTGTCTCAGTAGGGGAGGACAAAGTCTGAGATGCATAGCATATATGTTAACTCTGTAATTCAGCAGACCATCTGTTTTTTGATAGCTCTTGAAGCTTTACTTCCTGCTATCAGAAGGAATTATGTCAAGGTACAGTTCTGAACCATAGCTTAAAGAATTTGTAAAGGTCTCACTTGTACTTTTATCTCAATTTAGTAGTCTTTGTTCCTTCTCTGTAGGTATACTGAAGGCTGGAGAGATTACTCAGTGGTTCAGATTCATACCCTTGTAAAGCCAGATAAAAACAGTGGCCCATAAGTCTGGAGTTCATTTGTAGAGGGGAGTCCATATGTGCATGCTCACTCACTCGCTTGCTTGCTCTTTCTCTCCTTTATTGTTTACTATAAAAAAATATTTTTTCAAAAAAAGAAAAGTTAAGTACTCTAGGTTTGACTACAGACAGTAATAATGTGAAATGCAATTGTATAGTTGTATTAAACTCTGTAGTTGTGTTAAACTGTGTGAAGCATGACAAATTGTCCTCTCATCTGTGATTCTTCTAACCTCCCTGAAAAAAAAAAGATAATGTTGACCCAGACTTCATGATAAATAGCTTCTGTTAATAACAGTGAAAGTTGAGGGAGATTAATGGTTTGCTTCACAGCATTCCTGGTGTCTGGTACTTGTATGTTTGAAATAATTAAGACAATAATCTCTTGAAAATGAAAAAAAAAAACTGTTAAGCTGAGACCTATATCCTTTGGATAAATGAGCAAAACACCAAAACTAATAAATCTTGATAAATACAAATCTCTATAAGATAATTATGCTCATATCAACTGGTGTACATTTAAATGCAAAAGGAAGAGAGTTTGTAAAAATGAATAGATAAGGGAAGACAGAATCATCTACAGAGTTAATAATTCCATGCCAAGCCATAAGGTTCAGTGGCCCTGGACACAGGATGCTCTCATGAAGTATTTTGAATTGTCAGAAAGAAATGGGTATTTTCTGAAGGAAGGAGAAGGAAAATATAGCCAATCTGCTTTTAAGATGTGCTATTATTACAAGTTTATAGATTTCTTCTTCCTTTCACTTATTGAAGACAATACAAGAAATAATTAGCCCAATTAAGGAGACAAAGCATCCTTTTAAGATGCAAATGTCACATTTCAAGCTTGTAATTGAACATATATAAGAGGGTGTCATGCATATTAACAATGAAGTAGAACCAAGGACAACTTTAGCCTTGTGACTAAAACATGGAAGACAGTGCTAGGATAACTTGCCCTTGCTTTCTGTTTCCTGTGCCTTATTTTTATGTCAGTATCATTTTTCAAAACTTAGCTTACTAAGCCTTAAGCAAATCATGCATCATCTTTCACTGTCACTTGGTAAAGATACTAAAACTATTACTGAAACTATGTCATTGTGAGGTAAGAAATTAATTTACCTAAAGTTAATTTATTGTAGATTTTATCTTTATTGGTACCTTCATTGTTGGCGGCTGAAGTCAAGATATTGATAACAATTTTTCTGCTCCACCCTGTTAACTTGTGCCTTTTGGTGAGTGAATTAAGACTGTTAATGTTTAAGATGTTATAACTCTGAGGTTCGATTTGATCCCTGCCATAATAGGATGCTTTACAGGGTTTGGTGCTTTCTTATGTTTTGTACTTTTTTGAGCCTTAGTTTTAGTTATTGTGAGCTTCTTCTTGTAGGCTCTTGAGATTGGTTTTTTGACCCTTCTGTGGAGAGTATTCTCTGTAAGTTTGGTGTTTTTTTTTTTTCATATAATCATAAAGTTGACTTTTTTCATGGAAAGTTTTCCTTTCACCATCTGTCATTACTGATACTTTTGTTGGATACAGTAGCTTGGGTTGGAAGCCAGTTTTCTAGACTTTGCAGTATTCCATTTC